>NC_065596.1:10015849-10326902 GCF_024542745.1 Macaca thibetana thibetana | reverse complement strand
GCTCAAGAGTCCAGTCGAGCCTTGAACCTACACCCATCTGACTGCCCCCGCTGTGCTGAGCTCGCTGCCTCCCGCCCCCTTTCCCGGCTGCCCCAGCCGCGGGAGTCGGCCGTGTCCCCAGTGCTGTGGGGAGGCTTCAAGGAGCAGATGGGCATCCCCCTCGGTGGTGGCTGAAGGCCTCAGGCGCTGAAAGGAAAGGACGAGGAGTAAAAGAAGAAAATTACGGAAGCACAGAAGGGATCCTGTTTCCCCAGCATCGAATCACCTGCGAGGAGAAATCAAAGGTTGGCGGGGAAGGTTGGGGTGGGAGGGGAGAGGAGGGAGAGTTACAGGGCCTCTTGGTCCCCAACCCCGGCCCACCACACTCAGACACCCTGATGGCCCTGCCTTCTCCCCACCCTGCCCGGAGGCCCTACCACCAGGTTGGCCACATGGAACCCATTGTGGGAGGAGAGGGGAAGGGATAATGGGAAGGAGGGAGGGAGGAGGGAGGGCAGGAAAAAGGTGATGTCAAGGGTGGGGTGCTGAGGAGGAGAGACCCTGTCTTTGTCTGATCCCCTTGGCCAGGTGCAAGATGGGGAGGCTCCTGGCTCCCCAGATCACTTTCTTCAGGCGGCCTGGAGGCCATCCTCAGTCCACCATGGCGGTATTTCCTTTGCAGACAGGAAGTGCCACATGGTAATGGGGAAACCAATGGGGAGCTATGAATCTGTTGAAAATGCCCCCAGCCCTTCACCCTGGATCTGCCACCAGGCCTCGGAGGGCGGTATGCCGCTCTATGGGTATAGAGTCCAGCTTCCATGATTGGGAAGGAGTGTGTGGGGAGTGAGGGTGCTGAGATAAAGAAGAGGTGTTGAGAGGGGCAGTGGGGTTAAGTGAGAGGGAAGAGAAGGGTAGATGAGAAGGATCAGAAAAGGAAGGGATGTGAGAAGAGGAGGGAGGCAGATGGGCGAGAAAAGCATCGAGGCCAAGGGAGAAAAGAGAGATTAAGTGTGCCAGGCAGAGCACGGGACCATAGCCTGGCAGTGTGGAAATGAGTACAGGGTGCATGAAGAAGCAGGGTGAGTGGGCTGGGGTAAAGAGAGCTGGAGACGGTGCCCCCACAGGAGGTGACAGAGTCTGTGAGGTGGGGGAGCAGGCACTGAGTAAGGACAGTGGTGTCTGGGAGAAGAGAATGTGTGTTGGAGAGAGCAGGCCCGGCTGTCCCCTCTGTGCCCAGGCCCCATGCATGTGTGCGCATGTGTCAAGGTGTCTCCTCCTCACTCACTCATGGGGGAAGGGCCCGCGTCCGCACAAGGAACAAGATGACTCACTGTAGGGGACACAGTCGTACTGCACCTCCAGGTACTTGTAGGTCCCAGGACAGGGGTCAGGAAAGGCATCCGAGCCGGCGACCACCACACACTGGGTGCGGTTGTTACACCTTCAGAGGAGAGACAGAGTATTGGGAAAGAAACACATAGACTGGATTGGGGGCGGGAGGGGTTCATGCTCCAGGGTCATGGTGTCATAGACACCCCCAAATTGGGAAGGGGCAGTGGAGCTGGAAACCAAGTGATATAGTTTGGATCTGTGTCTGCGCCCAAATCTCATGTTGAATTGTGATCTCCAATGTTAGAGGTGGGGCCTGGTGGGAGGTGACTGGATCATGGGGACGGTTTCTAATGAATGGTTTTAGCACCATCCCCTCCGTGCTGTTGAGATCTGGTTGTTTAAAAGTGTGTAGCACCTCCCCTGTTCTCTTTTCCTCCTACTCTGGCCATGTAAGACGTGCCTGCTTCCCCTTCACCTTCTGCTATGATTGTAAGTTTCCTGAGGCCTCCCCAGAAGCAGAAGCTACTATGCTTCCTGTACAGCCTGCAGAACTATGAGGCAATTAAACCTCTTTTCTTTATAAACTACCCAATCTCAGGTATTTATTTATACCAGTATAGGAATGAACTAATACAACAAGCCCAGAGGCCTTTTTTGGGCACTTTTTTGTTTCCTGCCTGCTCTCTCTTTCCCACCAGCGTTCTTCTACTTTCAGCCCCAGCACAGCATCATCCTCAGAGCTGAGAAGGAGGAGTCACCCCCTCAACAGTGCTTTCCTGGACACCCCTCATCACTTTCATTCTGAATGTAGCTGACAATATTATATCCTTGGCATTTTTCTTTAAATGGACTTTAAAGCCCCCGCATTGGTCACTGGAGAGTAATACATGTTAAGCCATGCACGTGAGGTGGTGCCTCTGCGAACTTACGATCAATGAAATGTTCAGTGTCCAGCTGTGTCCACTTCACACCATCTCGTGGACACGTCCCACCCTTTGGGCAGTGCTGCTGTGCAGACTTATAGCCAGGGCAGCCAGGAGAAAGCGTCCCCAGGGAAAAGCCATTCTCAGTTCCCAAGAGGGAACTCCTCCAAGTCACTGTCAACTTCCCAGGGGGCTGGCTAGCATGTAAGGGGGAACCTATTTAACAACAACAAAAAGATGTGTCTCATCTGCTATCTGTCTCTCTGTCCCCACTGTCAGGGTCCCTGTCCCTTGCAGCAGGCTGGGGCTAGGCCAGGCAGGACGCAGGCATGCAGGACATAGTTTGACAGGCTTCCCCACAGGTATGGGGCAGAAGAGGCCCTGTGTCTCCCCTTCAGTCCTGCTCTTAACCAAGGGTACTAAACACAGGCAGACACTTGAGAAGGGACGAAGGATCTAGCAGGGAGAGAGAAAAATGGGGGGCAGGATGGGGCATGGGAAGGTCTGTCTATATCCATCCACCTCACCCTTTTCTTTAAAAATAGAACACTGGCTGGGCGCGGTGGCTCACACTGCAATCCCAGCACTTTGGGAGGCCGAGGTGGGCGGATCATGAGGTCAGGAGATCGAGACCATCTTGGCTAACACGGTGAAACCCCATCTCTACTAAAAACACACAAAAAATTAGCCAGGCATGGTGGCAGGCGCCTGTAGTCCCAGCTACTCAGGAGGCTGAGGCAGGAGAATGGTGTGAACCCGGGAGGTGGAGCTTGCAGTGAGCTGAGATGGCGCCACTGCACTCCAGCCTGGGCGACAGAGCGAGACTCCGTCTCAAAAAAAAAAAAAAAAAAAAAAAGAACACTGGCTGGGCGTGGTGGCTCACGCCTGCAATCCCAGCACTTTGGGAGGCTGAGGCGGGCAGATCACCTGAGGTCAGGAGTTTGAGACCAGCCTGACCAACATGGTGAAACCCTGTCTCTACTAAAAATACGAAAATTAGCCAGGCATGGTGGTGCATGTCTGTAACCCCAGCTAAACAGGAGGCTAAGGCAGGAGAATCGCTTGAACCCGGGAGGCGAGGTTGCAGTGAGCCGAGACTGAGCCACTGCACTCCAGCCTGAGTGACAGAGCGAGACTCCGTCTGAAACAAAACAAAACAAAAAATAGAATCCTGGGACAGGGTGCAGTGGCTCACGCCTATAATCCCAGAACTTTGGGAGGCTGTGGTGGATAGATCACTTGAGGCCAGGAGTTTGAGAGCAGCCTTGCCAACCTGGTAAAACCCCATCTCTACTAAATATACAACAATTAGCCAGGCGTGGTGGGGCACACCGGCAATCCCAGCTACTCGGGAGGCTGAGGCACAAGAATCACTTGAACCCAGGAGGCAGAGGTTGCAGTGAGCCAAGATCGCACCACGGCACTCCCGAAGTAGACAATTCATACGTTTTGAGTTGTGTGCTGTTGTGAGTAGCCTGATGAAATCTCATGCTGTATGGGGCGTATCCATGCTGTATCTGCTCCCTGTGTGTTAGTCACACTAGTGGTCATCTCAGTTATCCATCAACTGTCACGGTTTCATAGTGCTTGTGTTCAAGTAGCCCTTAGTTTATGTAACAATATTTTACTACTAAAAATTACTATTGTTGTTAGGATCTTACTGTGCCTAGTTTATTTTACTTTATTTTATTATTATTATTTTTTGAGACAGGGTCCCACTCTGTCACTGACGCTGGAGTGCAGTGGTACAATCCTGGCTCACTGCAGCCTCGGCCTCCCAGGCTCAAGTGATCCTCCAGCCTTTGCCTCCCAAGTAGCTGGGACTACAGGTATGTGCCACCATGCCCTGCTAATTTTTGTATTTTTAGTAGAGATGGGGTTTTGCCATGTTGCCTCGGCTGGTCTCGAACTCCGGGGTTCAAACAACCTACCTGCCTCAACCTCCCAAAGTGCTGGGATTACAATTGTATGCCATCACACCCAGCCTATTTTATTTTATTATTCTTTTTTAGACAGGGTCTTACTCTGTTGCCCAGGATGGAAAGCAGTGGTGTGATCATGGCTCACTGCAGCATCAACTTCCCAGGTTATTCTCCTGCCTCAGCCTCCTGACTAGCTGGGACTACAGGCATGCACCACCACACCTGGCTAATTTTTTTGTATTTTTAGTAGAGACGGGGTTTCGCCATGTTGCCCAGGCTGGTCTCGAACTCCTAGGCTCAAGTGATCCGCCCGCCTCAGCCTCCCAAAGTGCTGGGATTACAGGAATGAGCCACCACATCTAGCTGTGCCTAATTTGTAAATTAAACTGTATTATAATTAGGGATGTATGGGAGAAAACATGGTATATACAAGGTTCAGTAAGTAGCTCTCTGCGGTTTTAGGCATCTACTGGGGTTCTTGGAGCGTTTCCCCAGTGGATAAGTGGGGACTACTGTACCCAGAAGAATTTAAAACAAGCAAATCATTGTACGTGCACATTCACAGCTGGATTATTCACAATCACCAAAAAGTGGAGGAAGCCCAAATGTCCACCAACAAATGAATAGCTAGGCTGGGCGCGGTGGCTCATGGCTGTAATCCCAGCACTTTGGGGAGGCCAAGGCTGGCAGATCAGTTGAGGTCAGAAGTTTGAGACCAGCCTGGCCAACATGGTGAAACCTCGTCTTTACTAAAAACACAAAAATGAGCTGGGCGTGGTGGTGCATGCTTGTAGTCCCAGCTACACGGGACATGGAAGCGGGAGGACTACTTGAACCAGAAAGCGGCAGAAAGCGGAGGTTGCAGTGAGCCCAGATCATGCCACTGCACGCCAGCCTGGGGGACAGAGCGAGACTCCGTCTCAAAAAAAAAAAAAAAAAAAAAAAAAGCCTCCAGGCTTGGTTGTGGAGCAGCAGGGGTTGGGGACTCAGTGGAGAGGAAGCAGGACTACTCCAGAGGCCTCGTCACACTCCCTCAGCCCCGGTAACTGTTATGCACAGCATTCCCCATGGACTTGGGAACTAGGCCAGATGCTGTACTAGGTGCTGGAGAGAGAATGGAGAAGAATGCAGTCCCCCAAAGCTGGTGTTGAATGAAGTCAGCAGGGAGAATTTGGAGAGGTGGGAGGAAGGGGGATCCCCAGGAGGGGGCGCACAGCCTAAGCAAAGGCTGGAGCCTGGACTGAGAATGCCCATGTAGGGGTGTCAGGAGACAAGAAGCAGGGAAGAGAGGCAAGACTGTTGGAGGGGAATGGCAGTTTGAGAGAGAGACAGAGGAGGAGGAGGAGACGATGAGGCGCCTCCAGCCCAGCCCAGCCCAGCTGTCTCAGCCACCTGAACACTCCCATCCGCTGCCCAAACTTCTCCTGCTCTCCTGGGGCTGTCAGTGACCCGCTCCTCCTCGAGTAACACACATTTTTTTTTTTTTTTTGGTTTGAGACACAGTCTCACTCTGTCACCTAGGCTGGAGTATAGTGGTGTTATCTTGGTTCACTGCAACCTCCACCTCCCAGGTTCTAGCGATTCTCCTGCCTCAGCCTCCCAAGTAGCTGGGACTACAAGCTCGCACCACCATACCAGGCTAATTTTTGTATTTTTAGTAGCAGATGGGATTTCACCATGTTGGCCAGGCTGGTCTTGAACTCCTGACCTCAGGTGATCGACCCGCCACGGCCTCCCAAAGTGCTGGGATTACAGGAGTGAACCACCGCGCTCGGTCTGTTTTTTTTTTTAAGAGACAGGGTCTCTCGCTCAGTCACCCAGGCTCGAGTACAGTGGGATCATAGCTCATCAAAGCCTCAAACTCCTGGGCCCAAGTGATCCTCCTGCATCAGTCATCTAAGTAGCTGGGACCACAGGCACACACTAACATGACTGGCTAATTTATTTTTTAGTTTTTAGTAGAGACAGGGTCTTGCTACGTTGCCCAGGCTGGTCTCGAACTCTTGACCTAAAGCGATCCCCTGCCTCAGCCTCCCAAAGTGCTGGGATTACAGGCATGAGCCGCCGCATCCAGCCTGGGTGTAATCTGAAGGAAAGGCTGATCGGCTCTACGTGGACTGACTGGGTGTGAGAGAGGCTTGTGCAGATTTGCCTCAGCCTGGGGCAACCACACTCCATGCTCACACATACAGTCACAAACACACTCAGAGAAATACAAATACACTCTCAGTCAACCACACACAAACCCTCATCCACATCCACACATCTGCCCACAGACACACTTAAACACACAAAGACACAGCCACATCCATCCACCCACCCCCACACACGCTCACCCATCCACCCCACCACTCACACATACGAAAACACACCTCAGTCAGCCACACACACTCTAACACACATGCTCAAAGAGATATGGTCACACACGTGCTCACACCCACACCTGCTCACATACACTTTTTTTTTTTTTTTTTTTTGAGACGGAGTCTGGCTCTGTCGCCCGGGCTGGAGTTCAGTGGCCGGATCTCAGCTCACTGCAAGCTCCGCCCCCCGGGTTCCCGCCATTCTCCTGACTCAGCCTCCCGAGTAGCTGGGACTACAGGCGCCGCCACCACGCTCGGCTAGTTTTTTGTATTTTTTTTTTTAGTAGAGACGGGGTTTCACCGTGTTCGCCAGGATGGTCTCGATCTCCTAACCTCGTGATCCGCCCGTCTCGGCCTCCCAAAGTGCTGGGATTACAGGCTTGAGCCACCGCGCCTGGCCTCACATACACTTAAACACACCCAAACACACTCAGACATATAACCACATATTTACCCACAAACACCCACATTCACACACACATATCCACCCACCCAGATACACACTCCAGTACACACAGTCACTCATACAGACACACTCAGACACACTCAAAGACATGTTTAGTCACATACCTCTGCACACACCCACACCTGTTCACACACACTCACACACACACAGTCACAATCACACACATTTAGTCACACACTCAAACACACACACATACACTAAAATATACAGGCTGAGCGCCGTAGCTCATGCTGGTAATCCCAGCACTTCAGGGGACCAAGGTAGGCAGGCGAATCACCTGAGGTCAGGAGTTCAAGACCAACCTGGCCAACATGGTGAAACCTTGTCTCTACAAAAATACAAAAATAAGCCGGGCATGATGGTGCGTGCCTGTAATCCCAGCTACTTGGGAAGCTGAGCCGGGAGAATCGCTTGAACCCTGGAGGTGGAGGTTGCAGTGAGCTGAGATCACACCACTACACTACAGCCTGGGTGACAGGGCAAGATTCTGTCTCAAAAATAAATAAAATAGGCCGGCACAGTGGCTTACGTATGTAATCCCAGCACTTTGGGAGGCCAAGGCGGGCGGACCATGAGGTCAAGAGATCGCGATTGGCTGGGCGTGGAGGCTCACGCCTGTAATCCCAGCACTTTGGGAGGCTGAGGTGGGCGGATCATGAAGTCAGGAGATTGAGACCATCCTGGCTAACACAGTGAAACCCCGTCTCTACTAAAAAATACAAAAAACTTAGCCAGGTGTGGTGGCGGGCGCCCGTAGTCCTAGCTACTCGGGAGGCTGAGGCAGGAGAATGGCGTGAACCGGGAGGCGGAGCTTGCAGTGAGCCAAAATCGCGCCACTGCACTCCAGCCTGGGCACAGCGAGACTCCGTCTCACAAAAAAAAAAAAAAAAAAAAAAAAGAGAGAGAGAGATCGAGACCATCCTGGCCAATATGCTGAAACCCTGGCTCTATTAAAAATACAAAAAAATTAACTGGGTGTAGTGGCGGGCGCCTGTAGTCCCAGCTACTTGGGAGGCTGAGGCAGGAGAATCGCTTGAACCCGGGATGCAGAGGTGGCAGTGAGCCGAGATCGCACCACTACACTCCAGCCTGGGTGACAGAGCAAGACTCTGTCTCAAAAATTAAGTAAAGAAATAAAATAAACAAAACAAGACAAATATACAGTCATACTCATAGATGCATGCAATCACACAGACACACTCCAAGTTCCAGTCTTGCATGCTCAAGCACTCACCCCACACACAATCACTCACACCACACACAATCACTCACACAGGCCTGTGCTTCCATTATCTGTGCACAGGTGTCTTGTCCTTGGAGTAGCCTGATGAGCTCTCAAATCTGGGATGGGTGGGTGCGGTGGCTCATGCCTGTCATCCCAGCACTTTGAGAGGCCAAGGCAGGAGGACTGCTTGAGGCCAGGAGTTTAAGACCAGCCTGGGCAACACAGCAAGACCCCACCTCTACAAAAAAATAAAATTAGCCAAGCATGGAGGCATGCGCCTGTAGTCCCAGCTACTCAGGAGGCTGAGGCAGGGGGATTGCTTGAGCCTGAGAGGTCAGCGCTGCAGCGAGCTATGATTGTGCCACTGTGCTCCAGCCTGGGCAACACAGTGAGACCCTATCTCCGAAAAAAAAAAAAAAAAGTCTGGGATAAAGGGAAAAGTCCTCCCACGACACCTCCACTCTGTGCTGCTCTTCTTTATATTTTTTTACAAGCTCCAAACTGCCCTGGTTAAGGCTGGGCCTGGTGGCTCATCTCATGCCTGTAATGGCAGCACTTTGGGAGGTCAAGGTGGGCGGATCACCTGAGGTCAGGAGTTCGAGACCTGCCTGGCCAATTACAAAACCCTGTCTCTACTAAAAATACAAAAAAATTAGCCAGGCGTGGTGGCGTGCGCCTACAATCCCCAGCTACTTGGGAGGCTGAGGCAGAAGAATCGCCTGAACCCAGGAGGTGGAGGTTGCAGTGAGCCGAGATGCCACTGCGCTCCAGCCTGGGTGACAGAGTGAGACTCCGTCTCAAAAACAAACAAACTGGCCGGGCGCGGTGGCTCAAGCCTGTAATCCCAGCACTTTGGGAGGCCGAGACGGGTGGATCACGAGGTCAGGAGATCGAGACCATCCTGGTGAACACAGTGAAACCCCGTCTCTACTAAAACTACAAAAAACTAGCCGGGTGAGGTGGCGGGCACCTGTAGTCCCAGCTACTCGGGAGGCTGAGGCAGGAGAATGGAGTGAACCCGGGAGGCGGAGCTTGCAGTGAGCTGAGATCCGGCCACTGCACTCCAGCCTGGGCGACAGAGCGAGACTCCGTCTCAAAAAAAAAAAAAAAAAAAAAAAAAAAAAAAAAAAAAAAAAAAAACCAAACAAACAAACAAACAAACAAACTGCCCTGGCTGATCTTGGGATGGAAGCTTTTGGAAGCAAGTGGCTGGTGCAGGGAGGGACTTGCCAGTGTACGTATGGGTATAGGCCTCTGTGGGGGGCACGGGCTGGTTGTGGGGAGATGGACTGGGTCTTATTCTCATCTGCATAGGGCCCAGCACCCATTAAGCGCTCAGTAAACATGTATTGAATGCATTAAAAAACCACTTAAGGTGAACGGGTGCACCGGCAGGTGTCCAGTGCTTTTAGGCGGGCGCTTCATCCAGGAATGAGAGCCCACTCACCTCTGTGACATGATCTTGAAGGCGTCTGGCAGGTAGCACTGCACATTCTCCATCTGGAAAGGGTCAGCGTCACAAATCTTGTCATCCGTGCGCCCGTAGTTGGCGTTCTCCACCATGATGACGTCGCTGCCGGGGCACCGCAGCTCGATGGGGTAGCCTTCACACGCCAGCTCCCGGCGCATCAGCCCGAACGGGAGCCCGGCCCGGCTCAGGCCTGCGGAGAGGGTTGGGGACGGTGTCACTCCCGGGCCTGGGCCAGGAAGGAAAGACCTTGCCCGCTGCCTAGAAAACACCACCTGTAGCTTGGCTGAGTCCCGGCAGCCGGCGGAGGCAGCCTCAGTTGATTCAGCTGTAGAATGGGCCTCTCGGTGTGCCCATTTGTGTAGTGAGGACATTAACCTGGTGCAAAGAGAGGCTGGACTCTCACCTCCTAGGAGGTGACGTCTAAGCCTTTGGAATGCTCTGCTTAAGAGTGTCTGTTTTCCTAGGAAGTGCTTGGGCTACATCAGATATGCTGTTATGGATTGAACTGTGTCCCCCCGAAAATTCATATGCTGAATGAAGTCCTAACCCCCAGGACCTGAAAATGTGACATTGTTTGGAGATAAGGTCTTCATAGAGGTACACTCAAATGAGGCTGTTAGGGTAGGCTGCGATCCAATATGACTGTGGTCCTTATAAATACGGGAAATTCTGGCCAGGCGCAGAGGCACACACCTGTAACCCCAGCATTGTGGGAGACCAAGGTGGGCAAATTGACCAGTAGTTCGAGACCAGCCTGGGCAATATAGTGAAACCCTGTCTCTACAAAATTACACAAATTAGCCAGACGTGGTGGCACACACCTGTAGTCCCAGCTACTGGGGACGCTGAGGTGGGAGGATCACCTCAGCCCAGGAAGTTGAGGCTCCAGTGAGCCATGACTGTGCCATTGCACTCTAGCCTGGGCAACAGAGCGAGACCCTATCTATCTCAATAAAAAAAGAGGGGGTGGGAGGTTGTTTTTAAGGCAGGATCTTCCTCTGTCACCCAGGTTGGAGTGCAGTGGTGCGATCATGGCTTACTGCAGTCTCAACCTCCTGGGCTCAGGTGATCCTGCCTCAACCTCCCAAGTAGCTGGGACTACAGATTCACGCCAGCATGCCTAGCTAATTTTTTAAACTGTCTCATAGAAATGGGTCCCTTTTCTGTGTTGCCCAGGCTAGTCTGGTCTCAAGCACTTCTCCTGCCTTGGCCTCCCAGAGTGCTAGGATTATGGGACTGAGCCCTCGCACCCGGCTAAAAGGGGAAATGTGGGCACAGACGTGTAAAGGGGTAAGACAATGTGAAGACACAGGAGCAGGTGGCCATCTAGCTACAAGTCAAGGAGAGGCCAGGCACAATGGCTGATACCTGTAATCCCAGCATTTTGGGAGGCTGAGGTGGGTGGATCACCTGAGGTCAGGAGTTCGAGACCAGCCTGGCCAACATGGTGAAACCCCGTCTCTACTAAAAAACTACAAAAATTAGCCGGGTGTGGTGGTGGGCACCTGTAATCCCAGCTACTCAGGAGGCTGAGGCAGGAGAATTGCTTGAACCCAGGAGGTGGAGGTTGCAGTGATGGCATGCAAAGATCATGCCATTGTACTCCAGTCTGGGCAACAAACAAACAAAGACACATGGTCTCTGGTACTTTGTTAGGACGGCCCTAGTTAATGAATATGCTAACAGGACTTAGGGCAGGAGCTCTGGGTCACGTGGTCTCAGCTAACCTCTAGATGTGCTAGAGATTCAGCTCAGCCCTGCAGGTGGTCAATCAGGGCTACAGAACTGAACTCCAATACAGACCCTGGACAACAAGGCTTGGGGGAGCCTCTCTGGTTGGCAGTACACCATGTGTGTTGTCACACATTGTTGCCGGGAGAGTTAACGCTGTCCAGGACTCCACTGGAGGGGGTAATTGGAAACTCCATGAACGGAACTTTCTTGGACTCTACCCTATGCACCTCTTCCCTTGCCTTATTTTTATTTGTTTTGAGACAGAATCTCGCTCTGTCACACAGGCTGGAGTGCAGTGGTGCAATCTCAGCTCACTGCAACCTCTGCCTCCCAGATTCAAGTGATTCTCCTGCCTCAGCCTCCCAAGTAGCTGGGATTACAGGCGCCCGCCACCACACCCCACTCATTTTTGTATTTTTAGTAGAGATGGGGTTTCGCCATGTTGGCCAGGCTGGTCTCAAACTCCTGACCTCAGGTGATCTGCCCGCCTGAGCCTCCCAAAGTGCTGGGATTACAGGCGTGAGCCACCGCACCTGGCCTGTTTGTTTTTTCAGACAGGGTCTCACTGTGTCACCCAGGTTGGAGCACAGTGGCGCGATCATAGCTCACTGCAGCCTCAAACTACTGGGCTCAAGGGATCCTCCTGCCTCAGCCTCCCGAGTAGCTGGGACAATAGGCACATACCACCATGCCTGGCTAATTTTTTTTATTTTTTGTAGAGATGGGGTACTTGCCATGTTGCCCAGGCTGGTCTCGAACCCTTGAGCTCAAGCAAACCTCCCGCCCTGGCTTCCCAAAGCATTGAGATTACAGGAGTGAGCCAGTGCACCTGGCCCTGATTTTAATCTGTATCCTTTTGATGTAATAAACTGAGAGCATAACATCTTCTAGTCAGTTCCAAGTCCTTCTAGTGAATGCTCATACCTGAGTGTTCTCTGGGAGACCCCCAAATGTATTGTTGGTATCAGAAGTGAAGCTTGTCTTGGGGACTTCCCTAACTTCACCCCACCCCATGCGAGGAGCAGAGAAAGCACGGGAATGAACTCATGTTTCTAGAAGAAACCACAGGAGACTGGTTTTGCGGCTGAC
Source organism: Macaca thibetana thibetana (assembly GCF_024542745.1). Taxonomy (NCBI): domain Eukaryota; kingdom Metazoa; phylum Chordata; class Mammalia; order Primates; family Cercopithecidae; genus Macaca; species Macaca thibetana. The sequence continues at coordinate 10,314,395 of NC_065596.1, read as the reverse complement.
AGGGCAGATGTGAGGGCTGGTTCAGAATGCAGATTCGGGCCCTATGCTGGGCCTGCTGGATCAAAATCGCAGGGGTGAGGCCAGGAACCTGCAGGGTTCTGTGCCAACCAGGTGATGGTGATGCACGATCAAGTTCGAACAGTGGCCGGGTGCAGTGGCTCATGCCTGTAATCGCAGCATTTTGGGAGGCCGAGCTAGGTGGATCACCTGAGGTCAGGAGTTCAAGATCAGCCTGGCCAACGTGGTGAAACTCCATCTCTACTAAAAATACAAAAAATTAGCTGGGTGTGGTGGCAGGCACCTGTAATCCCAGCTGCTCAGGAGGCTGAGGCAGGAGAATCGCTTGAACCCGGGAGGCAGAGGTTGCAGCGAGCCAAGATCATGCCACTGCACTCCAGTTTGGGTGACAAGAGCAAAACTCTGTCTCAAAATAAAAATATAAAAAAAGTTTGAACACCCACTGTTGTTCTCTCCCCAACCTCAGTTTCCCAATCTGTGAAATGGGCACCTACAGCCCCGGGTCATCCTGCAGGGATTCTGTGCCTTAGAAAATGCTCTTGAAGGAAGCAAGGAGCATGGCACCCTGTACATGGAGGGTGCCTGATCAGTATCATCTGGGAAACCTCCTGGGTTTTCACTGTGACAAGGAAGGGACGTGTCCTGAGCAGGCTGAGCTCCCGGGGCGGACTGCATTGCCCCATGTCGGCCATCATTTTGTACCACACGGGGACGGAGAACCAGAATGTAGGAGCCAGACTGCCGGCTGGGATTGGAATTCCAGCCCGGCCACTCCCTGGATGCAGCCTCATCCAAGTCACTGACCGCCTCTGTGCCTCTGTCCCTCCCCTGAGGGGCAGAGAGGACAATTCCCATCTCACAGGGCTGTTGTGATGGCTCCAGGGTGTTAATGTGCGCAGAGCGCAGTAAGATGATATGAATGCTAATTATTGTTATTATGAGTATTATTAAGGCGGTTTGTCTGCACAACAGAGGGTGCCTGGCAGGGTCCATGCTGGCCGGGGCAGCACCTTCTGTGACGCTGGTCCCAGCCAGGCCGTGCGGGGTGCTGGAGGGGAGCAGGGATTCAGCCAGGGGCCCAGACGCCCCAATGTGGGGACCATCTCTTGGAGGTGAAGGAAGTGACCCCCTGCCGTACGAGGTTTCGGGGGGGCACTCGTGTGGGACAGTTACGGAGTCGAACCTTTCCAGAGATCTGGGTGGGTACCCCAGGGGTATGGCAGGGAGGCCCCTGGGGTTTTTTGGGGTGAGTTGAGTCCCAGCAGGGGGAACATTTCACATGTGTTCCTCCAGCACCATCTGCCTCCTCATCTAATTTTAGCCTTCCCGGGCTTGGGAGGGAGGGCCGGGGGTGGAAGCCTGGCTCAGATGGGTCTGGGGGTGGAGGCGGCCCCTCCCGGCCCAGCTGGGGCTATGGGGCAGGACCTGGATGGGCAGAGAATGTAGCAGCAGGGGAGTGAGGCTGCTGGCCAGCGGGGCAGTTCCAAGGCCCTGGGGCCCAGCCGAACCGTGTCCCTTCAACCTTTGGAGCTTTCCAGAGGGCAGGGCCGGAGGGAGCAGAGTCACCCGCCGATGCCCTTCACACGGCGGGTGTGTGAAGGGATGTCAGGGCGGGCAGGGGGCACATCCCAGGGTGAGGGGCCAGGCCCACTGGCCTCTTCTCTTGGCCTCTCACCTTATCCTGCCCTTGCCCCTGGCCTGGGCCCGCCACGGGGCCAGTAATTGAGTAACCGGTGAGGGTGGGCGGGCAGGCTTGGGGCACTAATTGTGGCGTGTGCAGGATCCCAGGGCCGGCATAGGGCTGAGCGGGTAATTAGTTGTTTTTAAATAAACGTCAGCGGGCATGCTTTAATTAAGCCTTCTTCCCAGTGAGAGCCTTGAAGATGTAATCACAGAGAGAGAGAGAGAGAGAGAGAGAGAGAGAGAGAGAGAAGCATCGGCTCACCAAGGCCTGTCCTCGTCCCAGGGGCCACAGCAGGATGGCCCCTACCAACCTGGCCCAGCCGACTTGTTGGAGGTGAGGGGATGGTCCAGGGGCCTCTTGGTGGCGCTGGGGTGTGTGTTACCACTGAGTCTTCCACTGGCCTGCTTCAGCTGAGGTCTGGGCGGGGCGGGGGCTGTGATTCTTTACTGAGTGATCAGGAGGGTTCTCAACATTTTATCTGCCCTCCCAGCAGGGTTTGGGAGCCGAGGCCCCTCCCCGGCGCCAGCAGCACCTACCTTGGGTGGCCGAGGTGACCAGGACGGCGGTGACACACAGATTCCAGAGCACTGCGGCCAGGCGGGCCATGGTGGCAGCCGGGTGCGTGTCCGGGACTCTCAGTGGCCTGTGCGGGGGGCTTCGCCCCGCATCACCTGGCGGGCACCACGGCCTGGACCACCAGCCTGGGGGAGGACAGGGAGAGTGAGGTGGGGATAGGGCCTCCGGGCTGCTCCCCTCTCCTCCTGCTGGTGGCTGAGTGGCTCTGAGAGCCTGAGGTCCAGCACGTCCCTCGAGCCAGCCCTATCTGGAGGGCCCCCTCCAGGGCCTGCAGCTCACACCACAGCCCCCACCCCTACACGCAGCAGGCAGACCCACCCATCTGGGCACCTCTGGGCAAACAGACTGCCAACTCTTCCCTGCCGGAACCTCCTGGGACAGCTCCTCCGGAAGCCTCTTCCCCATGCCCCTGTCCTGACCCTGCCCACTCACCTCCCCGACCCGCATCCTCACTGTGAGAAAGGAGGTGATGAGCGTCCTCCTGAGTGAGGGACCCAGGCGTGCAGCCCAACCTGCAGCCTCCGTCTTGGGCAGGAATCCAAGCCCCCGCCCCCAGCCCCCTGCTTCCTGTCTCTCAAGCTCTGGTGGCTAATTAGAATCTAGCTGGCGCCACAGATCGGGAACCAGGGACGCCCGAGTCCCCTCTTTCCTCTCTGGGAGACCTTCAGGGTAAGCTGGAGACAGGCAGGCGGGATGGGAGGGGGGCACCGCCTCCCCCTCTGGTGGGAGGGCAGGGGGGATGCGGGAGGGGTGAGAATTGTGTGCCGTCCCTTGCCATCCTCCCCACCTGCTCTGTCACCAGGCATAGCGGCTCAGTTCTTTTTCTTTTTTTATTTTAGAAACCGGGTCTCACTCTGTTGCCCAGGCTGGAGTGCAATGATACAATCATAGCTCACTGCGGCCTCGACCTCCCAGACTCAAGCGATCCTCCCATCTCAGCCTCCCGAGTAGCTGATATCGCAGGCTTGCACCTCTACCACCAGCTAATTTTTAAATTTGTTGCAAAAGGCCGGGCGCGGTGGCTCAAGCCTGTAATCCCAGCACTTTGGGAGGCCGAGACGGGCGGATCACAAGGTCAGGAGATCGAGACCATCCTGGCTAACACGGTGAAACCCCGTCTCTACTAAAAATACAAAAAAACTAGCCGGGCGAGGTGGCGGGCGCCTGTAGTCCCAGCTACTCGGGAGGCTGAGGCAGGAGAATGGCGTAAACCCGGGAGGCGGAGCTTGCAGTGAGCTGAGATCCGGCCACTGCACTCCAGCCTGGGCGACAGAGCGAGACTCCGTCTCAAAAAAAAAAAAAAAAAAAAAATTTGTTGCAGAGAGGAGGTCCTGCTGTGTTGCCCAGACTGATCTCAAACTCCTGGGCTAAAGGATCTTCCTGCCTGGGCCCCCCAAAACTTTGGGATTAAAGGAGTGAACCACTGTGCCCAGTCCAGGGCTTGGTTCCAACCAGTTTCTTCCTGCCTTAAGGCTGCTCCTTCTCACCTCTCCCTGCCTCAGTCTCCCCAGATCCTCTCAAGTTTGCATGCTCAAATATCTGTCCTCAGCTCTTTATCGACACCCTGGTTCTCCAGGTGTGGCCCCAGCATACTGGAATCAGCCTTGCCAGGAACTTGGTAGAAACGCATTCTTTCTTTCTTTTTTTTTTTTTTTTTTTGAGACAGTCTCGCTCTGTCGCCCAGGCTGGAGTACAGTGGCGCGATCTCGGCTCACTGCAAGCTCTGCCTCCTGGGTTCATGCCGTTCTCCTGCCTCAGCCTCCCGAGTAGCTGGGACTACAGGTGCCCGCCGCCGTGGCCAGCTAATTTTTTTTTGTATTTTTAGTAGAGACGGGGTTTCACTGTGGTCTCGATCTTCCGACCTTGTGATCCGTCCGTCTCGGCCTCCCAAAGTGCTGGGATTACAGGCGTGAGCCACCGCGCCCAGCCTCTCTTTCTTTTATTAAGAGACAGGGTCCTGCTCTGTTGCCCAGGCTGGAGTACAGTGGCACAATGACAGCTCACTGCAACCTCCAGATCCTGGGTTCAAGTGATACTCCCACTTCAGCCTTTCCAGTAGCTGGGACCACAGGCTCTCGCCAACACGCCCAGCTAATTTTTAATTTTTTTATAGAGACATGATCTCGCTATATTGCCCAAGCTGGTGTCGAACTCCTGGCCTCACCTCCTGCTGGCCGGGTGCAGTCTCAAAAAAAAAAAAAAAAAAAGATCCTCCCGCCTCAGTCTCCCAAAGTGCTGGTATTACAGCCGTGAGCCACTGTGCTGGCCAGAAATACACATTCTCTGAGGTAGGCCCTCCAGCGTGGGAACCCCTGCCCTGTCACATCCAGCTATCATCGCAGCCTGTCCCATCTCAGGCTGTCCTGGGCTCTCAGTACTATCATTGAGGCAGCACTTTCAAATCTCTGATGTCCAGCCTGGAATCTCTCCTCCAAGCCCCCACTACTATTTCCCTGCTAAAAATCGAAACCCTTGCAATTGGCCCAGTTAGCTCCCTGACCCTATTTCTGCTCCAGTCACTCCTGCCATTCCTGCACCACAGCAGGCCCTGCCCCAGGGCCTTTGCACCTGTCGCTTCTACCAACCCACTGTCCACATGGCCAGCTCCTTCAGGCCTCTGCTCGATAGAACTATTCACCTGGTGTATAGAATGTCCTTTTCATGGGGCAGGGATCATTGAACTGTTTTGCTCATGGTAGCCGTATCCCCAACTTTTATTTACTTTTATTTTTTTAGAGATAGGATGCTGCTCTGTCACTCAGGCTGGAGTGCAGTGGTGAAATCATGCTTCACTGCAGCCTTCACCACCCAGGCTCAAGCGATCCTCCTGCCTCGGCCTCCCTAGTAGCTGAGACCACAGGTATACACCATCACATCCGGCTAATTTATTTTATTTTGTAAAGATGAGGTCTTGCTATGTTGCCCAGGCTGAACATGAACTTCTGGCCTCCAGAGATCCTTCTGCCTCAACATCCCAAAGTGCTGGGATTACTGTGTGAGGCCACCCCCCACAGCTGACTTCATATCCTCAACTTTTAGAATAGGCCCGGCACGCGGCAATGAATTATTTGTTGAATGAATCTCAGATCCTAAAGCTAGGACTCTGCCTTGATTTCTCACCTTCCCTGTCATCCCCCTCACAGAAGCCATCCGCAAGTCCTGTGGGCTCTGCCTCTAAAGTATCTCGCCGACCTGCCCACTTCTGGCTCCAAGCACAGCACCCAGGTCCATGCCACCATCCTATCCTGTACGTTGTCCCGGCCTCCTTGCCCGCCTCCCAATCCGCCCTCCACTCAGAGCTAAGGGACCACGTAATGACGCTGATCCCAACATTAACCAGTCTCTGCTGGGGTCTCAGTTCCTCACCAGAGCCCAGAGGCTGTGGGTGAACTGGTACCACCAAGCTCTCCAAGCCCCATTCTGTCCTCCCTCCTGTTCCTGAAACATTCCAGTTCCAGCCCCCAAGCAGGATCCCTGCACGTCGGCTGCAGCTGCTCATTGTTCGGGGCTCAGCAGCAAGGTCACCCCAGCAGAGTGACCTACCCTGGCCCCCTGCAAACGAAACAGCCCTCGCCTGCTGCCCTCGGCCGCCATCCTTTTCCGTGTTTTTAATTCACAGCTCTCAAGTGAGCACCTGAAATTACCTTTTTATATCAACACAAGCTTCTTGAGAGAGGCCCTTACAAATGAGCACACGGCCGGGTGCGGCGACTCACGCCTATAATCCCAGCACTTTGGGAAGCCGAAGAGGGCGGATCAACAGAGGTCGGGAGTTCAACACCAGCCTGGCCAACATGGTGAAACCCCGTCTCTACTAAAAATGCCAAAAAATTAGCCGGGCATGGTGGCGGGTGCCTGTAATCCCAGCTACTCCGGAGGCTGAGACACGAGAATTGGTTGAACCCAAGAGGTAGAGGTTGCAGTGAGCCAAGATCACGACATTGCACTCCAGCCTGGGTGACAGAGCCAGACTGTCTCAAAAATAAATAAATAAGCCAAGCGCAGTGGCTCACGCCTATAATCCCAGCACTTTGGGAGGCCGAGGCAGGCGGATCACAAGGTCAGGAGATCGAGACCATCCTGGCTAACACGGTAAAACCCCATCTCTACTAAAAATACAAAAAAATTAGCCAGGCGTGGCGGCAGGCGCCTGTAGTCCCAGCTACTCAGGAGGCTGAGGCAGGAGAATGGCATGAACCCCGGAGGTGGAGCTTGCAGTGAGCCGAGATCGTGCCACTGCACTCCAGCCTGACTGACGGAGCGAGACTCTGTCTCAAAAAAAAATAATAATAAATAAATAAATAAAATAAAATAAAATAAAATAAACAGCACAGACCCTCAAAAAATAAAGATCCCCATAGGGGAGGACACCTGCCTCCAGACCTCAGTCTCCTCACATGGGAAATGGGAAGATAATATCTGCTAGACAGCCCTGAACACCCCCTCTCCAGCCTTGCAGCTCTCTGCCCGCTTCCCCTCTCATGCCCACTCCTGATGCCAGCTCCCTCTCCACTGCCCCAGCTTCTTCAGTAAATCCCCCCCAGTCACCTCCAGCCCCCATCTGCATCTCCCCCCACATCCCTGACAAGACACGGCTGGTGTCACTTTCAGATCATTTTACAGCAAGTTACCCCCCGAGCCGCCACCAGCCCCCATCCGCTGACTAGACACGGCTGGTGTCACTTTCAGATCATTTTACAGCGTGTTACCCCCCCAGCCACCACCAGCCCCCATCCGCATCTCCCCCCACATCCCTGACTAGACATGGCCGGTGTCACTTTCAGATCGTTTCACAGCACGTTACCTTGGGGATGGGGAGTGGCTTTCTCATTTCAACTTCCTCATTTCCCCCCCCAACTTCCCAGAACCACAGAAAGGTTCAGGGGAGCCCCAAGCTGAGGAGTACTTCCCTCTCTGGGTCTCCAAGTGCTTTCTTTCACACTGCAACAGGTATCCTAGCAAGAGGAGCTACTGAGGGGAAGTAAAAATGGCTGGCTTGGTGTGGTGACTCATGCCTGTGATCTCAGTGCTTTGGGAGGCTAAGGTGGGTGGATCACTTGAGCCCAGGAGTTCAAGGCTGCAGTGAGCTATGATGGTGCCACTACACTCCAGCCTGGGCAGCATGTCTCTAGAATTTTCTTTTTTTTTTTTTGAGACGGAGTCTCGCTCTGTTACCAGGCTAGAGTGCAGTGGTGCGATCTCGGCTCACTGCAACCTCCGCCTCCTGAGTTCAAGCGATCCTCCTGCCTCAGCCTCCCGAGTAGCTGGGACTACAGGCATGCACCACCACGCCCAGCTATTTTTTTGTATTTTTAGTAGAGACGGGGTTTCACCATGTTGGCCAGGATGGTCTCGATCTCTTGACCTCGTGATCGGCCTGCCTCAGCCTCCCAAAGTGCCGGGATTACAGGCATGAGCCACAGTGCCTGGCCAATTTTTTTTTTTTAATTTGGTGTGGTGGCACCTAGCTACTGGGGCGGCTGAGGCAAGAGGATCACTTGAGCCCAGGAGTTTGCAAGGCCGCATTAAGCTATGATCCTGCCACTGCATTCCAGTCTGGGCAACAGAGCAAGACCCTCCAATAAAACAAAACAAAAAAAATGGCGGGGAATCCAGCCGATGTGTGGGCAGCCAATCCACATGGGTCTAGATCCCAATTTTGCCGTGTACGTGCCTGGTGTGACCTTGAGCTGGTCTCTTCACCTCCCTGGCCCTGGTTCCCTCTGTGCTGCTATTCTGCAGGGTGCTGGTAAGGAGAGCGGTGCATGTACACGCTGGGCCCACATAGGCCCCATCAGAGGGTGCCGTGCACAGCCTGGTGCCAGTCAGGGCACAAAGACACCCACGGAAGAGGCAGTCCCTCTCTTCCTCCCAGGCTGCACCCTAGAATGCTGAGACTCCAGAGTGGAGCCCCCCCGAGCCATTATACTTCCGCCGGGAACTCTAAGGCATCTTCAGCCCAACGAGACCAAAACAAGCCCCTACGTCAGTGCACGGTGCCACCATCCTCCCAGGCCCTCCAGCCAGAACCCCAGGAGCTGAAACCCTTGACTCCTCTTTCTCTCACCCCTAAATCCAGTTCCAGAGTAAGTCTTGGGGCTGTGTATACTTCCAGAACATCCCAGTGTTGGTCCACACATCTGTCTTCAGCATCTGCCCCTCTAGTCCTGGGCCCTGGCCACTCCCCAAGTGCCCTCTGGCCCCTTTGCCTCCTGCGTCCAGGCTCTCTTGGCTGCCAGAGGCAACCCCCGCCCCCCGCCATTTTTTCTTTTTTTTTTTTTTGAGATAGAGTCTCACTCTGTCACCCAGGCTGGAGTGCAGTGGTGCAATCTCGTCTCACTGCAATTTCCACCTCCCAGGTTCAAGCAATTCTCCTGCCTCAGCCTCCTGAGTAGCTGGGATTACAGGCACCCACCATCACGCCCAGCTAATTGTTATAATTTTTTTTTTTTTTAGTAAAGACTTTTTTTTTTTTTTTTTTTTTTTTTTTTTGAGACGGAGTCTCGCTCTGTTGCCCAGGCTGGAGTGCAGTGGCGTGATCTCAGCTCACTGCAAGCTCCACCTCCCGGGTTCACGCTATTCTCCTGCCTCAGCCTCCTGCGTAGCTGGGACTACAGGAGCCCACCACCACCCGGCTAATTTTTTGTATTTTTTTTTTTTTTTAGTAGAGATGGGGTTTCACTGTATTAGCCAGGATGGTCTTGATCTCCTGACCTCATGATCCACTCATCTCAGCCTCCCAAAGTGCTGGGGTTATAGGCATGAGCCACCCCGCCCAGCCAAGATGAGGTTTCATCATGTTGGCCAAGCTGGTCTTGAATGCCTGATATCCACCTGCCTCAGCCTCCCAAAGTGCTGGGGTTATAGGTGTTAGCCACCATACCTAACCTAGAGGCCAGTATTTTTTTTTTTAAATTATGGTATAATTTTAAACACGTGAACTACTTATTTATGCTTTTGAGACAGGGTCTCCTCTCTGTTGCCCAGGCTGAAGTGCAGTGGCATGATGTCAGCACACTGCAGCTTTGAACTACCAGGCTCAAGTATCCCCCCCACCTCAGCCTCCCGAGTACCTAGGATTACAGGCATGTGCCACGATGCCCAGCCGGTCTTGCTATGTTGCCCAGGCTGGCACTTAAACCACTTCTTAGTGTACAATTCAGGGGCGGTAACTGAATTCTCAAATGCTGTTCAACAACCATCACCACTATCTATTTCCAAAACTTTTTTTTTTTTAAAACAGAGTTTCACTCTTGTCACCCAGCTGGAGTGCAAGGGTGCAATCCCAGCTCACTGCAACCTCCGCCTCCCAGGTTCAAGCAATTCTCCTGTCTCAGCCTCCCGAATAGCTGGGATTATAGGCGCCCACCACCACGAGTAGACACGGGGTTTCACCATGTTGGCCAGACTAGTCTGGAACTCCTGACCTCAAGTGATCCACCCGCCTCGGCCTCCCAACATGTTGGGATTACAGGCATGAGCCACCGTGCCTGGCCTCCAAAACATTTTATCACCCCAAATAAAAACTCCTTACCCACTAAACAGTAACACCCTCTCCCCTCGTCACCCAGCCCTGGTACCTTATAATCTACTTTCTGTCTCCATGGATTTACCTATTCTAGACATGTCATACAAATGGAATCACACACTATGTGGCCTTTTTTTTTTTTCCCCTAGTTAGATGGGAGTCTCACTCTGTTGCCCAGGCTGGAGTGCAGTGGCACAATCTCGGCTCACTGGAACCTCTACCTCCCAGGGTCAAGTGATCCTCCTGTCTCAGCCTCCTGAGTAGCTGGGACTATAGTCACATGACCCCACTAAATTAACTCCTGGCTAATTTTTGTATTTTTTGTAGAGGCAGGATTTCGTCATGTTGCCCAGGCTGGCCTCAAACTCCCGGACTCAAGTGATCTGCCCATCTTGGCCTCGTAAAGTGCTGAGATTACGGGTGTAAGCTACTGTTCCCGGCCTTATTTTGTGTCCAGCTTCTCTCACTCAGCACCAAGTTTCCAAGGCTCACCTACGTCATAGCCTGGATTCAAGCTTCATTCTGTTTTACGGCTGCGTAATATTCCACTGCGTGGGTGGCCCACGTTTGCTTTATCCATTCGTCGGTAATGGACATGTGGGCTGCCGCACAGAAGGGTCCTTTTTATTTTTGCCCTAGCTTTACTGTGAGGCATCATTGACAAGTAGAAATTACATATATTTAAGGTTATATGATATTCTGATATCCGTATGTGTTGTGAAATTACAACCAAGCTAACTAACAACATATCCAACACCTCACCTAGATACCTTTCTGGTATGTGTGGTGAGAACACTTGAGTCTAATTCCTCAGCAAGTTTCAAGAAAACAATATGCTATAACAACAATAATTTTTATTAATAACAATAATTTAATAATAATAATTATTATTATTTTTAGATGGAATCTCACTCTGTCACCCAGGCTGGAGTGCAGTGGCGCAATCTTGGCTCACTGCAACTTCTCCCTCCCAGGTTCAAGCAATTCCCATGCCTCAGCCTCCCAAGTGGCTGGGGCTACAGGTGGGCACCACTGTGCCTGGTTAATTTTTGTATTTTTAGTAGAGATGGGGTCTCATGTTGCCCAGGCTGGTCTCAAACTCTTGAGCTCAAGCAATCTGCCTGCCTCGGCCTCCCAAAGTGCTGCAATTATAGGTGTGAGCTACCACACCTGGCCTTTTTTTTTTTTTTTTTTTTTTTTTTTTTGAGACGGAGTCTCGCTCTGTCACCCAGGCTGGAGTGCAGTGGCGCATCTCAGCTCACTGCAAGCTCCGCCCCCCGGGTTCACACCATTCTCCTGCCTCAGCCTCCCGAGTAGCTGGGACTACAGGCGCCCGCCACCACGCCCGGATAATTTTTTTTTGTATTTTTAGTAGAGACGGGGTTTCACCGTGTTAGCCAGGATGGTCTCGATCTCCTGGCCTCGTGATCTGCCCGCCTCGGCCTCCCAAAGTGCTGGCATTACAGGCGTGAGTCACCGCGCCCGGCCCTGCTATTATTAATTATAGTCACCATGCTGTACCTTAGGTCTCTGGAACTTTTTTTTTAGAGATGGGATCTTGCTGTGTTGCCGAGGCTGGAGTGCAGTGGCACCATGACAGCTCACTGCAACCTCGAACTCCTGGGCTCAAGAGATCCTCCTACCTCAGCCTTCCGTGTAGCTGGGATTACAGGTGTGTGCCACCATGCTTGGTTAATTTTAAATTTTTTTGTGGAGACAGGTCTTGCTATGTTGTTCAGGCTGGCCTTGCACTCCTGGCGTCAAGCGATGCTCCCGCCTTGGTCTCCCAAAGTGCTGGGATTACAGGCACAAGCCATCCTGCCTGGTTAAAACATGTTTATCTGAAAGCTGAAAGCTTGTACTCTTTTTTTTTTTTTTTGAGACGGGGTCTCGCTCTGTCCCCCAGGCTGGAGTGCAGTGGAGCATCTCGGCTCACTGCAAGCTCCGCCTCCCGGGTTTAGGCCATTCTCCTGCCTCAGCCTCCCGAGTAGCTGGGACTAGAGGCGCCCACCACCTTGCCCGGCTAGTTTTTTTTTGTATTTTTTAGTAGAGACGGGGTTTCACCGTGTTAGCCAGGATGGTCTCGACCTCGTGGCCTCATGATCCGCCCGTCTCGGCCTCCCAAAGTGCTGGGATTACAGGCTTGAGCCGCCGCGTCCGGCCAAAAGCTTGTACTCTTTGACCTACATCCCCCACCTTCCCCTGTGCCCTCATCCCCGTAACCACTGCTCTACTCTGCTTCTATGAGTTCAATTCTTTTTTCGATTCCACAGATAAGTGAGATCACGCACTATTTGTCTTTCTGTGTCTGGCTTATTTCACTTAGCATAATGTCCTCCAGGTTCATCCATTCCAGAGGGGTGTTTTAAAAGACAATCGTGGCCGGGTGCGGTGGCTCACGCCGGTGATCCCAGCACTTTGGGAGGCTGAGGAGGGCAGATCCCCTGAGGTCAGGAGTTCAAGACCAGCCTGGCCAACGTGGTGAAACCCCATCTCTATTAAAAATACAAAAATTAGCCGGGTGTGGTGGCAGGGACCTGTATTCTCAGCTACTCGGGAGGCTGAGGTAGGAGAATTGCTTGAACCTGGGAGGTGGAGGTCGCAGTGAGCCAAGATTGCGCCACCAACTCTAGCCTGGGCGGCAGAGTGAGACTCCATCTTAAAAAAAAAAAAAAAAGGCCGGGCGCGGTGGCTCAAGCCTGTAATCCCAGCACTTTGGGAGGCCGAGACGGGCGGATCACGAGGTCAGGAGATCGAGACCATCCTGGCTAACACAATGAAACCCCGTCTCCACTAAAAATACAAAAAAATTAGCCGGGCGTGGTGGCGGCGCCTGTAGTCCCAGCTACTCGGGAGGCTGAGGCAGGAGAATGGCGGGAACCCGGGAGGCGGAGCTTGCAGTGAGCCGAGATCGCGCCACTGCACTCCAGCCTGGGCGACAGAGCGAGACTCCGCCTCAAAAAAAAAAAAAAAAAAAAAAAAAAAAAAAAAAAAAAAAAAAAAAAAAAAAAAAAAAAAGACAATGTTGACTGGAGAGTCCTCTGCTTTAACCCCTCCGATGCCTCTGGCTCCCACCTTATCTCCCTCCAGCCATGCAGGTTCCCACCCTGCAGCCTCAGCCTCAGCCTCTGTCCCCATCTGTGTCCCTCAGACTCAGAGGTGTCCTCCCCAGAGACGCAGACATGGGCCTCCGCCACCCTGTATCACACACAGCGCCCTGTGGTCGCCGCCTGCCTGTGCATCCCTCGCCATGCCGTGACCTCGTGTCTCTGTTTTCTTCTTGGTAAAACGGGGATACCTCAGAGGGCAGCTGTACAACAGGACAAATTCACACACGAGACACTCGGGGTGCTCCTGGCACACAGACAGGGTGAGGCATCCCTTGTCCCCATTGTCACCTTCTCTATTAGCTTGGGCTGCCATAACAAAGTACCACAGACTGTGCAGCAGCTTACACAGCAGAAATTTACTTCCTCCTCGTTCTGGAGGCCAGAATTCCAAGATCAAGGTGCCAGCAAATTCAGTTTCTGTGGAAATTCTCTTCCGCCTTCTCACTGTATCCTCACAGGGCCTCTTCTCTGGACATGCAGAGAGGGAGACAGATCCCTGCTGTCTCTCTCTCTCTCTTTTTTTTCTGAGACAAGTTCTGGCTGTCTTGCTCAGGCTGGAGTGCAGTGACACAATCCCAGCTCACTGCAGTCTCAACCTTCCAGGCTCATGCGATCCTCCCGCCTCAGCCTTCTGAGTAGCTGGGACTACAGGTGCATGCCCCTGTGCCCAACTACTTTTTTGATTCTTTTTGTAGCGATGGGGTCTCGCTATGTTGCCGAGGCTGGTCTTGAGCTTCTGGCCTCAAGTGATCCTCCTGCCTTGGCCTCCCAAAGTGCTGGGATTATAGACATGAGCCACAAGCCCCAGCCTCTCTCTTCTTATTGGGATACCAGTCCTTTCAGAGTAGGGGGCCCCACCCTTAAGATCTCATTTAACCTTAATTACCTCCCTCAAGGGCCTACCTCCAAATACACTCACGCTGGGAGTGAGGGCTTCAACCTCTGCATTTGGGAGGAAGGTGAGAACATACAGTTTAGTCTATAACCTCATCCATCCCATCCCTGCTTCATACTTTTACTTGACCACTCCTAGATGGAATCTCACTCTGTCGCCCAGGCTGGAGTGCAGTGGCGCGATCTCGGCTCACTGCAACCTCCACCTCCCGAGTTCAAGCAATTCTCCTGCCTCAGCCTCCTGAGTAGCTAGGATTACGGTCACATACCATCAATCCTGGCTAATTTTTGTATTTTTAGTAGAGAGGAGGTTTTGCCATGTTGGTCAGGCTGGTCTTGAACTCCCAACCTCAGGTGATCCGCCTGCTTTGGTCTCCCAAAGTGCTAGGATTACAGACGTGAGCCACTGTGCCTGGCCTTTTGTTGTTGCTTTGAGATGGAGTCTTGCTCTGTCGCCCAGGCTGGAGTTCAGTGGAGCAATCTCAGCTCACTGCAACCTCCACCTCCTGGGTTCAAGTGATTCTCCTGCCTCAGCCTTCTGAGTAGCTGAGATTACAGTAACATAACACGACACCCGGCTAATTTTTGTATTTTTAGTAGAAACGGGATTTCGCCATGTTGGCCAGACTGCTCTCGAACTCCCAACCTCAGGTGATCCACCCGCCTCGGCCTCCCAAAGTGCTGGGATTACAGGCGTGAATCACCATACCCAGTCTTCTAGATTTCCTTTCTACTCCCAGGAGAATGGAAACTTCTGAGGCTGGAACTTGGTTTCCCTGACTCCTGTCTCCTGGCCCCCTGAACACACAGTGGGTCACCAAGCAAAAACTCACTGAAGGCCAGGAGCAGTGGCTCATGCCTGTAATCCCAGCACTTTCGGAGGCCGAGGTGGATGGATCACGAGGTCAGGAGATCGAGACCATCCTGGCTAACAAGGTGAAACCCCATCTCTACTAAAAACACAAAAATTAGCCGGGCGTGGTGGCGGGTACCTGCAGTCCCAGCTACTCGGGAAGCTGAGGCAGGAGAATGGCGTGTGAACTCAGGAGGCGGAGCTTGCGGTGAGCCAAGATTGTACCACTGCACTCCAGCCTGGGCGACAGAGCGAGACTCTGTCTCAAAAAAAAAAAAAAAAAAAAAAGTACTGAAGACAGGGGAGTGACTAAGGACGGCAGTGAGGATAGCTGGAGATGGGGTGTCTGCCCTGTGACCTGGGGGGCCATGCCTGACCCCCACAGGCAGGGGGCCATTGCTTTAGGGGTACAGACAGAGTTCCGCAGGAACATGACCCCCTCTCCCCAGAGTGGCTCCCCTAGGAAGCTCCAGGCACCCCAAGGGACCAGCCTAAGCTTGGCAGATGGTGGGTATCCCCTGGGAGACCCAGGCCTGACCATCCCTGAGGCCTCTGGAGGGGGAGGTGTTATGGATTGAATTACGGCCGCCCCCCCACACCCCCTCTGCCAAAAAAAAAAGAATGCCAGGCTAGGCACAGTACCCAGTGGCTCACACCCACAATCCCAGTACTTTGGGAGGCCAAGGTGGGAGGATCACTTGAGCCTTGGAGTTTGAGACAAGACTGAGCAACGGTGAGACCCCATCTCTACAAAAAACACAAAAATTAGCCGAGCACGGTGGCACGTGCCTATAAGTCCTAGCTACTGCGAAGGCTGAGGTGGGAGGGTCGCTTGAGCCCAGGAGGTTGAGGCTGCAGTGAGCTCTGACTGCACCATTGCACTCTAGCCTGGGCAAGAGAGTGGGACTCTGTGTCAAAAAAACAAAAGATAGGTTGGAGTCCTAGGGTGCCAAAAAAACAAAAGATACGTTGAAGTCATAACTCCTGATAACTCACATGTGACTATGTTGGGAATATCTGGAGTCCTTACAGAGATAATCAAGTTAAAATGAGGTCATTAGTATGGGTCCTAATCCAACAACTGGCGCCCTTATATAAAGGGGAAACCTGGACACAGACATGCACAGAAGACCACGTGACCATGAAGGCAGAGACCAGAATGATGCTTCTAGAAGCCAGGGAAGATTGCCAGCTAATGACCAAAAGAAGTCAGGAGACAGGCCTGCAACGGATTCTCCCTGAAGGCTCCCAGAAGGAACCAAGCCTGACGACACCTTGATCTTGGACTTCCAACCTCCAGAGCTGGGAGGCGACACAATTCTGTTGCTGGCTGCGGTGGCTCACACCTGTAATCCCAGCACTTTGGGAGGCCAAGGCGGGAGAACTGCTTGAGCCCAAGAGTTTGAGACCAGCCTGGGCAACACAGTGAGACCCCAGCTCTATAAACAAATACAAAAAAGTAGCTGGGCGTGATGGGATGCACCTGTAGTCCCAGCTGCTCAGGAGGCTGAAGTGGGAGGATCACTTGAGCCCGGGAGGTTGAGACTGCAGTGACCTGTGATTGCACCACCACACCTCAGCCTGGGCAATAGAGCAAGACCCCATCCCTGAAACATAAATCAATCAATAAATAAAGTCTCTGTTGCTAAAGCCGTCCCGTCTGTGGTAATTTGTTGTGGGAACCTAGGAAATTCATATACGGAGTCAGGACACACAGGGAGTGAGGAGGGAGGCAGAGATGGGGCCAGGGGTCTGAGCTGCAGAACTTTAGAGAAACCATTTACAGGAAACAGCAAACGACAGGGTGGGCGTCTAGCTGGGCTCTCCAGCAAGGAACCACCTGAGATGCCAGGAACAGTGGCGGACACCTCCATGTCCCAGCCCGAGCACCTTCCATGTGTAGCTCACGTAATCCTAATAACCATTTAGGAAGGGGAGAGGCTTGTACCCCCATTTTACAGAGGAGGAAAGTGAGGTTCTGTCACTGAAGAGACATACCCAGGAACACTCAGCTGGTAAGGGGGCTTGAACCCAGGGAGGGCTGGCTCCCCAGGTTGGGCTTGGTGAGCTGTGGGGGGATCCTGGGGCACCAGAAGAGCCCCCACTCCTAGGCCCACACTGCATTTGAGTGACTATGCATCCTCAGAGCTGGTCATGCCTAGAGGTTCTGCACTTGTAAGGCCAGGTGAGCCCACACCTGTGTCTGTCCCCACCTTGCACCTGAGTGGTCTTTAGTCACCCTATGTGTCTTTCTTTTTTCTCTCCTTTTTTTTTTTTTTTTTTTTTTTTTTTGAGACAACAGGGTCTTGCTCTGTTGCCCAGGCTGGAGTGCAATGGTGCACTCTCAGCTCACTGCAGCCTCATCCTCCCAGGCTCAAGTGCTCCTCCCAGCTCAGCCTCCCAAGTAGCTGGGACTACAGGCACACAGAACCATGCCTGGCTAATTCTTATATTTTTTGTAGAGATGAGGTTTCACCATGTTGCCCAGGCTAGTCTTGAATTTCTGGGCTCAAGCGATCCTCCTGCTTCAGCCTCCCAAAGTGCTGGGACTGCAGGTGCACCCAGGAATCCATTGCAACCAGCCATAGGTGACCCTATTTCGCCCATGGGACACAGGGGGCTGCACACCTGCCTGTATGTTCGCGTCTAAGCCCTACGTCTGTCTCAAGTCAAGGGTCGGTGCGGCAGGGTGGGCCACTGAGGCCCAGACTCTGTCCTCGGGTGCCCTGGGATGGGGATGGGGAGAGCGACAGGAGGAGAAGCGGCTGCTGGAGGAGAGGGGGCGCCTCTAGCCTGCCCTAGCCTGCAGTTGCCATGGCAACCCTCTGCGCACTAGAGTGGGTGGGAGTCTGAGTGCCTTGGGTTGGGGGGGGTGGGGAACCAAGGTGGGGATCTGGGATCTGGGCCCCCCTCATGGTCTCCTCCCTTCCTGGCAGCAGCCGGCCCCTCCACACACAGCCCTCTGGCTGCATGTCCTGCCTCCTGCCTACTCCCCAAACCCAGCTGCCCATGAGCCCGCCTCCTCCAGGAAGCCCTCAGGCATCCGGCAGGTCCCTAAGGAAGCTCCTGGATTTCAATCTGCTGTGTAGCTTCAGAGCAAGCACTTGGCCTCTCTGAACCTATTTCCCACACATTGCTACTTAGGGACTAACAGGCCTACCTCACAGAGACAGAGCACGTGCCCAGAGAGGGCCTGGGTACATGGTCCTCAGGCAGGGCAAGGTTCTTGCAGCATCTTCAGCCCCCACCCCATCCTCCAGCTCAGCAGATGGCAGCCCAGTCCCTCCAGGTGCTCAGGAACCAGACAGTCATCCTGGATCCCTCTCCCCTCATATCACATCCAGGCCCGTCAGGTCCTGTGGCTACTCCTTCAGGGTCCACTCACCTCTCACCACTCCTCAGCTTCTCTCTGGTTCAGCCCCATCATCTCCCAGCTGGACCCCACTTCCCTGCCTCGCTGTCTACACTTCATCTCCCCATCTGTCTGCCACCCCTGTCCCTACCTCTACCCCCAGGCCAGAAAGATCTTTCCAAAATGAAACTGTCTACAGTATGTTTCCCCCATGGCCACCAGGGGGCGCTTGTGAGATTCTAAGTCAGCCTCTTCCCTCCTCTGCTCAGAACTCTCCGTGGCTCCCACCTCACTCGACCAAAAGCCAAAGTCCATCATACAAAGGCTCTGCAGGGGGCCAGGTATGGCGGCGCACACCTGTAATCCCAGCACTTTGGGAGGCTGAGGCGGGCTGATTGCTTGAGCTCAGAAATTCCAGACCAGCTTGGGCAACATCGTGAAACCCTGTCTCTACCAAAAATACAAAAAGTTAGCTGGGCGTGGTGGCGCACGCCTGTGGTCCCAGCTCCTTGGGAGGCTTAGGTGGGAGAATCTCTTGAGCCCGGGAGGTGGAGGTTGCAGTGAACTGAGATTATGCCACTGCACTCTAGCCTGGGCAACGGAACAACAACCCATCTCAAAAACAAAAAAACAAACAGGCCCTGTACAATGTGAAACACCAGGCACTGCTCTGTCTCAGGGCCTCTGCACGGGCTGTTTCTCTCTTCCCCATATCCCCTCACAGCTCCTCCTGCATCTTCCTTTTGGTCTTTCCTCACACATCACTAGCTCGGCAAAGTACTGCTGGCCCCCGCACTCCTACACGTTGTCCTGGCTTGATTTCTCCATGATCCCCATCACCAACACGCCATGCATTTTATTTGCTTATGAACTCTCCGCCACTAGATGCTGGCTCTGCAGGGTGTGGTTTGCGTACTACGCTCAGCACAGCGCATGGCACAAGCAAGAAGCTGACATACAATTGTTCAATGAAGAACCTTTCGAAGGTCACCCTGGAGCTGGGCGCAGTGACTCATGCCTGTAATCCTAGCAATTTGGGAGACCAATGCAGAATTGCTTGTGGCCAGGAGTTCGAGACCGGCCTGGGCAACACAGTGAGATCCTGTCTCCACAACAATTTAAAAATTAGCCAGGCATGGTGGCACACGTCTGTGGTCCTAGCTACTGGGGGGACTGAAGCGGCAGGGTCATTCAAGCCCAAAAAGTCAAGGCTGCAGTGACTACGATTATGCCACTGCACTCCAGCCTGGGTGACAAAACAAGACTCCGTCTCTAAATAAAATAAAATAAGGCCGGGCGCGGTGGCTCAAGCCTGTAATCCCAGCACTTTGGGAGGCCGAGACGGGCGGATCACGAGGTCAGGAGATCGAGACCATCCTGGTTAACACGGTGAAACCCCGTCTCTACTAAAAAATACAAAAAAAATTAGCCGGGCGCGGTGGTGGGCGCCTGTAGTCCCAGCTACTCGGGAGGCTGAGGCAGGAGAATGGCGTGAACCCGGGAGGTGGAGCTTGCAGTGAGCTGAGATCTGGCCACTGCACTCCAGCCCGGGCGACAGAGCGAGACTCTGTCTCAAAATAAATAAATAAATAAATAAATAAATAAAGGTCACCCTGGCCACCAAGCAGCACTGGACTGCAAAGGGGTAGGGGTCGTTCAAAAAATTCCCTGCCCCTCCCCCAGACACCTTCTCCCTCGTCTCCCCATCTATCTGCCACCCCGTCCCATCTAATCTCTACCCTGAAGCCAGAATGATCTTTGCAAAATGAAAATCCAGTGACACCCCTCCCTGCCTACAACCCTCCATGGTTCCCCACTGCCTGTGATGCTCTAACATCTCAGGGCATCTCCGGGCATCTCAGGGCATCTCAGGCCCTGCTGTCCTGCCACCTTCCCATCATCTCTACTCAGCACCTGTCTCTCTCTCGCACACACAGTTCCTTATTCTGCTCTCCCTCCAAAGGACTCTGCCTGGAGGACAGCGTTGGTATCCACTCTCCCAGCACACAGGGCCTCCGTGTTTTGCTCCCTTAACGGGACTTGGGCTCAGCTGTTAAATGTCTGTCTTCCCCACCATCGAGGGACTCTGAGGGGAAAGTACCACTGTGGGTTGGGCTGGCTCTTGTTGCGTGCCCAGCCCTGGGCAAGGAGTGGATGCTTGTTCATTTGTTTAATGAATGAAGGCTGGGCGCGGTAATCCCAGCACTTCGGGAGGCCGAGGTGGGCGGATCACGAGGTCAGGAGATCGAGACCATCCTGGCTAATACGGTGAAACCCCGTCTCTACTAAAAATACAAAAAAATTAGCCGGGCGTGGTGGCGGGTGCCTGTAGTCCCAGCTACTCGGGAGGCTGAGGCAGGAGAATGGCGTGAACCCGGGAGGTGGAGCTTGCAGTGAGCCGAGATTGTGCCACTGCACTGCAGCCTGGGCAACAGAGCAAGACACTGTCTCAAAAAAAAAAAAAAAAAAAAAAAAAAAAGAAACCCAAAAAGCAGGTCACCCATTCAGCGGATGTTTACCGAGTTCCCAACTGGTCACAAGTGCAATGGAGGAAGGTGTGCCTGAGAGTGGGTATATGTGTAGGTGCAACTGTAGACAGAGTGGCCAGGAAATGCCCCCCGTAAAAAGTGACATTTCAGCAGAGGTCTTGAGGAGGTGAAAAGAGCATTCTGGGCAGAGAGAACAGCACGTGCAAAGGTCCTGGGGAAGGAACGTGCTGAGATGTGGCTGGGGCTCTGTAAACAAGGGGAAGAGTGGAAGCAGGTGAGGGTGGCTGGGGTCACAGAGGCCATGCAGGGCCTTGTGGACCTTAGGGAGGACTTTGGCTTTCTTTTTTTTTTTTTGAGACGGAGTCTCGCTCTGTCGCCCAGGCTGGAGTGCAGTGGCACGATATCGGCTCACTGCAAGCTCCACCTCCCGGGTTCACGCCATTCTCCCGCCTCAGCCTCTGAGTAGCTGGGACTACAGGCGCCCGCCACCACGCCCGGCTAGTTTTTTGTATTTTTAGTAGAGACGGGGTTTCATCATGTTAGCCAGGATGGTCTCGATCTCCTGACCTCGTGATCCACCCGCCTCGGCCTCCCAAAGTGCTGGGATTACAGGCTTAAGCCACCGCGCCCGGCCGACTTTGGCTTTCTAGAGAGGTGTTGGGAATCCTGAACAAAGGAGGGATGGGATGTGGCTCGGGTGTTCACAGGCATCTTCTGGCCACAGAGGTGGAGATCAGACTGTGTGTGGGGAAGTTGAGAGGAGTGGAGGGTACTCCCTACCCCACCTCTCCCTTGCCTTTTGTCTACAGGGCTGTCTAAGCCAGAAACCTGAAGCTTCCACCAGAGCTGGTTGCCTCTTGGCCTCCCGTCTGGCCTCCTGGCCTCCGTTCCTGCCAACTGTGGCTCTATCCCATGTAGCAGCTAGAGGGAGCTCAGGCTAAACATTCTCACCCTGCCATCTGGATCCTGACCCAACTCCCTTCTCCCTATCCCCACCCCCGTCACAGGCCCTGGCAGCCCCATGGACAAACCAAACACAGACTCACGGTCACAAGGCCAGCGAGCAGCCTCCAGCCTCCCTCCATGTGCAGTTGTGAAACATTTCTCCTTCCTCCTCTTTGAGCCACCACCTTCTCTCTGACCTCAGGGCAGCCCCTGTCTCTCACAGATGCTCCTTCCCCTCCACCATACCCATCCTCCCCCTCCAGGTTGCAGCTAGAAAGCCCCCTCCTCCGGGAAGCCTTCCCTGATTTGCACCTCTGCTGCGCTCACCATCATGGCAGGTCCGCATCACAGTGGCCTGTGGTCTGTTTCTACTCCAAAGTGTTCACTGTCCAGCCCCAAGCTTTGCACTCTTAGCTCAGCAGAGCAGAGCTGGAAAGAGTTCTAGAAGCCAGGGCCCAAGGCCAGGTGCGGTGGCTCACGCCTGTAATCCCAGCACTTTGGGAGGCCGAGATGGGCGGATCATGAGGTCAGGAGATCGAGACCATCCTGGCTAACACGGTGAAACCCCATCTCTACTAAAAAACACAAAAAATTAGCCGGGCATGGTGGTGGGCTTCTGTAGTCCCAGCTACTCGGGAGGCTGAGGCAGGAGAATGGTGTGAACCCAGGAGGTGGAGCTTGCAGTGAGAGGATATCATGCCACTGTACTCCAGCCTGGGCGACAGAGCGAGACTCGGTCTCAAGAAAAAAACAAACAAACAAACAAAAAGCAGCTAGGGCCCGAGCAGAGGGCACAGGGGCGGGATTCCCCTGCTGCATCAGACGCTAGCTGTTAAGGGGCAGGGTGGGGACTGCAGAGACCAGGAGACGGGGGCATGGTGCCTGGCAGGGCAGGAGAGAAGAGGCCCCGGGCATAGCGCCCTCAAGTTGCAGGTTCAAATCCCAGCTGTGCGCTGTCATGTCGGCACGACAGGACACCCACGTCACTCCTCTCAATTCTGTCTCTCCACGGGGGAGCTGGGGAACGAGAGCCTCCCAGGGTGGCTGTGGGGGTTAGAAATATTTTTCGGCAATTCCACACATCTTTTTTGGAGCATCTTCTATGTGCCAGACACTGAGGGGCTGGGTACAAAAAAGTCGATTCTACAGCGTACCAGTATTGTAAAAGAAGATAAAGCCAGCAGAAGTGGCTACGAGTGTGTGTGGGTTTGGGAGTGGTTTTTTTTTTTTTTAAATCGTATTTTTAAAGACAGGGTCTCGCTCTATTGCCCAGGGTGGAGTGCAGTGGCGCGATCATAGCTCACCACAGCCTCTGAGCTCAAGGGATCCTCCTGCCTCGGCCTCCCAAGTAGCTGGGATCACAGGGCGTGTACCACCGTGCCTGGCTAATTTTTAATTTTTTTGTAGAAATGGGGGCCTCGTTATGTTTCCCAGGCTGGTCTCGAACTCAAGCGATCCTCCCACTTCATCCTCCCAAAGTGCTGGGATTACAGGCATAAGCCACTGTGCCCGGCTGTTGCAATTTTATTTTATTTTATGTATTTATTTATTTGAGACAGAGTCTTACTCTGTCGCCCAGGCTGGAGTGCAACGGCGTGATCTTGGCTAACTGCAACCTCCGCCTCCCAGGTTCAAGCGATTCTCCTGACTCAGCCTCCTGATTAGCTGGGACTACAGGCACCCACGACCACACTCAGCTTATTTTTGTATTTTTAGTAGAGACACGGCTTCACCATATTGGTCAGGCTAGTCTCGAACTCCTGACCTCAGGTGATCCACCTACCTCAGCCTTCCAAAGTGCTGGGATTACAGGCATGAGCCGCTTGCCTGGCTGTTGCCATCTTAAATAGGATGATCAGGAAAGGTCATCTCCCCTGGAGAAGATGACATTTTAGCAAAGCCCTGTGAATCTGAGGGAGGAGCACGCAGGTGTTCAGTTCAGGAAAGTTAGAAGAGAGTCCGAGGCAGGGTCACAGTCCGTGCAAAGGCCCTGGGGCTGGACCGTGCCTGTATGTTTGAATAACGGTAGCAGCTGCCTCGAGGAAGCGGGTTGTGAGCTGGTGGGGAGAGTGGGAGGAGGTGAGAGCAGGGAGGTGCCGGAAACAGACTGTGCGGGACTCCTTGTACTTTAAGCACACAACTGCTCCCCGAATGGGGCCGCCCCTCTGCCCAGCCTTCACTCCCAGAAGCCACTGGGGGGCGCTCTGGGGCAGGGTCGGCCAACCATGGTCAGGCCCCCGCCTGCCTTTGTACAGCTGGTAAGCTAAGAATGGTGTTTACGTTTTTAAAGGACTGAAGAAGAGAAAAGAGAACAGGCCACAGAACCCGTCTGGGGCCCGCAAAGCTCTCAGTATTTACCATCTGGCTTTCTACAGAAAAGTCACCCAGCCAACCTCTACTCTACTTTATTTACGTACACATTTTTTTTGAGACAGGGTCTTGCTCTATAGCCCAGGCTGGAATGCAGTGGTGCGATTACGGCTCACTGCAGCCTCTACCTTCCAAGCTCAAGTGATCCTCCTGCCTCAGCCTCCCAAGTAGCTGGGACGACAGGCGTGTGGCACCATGCCCAACTAATTTAAAAAATTTCTTTTTTGAGACAGAGTCTCTATCGCCCAGGCTGGAGTGCAGTGGCATAATCTTGGCTCATGGCAACCTCCACCTCCCGGGTTCAAGCGATTCTCCTGCCTCTGCCTCCTGAGTAGCTAGGATTAGAGGCACGCGCCACCACACTCGACTAATTTTTTTATTTTTAGTAGACACGGGGTTTCACCATGTTGGTCAGGCTGGTCTCGAACTCCTGACCTTGTGATCCGCCTGCCTCAGCCTCCTAAAAGGCTGGGATTACTGGCGTGAGCCACTGCGCCTGGCCTAATGTTTTCATCTTTTATTCTGTAAAGACAGGGTGGGGGGGTGTCTCGCTTTGTCGCCCAGGCTGGTCCCGAACTCCAGGACTGAAGCGATCCTCCTGCCTCAGCCTTCGAAAGTGCTGGGATTACAGGCGTGAACCATCTTGCCCCGCTAGCAACCTCTACTCTAAAGCCATCACTGCCAACCCAGGACAATTCTGCCCCGGATCCTAGTATGTTTAGCAATGTCTGGAGACTTTCCGAGGTGTTACAACTGTGGGGGTGGGGGTGTCACTGACATCTATCGGGCAGAGGCTAGGGTGGCCTCCGAGCATCCTAGAGTACAGAGGACAGCCTCCCACAGAGAATGACGTGGTGCCAAAGTCAGGAGTAATGGAAATCGTCTGGGAAATCCTGTCTGGGAAAGCCAGCCCCAGGCCCCTCACCTCCTTAAGGGACCGGAAGGAGAATCTACCTGGCTTCCTGGCCTGATCATTTGTGACCTGCAGGGTATTTTTAGCCTCTGAGGGAGGGGCACTGGCTATTCTGAGTTTTTTTTTTTTTTTTTTTTGGGGGAGCCAAGGCTATTTTTGGCCTCGGCATCTATTCATTGAATTTCTATCTTCCCCCCAATTTTGGAACAGGAGGCAGGTTTTTTTTTTTTTTTTTTTTTTTTTTTTTTAGAGTCAGGATCCTGCTCCGTCACCCAGGCCGGAGTGCACTTGTGCAATCATAGCTCCCTGCAGCCTCAAACTTCTGGGCTCAAGCGATCCTCCCACCTCAGCCTCCTGAGCAGCTGAGACTACAGGAGCATATTCACGACGCCCAGCTATTAAAAAAAATTTTTTTGGAGACGAGTCTTGCTGTGTTGCCCAGGCCGATCTCAAATTCTTGGCCTCAAGCAACCCTCCCACCTCGGCTTCCCAAGTGCTGAGATTACAGGTGTGAGCCACCACACCCGGGCCAGGTAAGACTTCCTGAACACACACTGTGGGCCAGCAATGACTGCTGACACCTGGGATTCCCAAAGCAAAGCAAATCACAACATCCTCGCACACTTGGATCCTCCTCACAGACACAAGACAGTAAACAAACAA
The DNA here is from genome assembly GCF_024542745.1 of Macaca thibetana thibetana. Lineage (NCBI taxonomy): Eukaryota > Metazoa > Chordata > Mammalia > Primates > Cercopithecidae > Macaca > Macaca thibetana. The sequence continues at coordinate 10,289,000 of NC_065596.1, read as the reverse complement.
GCACAGAACATCAGGAAATTACAGACTACGTGAAAAGCCATCCGCTGTACTGCACGTCAGGAGAGGGGCGGGAAGCTGCGACTTTGCAGAAGGTGCCTGGCAGTAAACGTTACTGGGGAGGTGATATTTCAAGAGGGTGGGGGAGAAAAAGCCTCGCAAATATCTAGGGGAGGGTCCTAGGTGGCAGAACAGCCAGTGCAAAGGCCCTGCGGTAGGATCACGCTTGGCACATTGGAGGAGCAACGAGGAGGGAGGAGGTGGCCCAGAAAGACCGTGAAGGGCCAGACCCCAGGACGGCCCAAGCCTGTGTGGGCTACTGCAGTCAGAATTTGGGGCTGCCCTCGAAAAGGAGACACATGCCTTCTCCCCAACTCGCATGACAGGAGAGTTTTGCTTTATTGTTTTGAGGTTTTTTGGGTTTTTTTTTTTTTTTTTTTTTTGAGACTGAGTCTCGCTCTGTCACCCACGCTGGAGTGCAGTGGCGCAATCTCGGCTCGCTGCAACCTCCGCCTCCTGGATTCAAGCGATCCTTCCGCCTCAGCCTCCCTGGTAGCTGGGATTACAGATGCGCACAACCACATCTGGCTAAATTTTTGTACTTGTAGTAGAGATAGGGTTTCACCATGTTGGCCAGGCTGGTCTCGAACTCCTGACCTCAGGTGATTCACCCGCCTCAGTCTCCCAAAGTGCTGGGATTACAGGTATGAGCTACCATGCCCAGCCGATAGGAGAGATTTGACAGAAACCCCATATGTGTTGCAAGAACGTGAGCTCCACGAGGACAGGACGTGGCCACCACCCTCCATGGCGCCACCCATATGGCGCTGGGTAGGGAAAGCACTTGACAAGTGTGTGCAGACTGCATGACGAGGTGCACCCAGCCTTGCTCAAAGGAGTCCTGAGCACACAACTGCAGGTGCACACAAGATGCAGACAGTCCCATGTGTGCACACAGACAGCTGCTCCTTCTTGCAGCCCTGAGTCCCCCAGCATGACCACCCCCTCTGCAAAACACAAACACCAGCACACGAGGGACCCTTATGAACACCGGATGAGCCTGATAGACACGTGGCCACATGCGCCCTTGGCTAGATCACCATCCAGGCCACACAGGTAGACGACACCTACGCACAGGTGCAGACAGACAGACATCTGGATTCTGGGGACACCGGGACCCCCTCCATGTTTCTACTTGGCCTCCCGCCTCACTCTAGGACCCGTCTCTTCCCTTCCACCAGGGTGCCCAATAGCAACCACTCTGCCCCAAACCCAGCTTGGGAGGAGCTGTCTGTCTTGCCACGGCACCCCCAGGGTCACTGGGGTCAGGGTTTCAGACCCAGGGAACCCCCGCCTCGGGAGTCCCTCCCCCTGCCTCCCCATGGAGGAGCTGGAGGAGGGGAAGCGTCTGGCATCTGGAAATCAGATCCGTGAGATGAACCCACACAGAAACCAGAGCCTTGTGTGTCCTTGGCCACACGTCTCGCCAGGGAGGCAGGAGGGGGTGGAGGGCAAAGACGATGCTCTGGCGGGGATGGCACTGCTCCCACTGCTCTGGTTCCTCTTGAGGGGTACCCGCTGCCACCCTCCCCACCGAGATGCCTGCACTGGGGCTGAAGCAACACACGTTCTGCCACCAGCCTGGCAGGGTAGGGAGGACGCAGATGCCCCGAGACACACACATCACGCAGCCTCGCATGCAGGTGGAGACGCCACCGGCCAGGAGCCCAAACCGCTGGATGCAAACACACTCCCGAGCAGCTGAGGCGCCTGTAGGCTCCTCCCCAATGTGTCCACAGGGTCCTCCTAGGTCCCCCAGGAGAAAGGGCTCCCCTGGGCAGGCTGGGAATAGAAGCTGGGCTTCAAGCCCTGCCTTCCCCTCCCTCCCTGTAGGCTCCACAGCCCAGGTGTGCTGGTCCCCAGCTCCCCATCCTCCCCAACCCTGCACGCCAGCTACACCCCCAAGAGCAGGCATCAGCATGGGTGATCACCGGGTACGCAAGCCCCCCAGAAGTGGGGATTGAGACGGGTGCCCCTTGGAGAGAGAACGAGCGCCTGGAGGGGCGTCCCAGGGCAGGTGCTACACACACAGGGTGGACTGAGCGAGGCCATGTGGGAGGTCACCAAGCTAGGGAGGAAGATGGTGGCAAGACCAGCAGGAGGGCCGGCACCCACATGTGAGTGCACACGTATGTTGCACGAGTATGTGGCTCCGTACACGGGTGCGATCGCTGCCAGCCATGGAATTAGTTCCCTTTTCCGAATTCCAGATGATTTTTCATCTCTGTAATTAATGGGCAAGTCAGTTCTGAACGGCATGGCAGGCAAATTGCTAGTTAGGAAAATCACGGATAATTTTCTCGATATGATAATGAACGTTGGAATCCTTCTCTTATTCTCCCTGTTTTCATCCTACTTTTAAGTAATAAATTTGGCATTAGTGGGAGGGGAGCAGGGAGGAAGGAGAAGTCACCTGGCCCCCAAAGCTGGGGCCTGACAGGGGCCCACGCAGAGTCCCCTGCCCCCCAGGCCGTGGGGCAGATTGGAGAAGAGAATGAGGGGTGTGGACCCTCCGCGGGGGTGATCAATTCAGGGGTCCAGGCCCTGGAGAACAGGTGGAGGGCAGGGAGCTTTCAGGCTGTGAGCCAGGGTGAAGGAGTGCGGTCTGGGGTCAGGTTAGACTCATGCCAGCCCTTGGGGTGTTGGAGAGAGAAGCAGAAACCAATAGCCTGTCCCCGAACAGCACGGAGGTCAACGGTCCGGAATAGACATTCACCCTCAGGTGTGCCCCACTAGGTCCAACCTCCTCTAAGCGGTGACTCCATACCAGGCTAAGGGAGCCGGGCAAGCAGAGAGAGGGGGAGAGAGATATATATAAAGACAGACAGAGAGAGAGAGAGAGAGAGAGAGAGAGAGAGAGAGAGAGAGAGAGAGAGAGAGAGAGAGAGAGAGAGAGAGAGAGACAGCCAGCCATCTTGGCAGCCATTTTGAACCCCTCCCCCTCCTGCCCCCAGGCACACATGTTGGGCTGTTGGATGTGGGAAGAGAGACCCCAGCTCTGAGTCCGGTGGAAGCCAGGCAGAAAGGGGGGCCCTGCCTGGAACTGGGATAGAGACACCCACGCAGCTGCCATGGGTGGAGGTGGATGGGGGTTGCAACAGGAGGAAAGGGTCCAGGCAGGTACAGAGAGATGCTGGCCAGGGATGGGGCAGTGTGAGGACCCGGACTCCAAGTGTAGCGACAGGGGTGTGTGTAGCCAGCGGCTGTCATCAGATGGGGGCCAGGGGTGCACTGGAGAGATACCTGGGAGGGTACTTTCTGGACACGGCTGGAGCAAACACAGCACCCCCCCCCCCACCCCACCACTTCAGGCCTGGACTCGGGTCCCAGGACCGTCATATGGGAGGATGACAACCGAACCTTGGTAGCTCAATCAAATGCGCACCTGGGGTGGGGGTGGGGAGTTGTCCTCAAAGCACGAATAATCCCGGTGGATCAAACCTGCCGGCCTCCCGTGCTTTAACCCGGCACCACGGAGAGAAGGTGCTGCCCGGCTGCACCCCCTCCTCCTGACAGCGGCGCCCCCCGGACTGCGGCCAGCTCGACACCCTGACAGACCCCTCCCCATCCCCCGCGCCACTGCCTCCCAGAGAAAAACAACCCCCTCGCCCAGCATCTTGTGGTGCCAGCCACGGCTCCTCCGAGGCCCGGGACCGGCGCGCGGCGCGCACACGCACCCCCTCCGCTCACACCCAGACACCTACACAAACAGAGCGCCAAGCACCCGCGCGCACACGCACCGGGGACACGCAGGCACCGCCGCGCCGCTTCCCCACAAAGGCTGGCGCGCGCGCGGGCACACGCAACCACGCGCGGGCACACTCGCGGTCCCCTCCCCCCGCCAGGCACCCTGCGGCCGCCCGTCCGCACCCCCGCGCCCCGGGCGCTCCGTGGGGGCCGCCCCTCCCGGGCCCCTAGCCAGTGGGGGTGAGCTGCGGGCTGCCCCCCACGCCCCTCCCGCTCAGGTGCAGTGCCCCGCGCGGCTCCAGCGTCCCCTCCCCCCTCGCGGCCAGGACAGGCCCCGGCTCCCATCCTTCCCGCCTCCCCTCTTCCGCGCGCCCCGCACACCTGGCCCAGGTGCGGCGTCGCCCCTCGCCCTGGGCCCGCAGACACTCACCTGTCCAGCGCCGCTCTGGGGTCGGCCCAGCGTGTCTCTCCTGCAGCTCCGCGAACCCGGGCCCCCCGCCCGGCACATCTCCCGGAGCCGGGGCTGAGGGGAAGCGGATAGGAGGTGGCGGGGCGAGGGCGGCCTCCGTGTCCCTTCCTTCCCCTAGCCCAGCACCGCCGCCACCGACCAAAAATTAAAAAAAAAAAAAAGAAAAAGAAAATAAAAAAAAAGAGGCGGATTACACGGAACCAACGGCGGCCCCCTCGCGGCGGCGGAGGCTCGGGACTGGGGGCGATCGGGTCTGCGCCCCTCCCGGGGAGCGAGGCGGTGGGGCGGGGGCGGCGTCAGAGCACTGGGGGCTGGGGCGAGGCGGAGCGCCCTGAGGCGGCGCCGGCAGCGGCCCGCATCTCCCCCGCAGCTCCGCGGCCCCGACGGAGGCGGCACGTGTGCGCCCAGGCGACTTCCCAGCCCCCTCCGACGGCGACGGTGGCCGAGGGGTTAACGGGGCAGCCGGGGCGCCCCTGCAGGCCCCCGCCGCCCGGCGGCGCCGCTCCGGGGCCCGCGCGGCCCCATCAGCCGGGACCTCCTCGGCAGACGGCGGGGCGGGGGCGCCGCAGCGCCGACAGCTCCCGCGCCGACGGCTCGGGCTCCCCGCAGTGGCCGCGGGGGGCTTGGGTTGGGGGTGGGCGGCGCGGAGCTGGCGGAGGGGGGCGGCGCGGGTGGAGGCGGGTGCCGCGGCGTCGCGCCCCCGGTGCGGCCGGAGGGGGGGCGCCGGGCCGGGCCCGTGGGCACCGCAGGACGCGCGGACCGAGCCGGCGCCGGGCACCAGCAATGACAAGCCGCCTGCTCGCCCCGCTCCCCGGCGCACCCGCTCCGGGAGGGGGGCGGCGGGCGCGCAAAAAACCCGGCCCGGAGTCGCCGCCCGGGACTGGCCGCCGCAACCCGCCTGAGCACCCCAGGAGCCGGCCCGAAAACCCGGGCTGGACTTTCCTTCCCTTCGACTCCTCTCGCCTTCTCTCTGGAAAAGCAGGGAGAAGGAAGGCGACGTGCTGGAGCCCCGCGTTGGAGCGGGGAGTGGGGGAAGGGAGACAGACGTAAGGAAGACCCGGAGAGGATTTTCCAGCGAAGTAAAAGGAAAGGCGCCGAGCCCGGGAAGGAGGGCGCAAATGGGGAGATCTGGAAGGGTTGTGCAAAACCCGAGCTGGATTAGATAAAGATGTGAGGAACGGGTGTTGGGGTGGGTGGTTGGGGGGTAGATGCGACACGGCCAAATGCACCCGGGGCACGCAAATTTCGGGCCGGATTCTTTCTCGGGAGACGGAGTAATGCGTCAGGCCTAACGCAGTGGAAACAAGCAAGACCCGGCCCGGAATTCCCGGGACCTGGGTTCGCATGGGAAGGGTGTTCTGGAAGGGGGATGCTTAGTGTCTGAGGCGACTTGGGTTGCCCTCATCTTCCTGGCAGCGACGTGTAAGGGGGAGGGGCAAAAGGAGGGCTGGACTCGGGTACGAAGGGATTCGGCGCGCTGGCTGCACCGGAGCGGACAGGTAAAAGCGGTTTCTGGATCCAGGGGCGCTGCGAAGGGAATGCGATGAGGCCGGTACCCTGGGAGACCAGACCTACAATAAAAGGCGAGGGAGGCACGCAAAGCCAGGACTGGAGCGCGCGGGACGGGATGAGACCCTCAGCAGAAGATCCTGGGCCACCGAGACAGGGGCTTGGAGCTGACCGGGCAGGAGGGGCGGAGGGAAGCGTTAGGGGGAGGTTTGTATCTATAAACGCCTCAAAGTCTTGCTTTTGGGGAGGGGGTGCGGGAGAAAAATTGAATTTTATGTTCTCTGAAAGAGTAAAAACCTGGCATGGATTTTCACCACCTAACAACTCCATTGCAGCTGGTGGACTTAGAGAAGTAGGGCAAGAAGCAGGCTTGGGTTCCCAGGCATCAGACCAAGTGAGGCGAGGAGCAGGTTTCGGATTGAGGCTGCAGAGGGAGCCCCGGGACCCCCTCTCTGGGGTGGGGAAGGCTGTTGGACCCGGCTTTGCTCTCCGGAGAGCCAAAGTTACGACTGCCAAGACCTATAGCCGGGGCTATAAAACCGGGCCCCAAGCCAAAAATAGACACTTCGGCAACTTTATGCAGGGTGGGGGCTGGAGGGAAATGGAAGTGGGGTACAGACTCCTGGAGTGGAGGGAACAGGGGGGAGGGGGTGTCCCTGAAGCGGGGCTGCTGGCTCCATTTTATGAAAGATGGGTGCAATGGGAAGACTGATGGCTGGGGAGGAGCAAAACCCGGGCTTGGATCCTCAGGGAAAGGAATCCATTCAAGTGAGGCCTAAATGTTAAGGCAGACAGCTCAAAGTTCAAAGCTGGCCTGCATCTTAGCAGCAGGGCAGACAAATCCTGATCTGAGTTTTAGAGGAGGGGGACTGGCTGAGGATGGGGATGGGGGAAACCGCCAGTCCAGGGAAGAGAGTGCATTGCTCACCAGGCACTTTGCAGAGTGAATGAGGAACGAGAAAAGGATTCCTGAGTAGGAGTGGTAAATCCACAAAACTTGAAGCGTTATCTGGATGGGAAAAAATGAGTATCTAAGAAAGCCTGAGTTGAATATCTGCACGGGAATGAACTTGGGCTCTAAGAACTCCTTCCTAGAAGCATGTCCCTGTGGCTAAACTGGAGGAAGGGCAGGGACACCAGACTTCCAGGCTGGCCGGGTGACCACATGCCACTGCTGTGGCAGCCTGTCACCCTCCACCGCCTTCTATGGACAGCTGTCTTTTCAGTACTGGGAAGGGATTCTTAAAAGCCAGAACCTAGGCAAATCTGGCCCCAGAGAACTTCAGAGTGGAGGGATGGGTTACTTTCATTCCTCCTTCATGCCCAGGATTTCATGGCTGCAGAGCAGTCCAGCCTTGAATCTGGGTGACCAAGCTGGACACCTGGACCTGGGGGACCAAAGGGGTATAAAGTAGGAGTTGGTGAGTGCAAAAAGGATCCCATCCATCTGTGGTTGACTGCAGATCCACTGGGTATGGAGGAGGGCATCCCATCTCTCTATGCCTCAATTTCCCACTTTGAGATACTGACAGCACCAAGTAAGACCCATAATGGCCTTGAGATGCTGGACACTCCAGGCAGCCAGCTTTCTATAAACCCAGCAGTACCGAAAAGGGAACAGAACTTGACGCTCAGAAAAAGCTGGTCACCTCCTTGTTCTCTCGCTCCAGGCCTTCTGCCCCCACCCCACCCTCCAGCCCTGAGCAGCCCATCCACTTCCCCCTACAGAGCAAGCCTAGGATGTGGTTCTAACTTGCATTCTCCAGAGGCTGCGAGAAAGAGTGGCCTTTACTTACATGAAGAAAAGCAACAACATTCTTTAAGGCACCCTCAGCTCAGTTTGGGAAACCCCAGCCGGAGCCCCCTCACCCCCACCCCTCACCCCTTTCTAGACCCTCTAAACCCCCCTGGTCTCAGCTGGGATCGGTTCTCCAGCCTCCATCTGATCCATGTCTCCTGGACTTGTGAGCGGCGTGCTCAGCAGGCAAAGAGTGCGAGGAGACTTGGGGGCGCGTAAAGAGCCCTGGCGCCCCTCAGACCTTCGGCTGCGCAGCCGCAGTGGAGGCCGCGCCAGCAACTGGGCTCCGGGAACCAAGGCGTCCGCGCGCGCACGCAGACTCGCCTGCGCGCCGCGTGCCCCGCGCTGCCCGGGTCTGTACCCGCGCTTCGGACACCCTGCTCCCAGGGCGCTCCTCGCTTCCAGCCTCCCACCTTGCCTTGGGATCCCCATGAGCCCCGCGCCTGAGGCATCCCACGCTCTGTGCATTCCGTCCCACGGGACCTCCACGCCCACGGTGCCACGCGCCTCGAGTACCCCATGTTCTGTGAACCCTGCACCCGGACGCCCCACCTTCTGTGCACCTTGTGCTAGAGAACCCGCACGTCCAGGGTGCCCTATGCCTAGGGCACCCCGTGTTCTCCTGCGTATCTGGGACTCCACATTTTGTACCCCTAGCATCTCCAGCATCCCAGCGTCAGACACAGTTGGGCTCGCCTGTGCCTTGTCTGTCCCCCTCTCTGTGTCTTCCATGTTTTGCGCCCACCGCCTCGGTTGGGCCCCCAGCCTCACCATCCTGAAGGCTCTGCTTCGCCCCAGTGCTCAGCTTCCCTTTACCTCAGGCCCAGCGCCCTGCCTCAGGCTCCTGGACAGGTCAGGGCAACGCCAGACAGTCACTGCCCACCAGGCGCCCCCAGCCCGTGTTTTCCTATAGCTCACTCGGTATAGGATGCACAACCCTGCTGTTCATTTCATTGCTCGGTGCACGTCTTCATTCCATTTACGCCCCAAACACATAGCACGCACCTTATATGCCCTTACCTGTCAGGTGCGGTGTGATGCATTGAGGATGTGCCTCCAGTGCACAAGGAACAAGGCAGGGAACCTTCTCTGGGCGCTCCCTTCATCATGGAGAAGATGGGCACAGAATGCGTGGTGGAATGAGCCCTGGAAAGTCAGCAGGTGCCAGGCAGCGGAGGATGGACCTATCCTTGAGGTGTGGGTGAAGTTTTGTGTGTCCCTGGCCTTTCCAGAGGCTCCCTGTACCCCCATCTTGGGCAACTTCTTTTATTTGTATTTATTTATTTATTTTAAGAAGAAGTCTCCTTCTGTTACCCAGGCTGGAGTGCAGTGGCACGATCTCTGCTCACTGCAACCTCCCTCTCCTGGGTTCAAGTGATTTCCGGCTAATTTTTGTATTTTTAGTAGGGACAGTGTTTCACCATGTTGGCCAGGCTGGTCTCGAACTCCTGACCTCAAGTGGTCCACCCCCTTCGGCCTCCCAAAGTGTTAGGATTACAGGTGTGAGCCATTGTGCCGGCCTATTTATTTATTTTTAGAGACGGAGTCTCCTTCTGTCGCCCAGGTTGGAGTGCAGTGGTGAAATCATAGCTCACTGCAGCCTGGAACGCCTGGGCTCAAGCAATCCTCCCACCTCAGCCTTCCAAGTAGCTGAGACTAACCGGCCCGAGCCATCACACCCAGCTAATTTTTGTTTTTTTGTTTTTTGTTTTTTGTTTTTTGTTTTTCCATAGCTTGCTATGTTGCCCAGACTGGTCTCAAACTCCTGGGCTCAAATGATCCTCCTTCCTCAGTCTCCCAAAGCGCTGGGATTACAGGTGTGAGCCATGGCAGCTGGCCAACCTTGGGTGATTTCTGAGCTCCATTCAGTTCCACCCCCACTGCCAGACCAAATGGAGGGCAAGATAAAGAGTTTCCAGAATTGGGCTAGGAAGATAGGTTGGGAGCTGGGAATAATTCCAACTCTGGTCTTTTTTTTTTTTTTTTTTTTGAAATGGAGTGTCACTCTGTCATCCAGGCTGGAGTGCAGTAGCATGATCTTGACTCACTGCAACCTCCGCCTCCTAGATTCAATTGATTCTCCTACCTCAGCCTCCCAAGTAGCTGGGGTTACAGGCATGTGCCACCATGCCAGGCTAATTTTTGATTTTTTTTTTTTTTTTTTCAGTAGAAACAGGGTTTCACCATGTGGGTCAGGCTGGTCTTGAACTCCTGACCTCAAATGATTTGCCTGCCTCAGCCTCCCAAAGTGTGGCATGAGCCACTGCACCCGGCCAGGTTTTGTTTTTTACTTTTTGTTTTTTGTTTTTTTTGAGACAGAGTTTCGCTCTTGTTGCCCAGGCAGGAGTGCAATGGTGTGATCTCGGCTCACCGCAACCTCCACCTCCCGGGTTCAGGCAATTCTCCTGCCTCAGCCTCCCAAGTAGCTGGGATTACAGGCATGTGCCACCACGCCCGGCTAATTTTGTATTTTTAGTAGAGACTGGGTTTCTCCATGTTGGTCAGGCTGGTCTCGAACTCCCATCCTCAGGTGATCTGCCCACCTCAGCCTCCCAAAGTGCTGGGATTACAGGCGTGAGCCACCGCGCCCATCCTCAGCGGGTATATTCTGAAGGTGGAGCAGATGGATTGGAAGTGGGATACGAGGGAAAGAGGCAAGTCAAAATTTGTGACCTGAGTGAGCCCCTGGAAGGATGGAGAGGATGGAGAGGGGGCAGTTTTGTAGGTTAGATCCAAGCCTTTGGTTTGATATGTCCAAGTGGAGGCATGAAGCTAGTGCCGGGGAGAGGTTCAGGCTGGCTGAGAAATGGCTCAAATGAGCACAAATAGTCTCATTTATACTTTACGGTAACTCTGTGGGTGAAGGACTTTCTCTCTATCTTACAGAAGGCGCAAGGAAGGCTCCAGAACATGCCCAAGTAGTTTTAAAAATGTAGTTACAGGCCGGGCACAGTGGCTCACGTCTGTAATCCCAGTACTTTGGGAGGCCGAGGTGGGCAGATCACCTGAGGTTGGGAGTTCGACACCAGCCTGACAAACATGGAGAAACCCTGTCTGTACTAAAAATACAAAATTAGCCAGGCATGGTGGCACATGCTTGTAATCTCAGCTGCTCGGGAGGCTGAGGGAGGAGAATCGCTTGAACCTGGGAGTTGGAGGTTGCGGTGAGCCGAGATCGTGCCACTGCAATCCAGCCTGGAGATAGAGCAAGACTCCGTCTAAAAAAACAAAACAGGCCGGGCGCGGTGGCTCAAGCCTGTAATCCCAGCACTTTGGGAGGCCGAGACGGGTGGATCACGAGGTCAGGAGATCGAGACCATCCTGACTAATACGGTGAAACCCCGTCTCTACTAAAAAATACAAAAAACTAGCTGGGCGAGGTGGCGGGCGCCTGTAGTCCCAGCTACTCGGGAGGCTGAGGCAGGAGAATGGCGGGAACCCGGGAGGCGGAGCTTGCAGTGGGCTGAGATCCGGCCACTGCACTCCAGCCGGGGTGACAGAGCGAGACTCCGTCTCAAAAACAAAACAAAACAAAACAAAACAAAACAAAGGCCGGGCGCAGTGGCTCAAGCCTGTAATCCCAGCACTTTGGGAGGCCGAGACAGGCGGATCACGAGGTCAGGAGATCGAGACCATCCTGGCTAACACAGTGAAACCCCGTCTCTACTAAAAAATACAAAAAACTAGCCGGGTGAGGTGGCGGGCGCCTGTAGTCCCAGCTACTCCGGAGGCTGAGGCAGGAGAATGGTGTAAACCCGGGAGGCGGAGTTTGCAGTGAGCTGAGATCCAGCCACTGCACTCCAGCCTGGGCGACAGAGCAAGACTCTGTCTCACAAAAAAAAAAATCTGAGCCAGGTCCCAGATTTGGGCTGGGAGGATACGGTGGGGATGGGGAATAATTCCAACTGTGGTCTTTTTTGTCACTCTGTTGCCCAGAATGGAGTATAGTGATGCAATCTCAGCTCACTGCAACCTCCGTTTCCTAGGTTCAAGCAATTCTCCTGCCTCAGCCTCCTGAGTAGCTGGGACTGCAGGCATGCAACACCACGCCTGGCTAATTTTTGTAGAGACAGGGTTTCACTTATGTTGCCCAGGCTGTTCTCAAACTCCCAGGCTCAAGCAATCCTCCCGCCTAGGTTTCCCAAAATGCTGGCATTACAGGCGTGAGCCACTGCATCTGGCCAGGCAGGACTATTTGAACGGCGCCAAGGCTAGGCTAGCATGGTGGGAGGCCAGGAGAGGATCTAGACTATATTCCCAGTGATACTAGGAACCCCAAGAGGGCTTTCCGAAGTGGGTGGCATGATCTTATTTGCATGTTTAAAAGATTATAGGGTTGGGCTTGGTGGTGTGATCCTGTATCCTAGCTGAGGCAGGAGGATTCACACACACAGGCTTGAGCCTAGGACTTCTGGGAAGTGGTGTGCTATGACCATCAATGTGGTGACTCCCGAGAGCAGGGGACCACCAGGTTGCCTAAGGAAGAGTCAACTGACCCAGGTTGGAAACAGAGCAGGTCAAAACTCCTGCGTTCATCAGTAGTGGAATCACATCTGTGAATAGCCACTGAGCTCCGGCCTGGGCAACAGAGCGAGACCCTGTCTCTAAAACAAAATGTTAAAATAAAAATAAATAAAATAGGCTGGGCACGGTGGCTCACACCTGTAATCCCAGCACTTTGGGAGGCCGAGGCTGGTGGATCATGAGGTCAGGAGATCGAGATCATCCTGGCTAACACAGTGAAACCCCATCTCTACTAAAAATACAAAAAATCAGCTGGGCCTGGTGGCGGGCCCCTGTAGCTACTCGGGAGGCTGAGGCAGGAGAATGGCATGAACCCGGGAGGCGGAGCTTGCAGTGAGCTGATATCTGGCCACTGCACTCCAGTCTGGGCAACAGACCGAGACTCCGTCTCAAAAACTAAATTAATTAAAAAATAAATAAATAAATAAAAGATTTGAGGAGTGCTCCCTCAATCAGTATAACACAGAATTACTATATGAGGCAGGGTGCAGTGTCTCACGCCTGTAATCACAGCACTTTGGGAGGCCAAGATGGGAGGTTCGCTTCAGTCCAGAAGTTCAAGACCAGCTTGGGCAACATAGTGAGACACGGTTTCCACAAAATATACAAACATTACCTGGGCAGGGTGGCTTGTATCTATAGTCCCAGTTACTCAGGGTTAGGGGCTGAGGTGAGAGGATCGCTTGAGCCTGGGAAGTCGAGGCTGCAGTGAGCTATGATTGCACCACTGCACTCCAGCCTGGGCGACAGAGCAAGACCCTGTCTCAAAAAAAAAAAAAAAAAAAAAAAAAAAAAAAGCTGTATGATTCAGCAATTCCTCTCCTAGGTATAACCGAAAGAATTGAAAACAGCCTCTTAAACAGATACTTGTGCGTGGATGTTCCTAGCAGCACTACTCACCATAGTAAAAATGTTAAAACAACCCAAGTGTTTATCAGTAGATGAGCAGATAAACAAGATGTATACTCATACAATGGAATATTATTCAACCATTAAAAGGAAAGATGTCCTGGTACACACTACAACACGGATGAAACTTGAAAACACCATGCTTAAAAGAAGCCAGGCACAAAAGGTCTCATAGTGTACTATTACATGTTCTATTTATATGAAATTTATATGAAATGTCCAGAACAGGTAAATCCACAGAGACAGAAAGCAGATGAGTGGTTGCCCGGGGCTGGGGAAGGAGGGAATGGGGAGTGACTGCTAACGGGTGTGAGTTTTCTTTAGGGGATGATGAAAAATGTCTTGGAACTAGACATGATGAATGTTCTATGACATGACATGACATTGTCCACCTTAAAATGGTTGGTGGTTAATTTCTTGCTGTGGGAATTTTACCTCAATTGAAAATGCTGGCCGGCGGGCATGGTGGCTCATGCCTGTAATCCCAGCACTTTGGGAGGCCGAGGCAGGTGGATCACGAGGTTAGGAGTTCAAGACCAGCCTGGCCAAGATGGTGAAACACCGTCTCCACTAAAACTACAAAAATTAGCCAGGCATGGTGGCAGGCGCCTTTAATCCCAGCTGCTCGGGAGCCTGAGGCAGGAGAATCTCTTGAACCCAGGAGGCAGAGGTTGCAGCGAGCTGAGATTGTGCCACTGCACTCCAACCTGGACAAAAGAGTGAGACTCTGTCTCAAAAAAAAAAAAAAATGCTAGGGGCCGGGCATGGTGTCTTAGACTTGTAATCCCAGCACTTTGGGAGGGAGAGGCTGGCGAATAACTTGAGGCCAGGAGTTTGAGATCAGCCTGGCCAACATGGAGAAACCCCATCTCTACTAAAAATACAAAAAAAGCCAGGAGTGGTGGCGCATGCCTGTAGTCCCAGCTACTCAGGAGGCTGAGGCAGGAGAATCACTTGAACCCAGGAGTGGAAGTTGCTATCTGGGAGGCTGAACTGGGAGGATCACTTGAGCCTGGGAATTAGAGGCTGCAGTGAGCTATGATTGCAACATTGCACTCTAGCCTGGGTGACCGAGCGAGACCCCTATCTCTTAAAAAGAAATTATTTATTATTATTATTATTATTTTTTAATTATACAGGTCGGCTGGGCGCAGTGACTCATGCCTGTAATCCCAGCACTTTGGGAGGTAAAGGCCAGAGGATCGCTTGAGCCCAGGATTTCGAGACCAGCCTAGGCAGCATCGTGAGACCTGGTCTCTAAATAAATAAATAAATAAATAAATAAATAAATAATATAGGCGATTTGAGAGGGAGCCGGGAGATTCGGAAGGTGATCACCACTGTCATCCAGGTGAGAGGCAGGTGATGGAGGCCCAGAACAGGATGCTAGGGGAAAACGGTAGGTTTGGGGCATGTCTTAGGGGCAGAGTCAACAGGACCCCTTACTTTGCGCCCCCCTTGAACTCTGCTCATATTACTTCCTCATCACTCCATTGAAAATGCAGGCCGGGCGCGGTGGCTCAAGCCTGTAATCCCAGCACTGTGGGAGGCCGAGACAGGCGGATCACGAGGTCAGGAGATCGAGACCATCCTGGCTAACACAGTGAAACCCCGTCTCTACTAAAAAATACAAAAAAACTAGCCGGGCGAGGTGGCGGGCGCCTGTAGTCCCAGCTACTCGGGAGGCTGAGGCAGGAGAATGGCGTAAACCCGGGAGGCAGAGCTTACAGTGAGCTGAGATCCGGCCACTGCACTCCAGCCTGGGCGACAGAGCGACGCCCCGTCTCAAAAAAAAAGAGGCCTGGCGCGGTGGCTCACGCCTATAATTCCAGCACTTTGGGAAGCTGAGGTAGGTGGATCACCTGAGGTCGGGAGTTCGAGACCAGCCTGACCTACATGGAGAAACCCCATCTCTACTAAAAATACAAAAAATTAGCCAGGTGTGGTGATGCATGCCTGTAATCCCAGCTACTCGGGAGGCTGAAGCAGAAGTATTGCTTGAACCTGGGAGGCGGAGGTTGCAGTGAGCCGAGATCAGGCCATTTTTTTCCAGCCTAGGTAACAAGAGTGAAACTCTGTCTCAAAAAAGAAAAAGAAAAAAAGAAAACTGCAAACACCCCCACCCTTCTCACTCACTTGATCCCCTCTCCCCTTTATCTCTCCCCAGCCCCAGAGATGGGGGGTCTCACTATGTTGTCCAGGCTGGTCTCGAACTCCTGGTCCCCACAGCATATCCTGACCTAGTTTCGTTTTCATTCATTTATTTGTCTCCCTCACTAGAATACCAACTCCCCAGGCCAGGGATGTTTGTTTCTTGTTCACTGCTGTCTACCCAGAGCCTAGGACCTGTCCTGGCACATAGTAGGCAATCAGGAGAAAGCGGGGGAGTGCAGGAAAGCGAGAATCCCGGAAGCCGTCGGGTTCCAGCCTGAGCAGCAGGCGGGCGTTTAAGTGGAGGCGGATTCCTAGTTAGGCACTAGCTGGAAGGGGAGCCCGGCTTGGCTGCGCTTCCTTCCCCGGCCGCTAGGGGCCGCTTCCCCGCTGCTCTGCGGCCGCCAGGTGAGGGGGCCCCGCCCCTTCTCCCCAAGTGCCCAGGAGGGGCAGCCCGGGGAAGGGAGGGGGGTGATGAGCGCAGAGCTGGGGGAGTTGGGCTGTGAGGGGGCAAAGTTGGGGTGAAGGGAGACAGCTGAGCGTGTTTGAAGTGGGGGCTGCTGAAAGGAAGGGGAAAATGCGTGGGGAGGTTGGGAGCTGTGAGGTGGTGAGGAGACAGCCCTGTGCTAGAGAGAGAGGAGTTGAGAGTTGAGGGAGGTGCGGGAAGATGGGTGAGCAGCTGGGGAGTCCGGGAAAGTCTGGCAGGGGGAAGGCCTTGCCCTGGTGGCTCCACTGGAGGAAATTTGGACCATGCATATTGAAAAGACCGGGACGATTGAAGGGGTGGGATTGGCCTGTGGGGTGAGGATCCCAGGGAAGAAGCCCTAAGCTTTGCTGGACTTTGACTTGGCCAGTGTGTTCTGGGGAGGAGAAGGGATTTCTCAGACCCTGATCCTTGGGACCAGCAACAGGGAGGGACTTCCCCACTGAGGAGTGAGATGTGCCTGGCAAGCTCACCAGATAGCTTCTGCACAACGTGTGACCCGTAAGTGGCTTATTCAACCTGACACTGACTCTCCCTCTCTCTCCTTCATGCCCCAGGGCCAGGATTCATTGTGTAATGAATTGAGTGGTGGGAAAACAGCAATGAATGAGACAGATCCAGTCCCGGCACAAAGAAGGCTGTCCAGACCGGGGGAAGTGACAGGTAAACTGAGGCAGGGACCTGCTGGCTTTAAATAGCAGTCCCCCTTGTGGTGATCTGGGCAGAGAGGACCACTCATATGGAGGCTCTGAGGGTGTTACCAAGAACAAAGCCGGCAGGCGATAGGGAGTGGTGGGGTCTGTGGCAACCCAGAAATGCCTGCCAGGTCTAAAGGGATCAAGGTGGGTGTGGTGGAATGGAGAAAGGTTGGGAAGGGGGTTGGGACTAGGAGTGAGGGGTTATAGGTGAGTCCCAGAGAGGTAGAGGTGATGGCCACGGGAAGGTAGAAGGTGACTCCTAACCTTACATGAGCTCATTTCAGGGGACACAAAAGCCAAATGCTGACCAGGGAATGAAAATGCAGAAATTGGGCAGGTGCGAGGCAGTGGTAAAGAACAGGGTAGCTGAAGTTGCACCCCCCTTTTCCATGGGCACCCGCTTGCTACCACTCAGCTCCAGCTGTGCGCTCCCACGTGGGAACTCAGGCTCAATGTTGCCAGAATAGCTTCTTCAAGAGAAGCCAGAAATCACGGTTGTTGTGCAAAATTCCCTGAGTTTTAAATATCCCATGGGGATCTACTAAAGTTAAATTGCTTCAACCCAGCAATTCCATTCCTGGGTTGATTCCCAGTGGAAGCGGGAGCTTAGGTTCACCTAAAGACACATCCATGGATGTGCCTAGCAGCTTCATTCATGATCGCCAGACACCGGACACCCCCTAAGTTGACCATCAACTGGCAAGCGGAAAAGAAATGGGAGGACATTCCTATAATGGAATATAACACAGCAATGAAAAAGAATAAACTACTAATGCATTCACAGCATGGATGAATCCCAGAGACATAATGCTCAGTAGGAGAAGCAAGATACAAAGAGAATACCCCGAGTGATCCCATTCCTGTGTTGTTCAAGGCCAGGCAGAAGTAACCTATGAAGAGAGTTGGGGAAGCCCAGGGTTTCCTAACTTCGGCCTCATTGACATTTGTGACTAAGTGATTCTGTGTGATGGGGGCTGTCCTATGCACTGTAGGATGTTAAGCAGAATCCCTGGCCTCCAACCATTACTTACCAGCAGCACCCCCCCAGTTGTGACAAATGTCTGTTGTTAGGGGCATAATCACCATCAGATGAGAGCCACTGGGCTGGGCGTGGTGGCTCACACCTGTAATCCCAGCACTTTGGGAGGCCTGTAATCCCAGCACTTTGGGAGGCTGAGGCGGGTGGATCACTTGAGGTCAGGAGTTCAAGACTAGCCTGGCCAACATGGTGAAACCCTGTCTCTACTAAAAATACAAAAAAATTGGGCCGGGCGCGGTGGCTCAAGCCTGTAATCCCAGCACTTTGGGAGGCCGAGACGGGCGGATCACGAGGTCAGGAGATCGAGACCATCCTGGCTAACACGGTGAAACCCCGTCTCTACTAAAAAATACAAAAAACTAGCCGGGCGAGGTGGCGGGCGCCTGTAGTCCCAGCTACTCGGGAGGCTGAGGCAGGAGAATGGCGTAAATCCGGGAGGCGGAGCTTGCAGTGATCTGAGATCCAGCCACTGCACTCCAGCCCGGACGACAGAGCCAGACTCCGTCTAAAAAAAAAAAAAAAAAAAAAAAAAATTGGCTGATTATGGTGGCATGCGCTTATAGTCCCAGCTGCTTGGGAGGCTGAGGCAGGAGAATCACTTGAACCCAGGAGGCAGAGGTTGCAATGAACAAAGATCGCACCACTGCACTCCAGCCTGGGTCACAGAGCAAGACTATGTCTCAAAAAAAAAAAAAAAAAAAGCCACTGGCTTAGTGACGTTTTGAGGCAGACCACTTCCTGGAAGGTAGCCCAGGGAGCCTCCCGGGAGACTGGAATGTTCTTCATCTTGAACTAGGTGGCAGTGATAAGGGTGAAATGTATTTCAAAAATCCACGGACCTATGCCCCTAAAATTTATGTGTTTCACAATAAAGGCATTAACTCTACAGCATGGATGA
Source organism: Macaca thibetana thibetana (assembly GCF_024542745.1). NCBI lineage: Eukaryota > Metazoa > Chordata > Mammalia > Primates > Cercopithecidae > Macaca > Macaca thibetana. The sequence goes on along the minus strand of NC_065596.1, from coordinate 10,270,777 downwards.
CCCTTGGAAACATTTGGAAAAGTGAAAGAAGCCGGACACAGCGGGTCACATAGGGTATGACTTCCTTTGTATGAAATGCCCAGAACAGGTAAACACATAGAGACAGAAACAGATTGGTGGTTGCCAGGGGTTGGGGGATGGGGAATGGAGATTGACTGCTAGTGGGGATAGGGCTTCTTTTGGGGGTGATGGAAATGTTCTGTAATTAGAGGTGATACTTGCACAACTCTTTGAGTATACAAAAGTCCAGTGAATTGTACATTTTAAAATGTACAGTTGGGGCCAGGTGCAGTGACTCATGCCTGTAATCTCAGAACTTTGGGAGGCCAAGGTGGGCGGATCACTTGAGGTCAGGAGTTCAAGACCAGCCTGGCCAATATGGTGAAACCCCATCTCTACTAAAAATACAAAAATTAGCCAGGCATGGTGGCGCGCACCTGTAGTCCAGCTACTCAGGAGGCTGAGGCAAGAGAATCACTTGAACCCAGGAGGCAGAGGTTGCAATGAGCAAATATCACGCCACTGCACTCCAGCCTGGGTATCGCAGCAAGACTCTGTCTCAAAAAACAAAAACAAAAAAATGTACAATTAATCTTGGCTGGGCACAGTGGCTCATGCCTGTAATCCTAACACTTTGAGAAGCAGAGGCGGGAGGATTGCTTGAGCCCAGGAGTTCAAGACCAGCCTAGGCAACATAGCAAGACCACACCTCTGCAAAAAAAAAAAATTTTTCTTTTTTTTTTTTTTTTTGAGATAGAGTCTTGCTGTGTCGCCCAGGCTGGGGTGCAGTGGTGCGATCTTGGCTCATTGCAACCTCTGCCTCCCGGATTCAAGCGATTCTCCTGCCTCAGCCTCCCGAGCAGCTGGGATTACAAGTGCATGCCACCACACCTGGCTGATTTTTGTATTTTTAGTAGAGACGAAGTTTCACCATGTTGGCCAGGCTGGTCTTGAACTCCTGACCTCAGGTGATCCACCCAACTCAGCCTCCCAAAGTGCTGGAATTACAGGCGTGAGCCACAGTGCCTGGCAAAAAAAAATTTTTTAATTAGTTGGGCAACGTGAAGCCTGCCTGTAATCCCAGCTACTTGGGAGGCTGAGATGGGAGGATCGCCTGAGCGCAGGGGTTTGAGGTTGCAGTGAGCTATGACTGCACCACTGCACTCCAGCCCGGGGAAACAGAGAGAGAGACTCCGTTTCTAAAAATAATGTAAAATAAAATGGCGAGTGTTATGTTAGGTGAATTTTATCCGAAAAAGGAATTTTAAAAAAATTTTTTTAATTTTTTTAAAAGAAGGAATTTTTTAAAAACAAGGAGTTAATCATATGGGCCAAACAAAACACATCCGGGGCCAGCTTGGCCCCAAGGCTGTAGTCACTTGGGAATGGAGGGAAAGGAAGGGGATGGGGTAAGGGGGGGGGGCGGAGGTAATGCACCATCCAGGAGTTGTGGGCGTTCTTGGTGAAGGGTGGGGGATGAAGCAACTTGGAGGCAAAAGAAAGTATGTCTCGGCTCAGGGGAGCGCTCCCTCTTAACCCAACCTGTCAGCCCTGGAAAGAAATCAGCCACGGGTCGGAGGCCAGCCAGCGAACTGTCGAAGGAAGTGCAGAGTTCTGACGGGTGAGAGAGAAATGACAACCGCTCAGCCCCGCCCTGCCTGACACCCTGGCGGTGGCGTGATGAAGTGGTGCTTGCCGGGGCGGGCGGAGGATGCTCTCTGCGAGCTTGCGGGAAAGTGGGGGTGCTCACCCGAGTTCTTCTGCAGTGTGAAGAACTTTCGGCCTCCCTGGAAACAGAGGGCGGATGGCGTGGCATTTGCCCCTACCCATCCCTCATGGAGGGAAAGCTATTCCCGTGGGTGCAAGGAGGAGAGAGGACAGCGGGCTTCTGGGGGCACAGCTGGGGGTGCGTGGTCTGAGTCTCCACTGGTTTCAGAAAACTGAATGATGGCTGGGCGCGGTGGCTCACGCCTGTAATCCTAGCACTTTGGGAGGCTGAAGCGGGCAGATCACTGGACGTCAGGAGTTCCAGACCAGCCTGGCCAACAGAGTGAAACCCTGTCTCTACCAAAAATACAAAAATTAGCCGGGTGTGGTGGCAGGTGCCTGTAATCCCAACTACTCGGGATGCTGAGGCAGGAGAATTGCTTGAATCCGGGAGGCGGAGGTTACAATGACCCAAGATTGCACCACTGCACTCCAGCCTGGGCGACAGAGGGAGACTCCACCCAAAAAACAATAAAATAAAATTAAAAAATGAATGAATGAAGAGAGATAGAAAATTAAGGATGCCAGGCATGGTGGCTCATGTCTGTAATCCCAGCACTTTGGGAGGCTGAGGCGGGCAGATCACTGGAGGTCAGGAGTTTGAGACCAGCCTGGCCAACCTGGTGAAACCCTGTCTCTACCAAAAAGTACAAAAACTAGCCAGGCATGGTGGCACACGCCTGTAGTCCCAGTTACTCGGGAGGCTGAGGCAGGAGAATAGCGTGAACCTGGGAGGCGGAGCTTGCAGTGAGCTGAGATCTCACCACTGCACTCCAGCCTGGGCGACAGAGCAAGACCCTGTCCCACAGAAAAAAAAAAAAAAAGAAAGAAAAGAAAGTTAAGGCCTCCTGAGTAGCTGGGACTACACGCACACACCACCACACACAGCTAACTTTCACATTTTTTGCAGAGATAGCGTTTTGCCATGTTGCCCAAGGTGGTCTTAAACTCCTGGCTCAAGTAATCCTCCTGCCTCAGCCTCCCAAAGTGCTGGGATTATAGGCGTGAGCCACTGCACCTGGCCTGCATATAACTTTGGACTTCCCAAAAACGTAACTACTAATAGCCTATGGTTGATCCAAAGCCTTACCAATGACATCAACAATCCGTGAACTCGTATTCTGTATGTTCTAAATATCATATACTGTATTCTTACAGTAAAGTAAACTAGAGAAAAGAAATGTTATGAAAATCATGAGAAAGAGAAAATGTGTTTACTGTTCATGAAGTGGAAGTGGATTATCATAACGGTCTTCATCCACAAGTCTTCCAATGGAGTAGGCTGAGGAGGAAGAGGAAGAGGAGGAGCTGTCTCAGGGGTGGCAGAGGCGGAAGTACATCCACTTACAAGGGGACTCATGCAGTTATGGCTCAAGCCCATGTTGTTCAAAGGTCAACTGTAATAGAATTTTTTCTTTTTTTTTTTTGAGGTGGAGTCTCACTCTGTCACCCAGGCTGGAGTGCAGTGACGGGAACTCAGCTCACTGCAACGTCGGTCTCCCAGGTTTAAGCGATTCTCCTGTCTCAGTCTCCCAAGTACCTGGGATTACAGGCACCCACCACCATGCCTGGCTAATTTTTGTATTTTTAATAGAGACAGGGTTTTGCCATGTTGACCAGGCTGGTCTGAAACTCCTGACCTCAGGTGATCTGCTCACCTTGGTCTCCCAAAGTGCTGGAATTACATGTGTGAGCCACTGTGCTCAGCCAGTAGAAATGTATTGCTTACAGTTCTGGAGGCCGGGAAGTCCAAGATCAAGGCATCAGCAGATTTGGTGTCTGGTAAGAAGCCACCTTCTGCCTCCAAGATGATACCTTGTTGCTTCATCCTCTATAGGGGGATGAACACTATGTCCTCACAGGGAGGAAGGGATGGAAAGGCAAGAGACTAACTCTTCCTCAAGTGATTTTTTTTGTCTGTTTTGTTTTGTTTTGTTTTTTGAGACAGAGTTTCGCTCTTTCGCCCAGGCTGGAGTTAAGTGGTGCAATCTTGGCTCACTGCAACCTCCACCCCTCAGGTTCAAGAGATTTTCCTGCCTCAGCCTCCCTAGTAGCTGGGATTACAGGCGTGCACCACCATGCCTGGCTAATTTTTGTATTTTTAATAGAGATGGGGTTTTGCCATGTTGGCCAGGCTGTTCTTGAACTCCTGACCTCAGGTGATCCACCTGCCTCAGCCTCGCAAAGTGCCGGGATTATAGGTGTGAACCACCGCACCTGGCCAAGAGAGTTATTTTTATTTTATTTATTTGTTTATTTGAGACAAGATCTGGTTCTGTCACCCAGGCTGGAGTGCAGTGGCATGATCTCGGCTCACTGCAACCTCCACCTCCTGGGCTCAAGCCATCCTCCCACCTCAGCCTCCCAGGGAGCAGCTGGGACTACAGGTGGGCACCATTACACCCAGCTGATTTTTTTTTTTCTTTTTTTCTTTTTTTTTTTTTTTTGAGACAGAGTCTCGCTCTGTAGCCCGGGCTGGAGTGCAGTGGCCGGATCTCAGCTCACTGCAAGCTCCGCCTCCCAGGTTTACGCCATTCTCCTGCCTCAGCCTCCTGAGTAGCTGGGACTACAGGCGCCCGCCACCTCGCCCGGCTAGTTTTTTGTATTTTTTTAGTAGAGACGAGGTTTCACGGTGTTCGCCAGGATGGTCTCAATCTCCTGACCTCGTGATCCGCCCGTCTCGGCCTCCCAAAGTGCTGGGATTACAGGCTTGAGCCACCGCGCCCGGCCTATTTTTTTTTTTTTTTTTTTTCTTTCAGATGGAGTGTCACTCTGTCACCAGGCTGGAGTGCAGTGGCGTGTCTCGGCTCACCGCAACCTCCGCCTCCCAGGTTCAAGCAATTCTCCGGCCTCAGCCTCCCAAGTAACTGGGATTACAGGTGCCTGCCACCATGCCCGGCTAATTTTCTGTATTTTTAGTAGAGACAGGGTTTCACCATGTTGGCCAGGATGGTCTTAATCTACTGATGTTTGATCCACCCGCCTCGACCTCCCAAAGTGCAGGGATTACAGGTGTGAGCCACCGCGCCCGGCCGATTTTTGTATTTTTTGTAGAGATAGGGTTTGTCATGTTGTCTAGGCTGGTATCAAACTAGTGAGCTCAAGTGATCTGTCCACCTTGGCCTCCCAAATTGCTGGGATTACAGGCGTGTGCCCCTGCGCCTGGCCTATTTACTTATTTCTTTTTCCAATTTTTTTGTGTACTCAGTACTCAGTGTTTAGCTAACACTTATAAGTGAGAACGTGCGGTATTTGGTTTTCTGTTCCTACATTAGTTGGCTTAGGAGAATGGCCTCCAGCTCCATCCATGTTGCTGCGAAGGATATGATCTCATTCTTTTTTTTTTTTTGAGACAGTCTCATTCTGTCACCCAGGCTGAAGTGCAGTGTTGTGACCTCGGCTCACTGCAACCTCCACCTCCCAGGTTCAAGCAATTCTCCTGCCTCAGCCTCTTGAGTAGCTGGGACTACAGGCACCTGCTACAATAGCCAGCTAATTTTTGTAATTTTTTGTAGAGATGGAGTTTTGCCATGTTAGCTAGGCTGGTCTCGAACTCCTGGCCTCAAGTGATCCACCCGCCTTGTCCTCCCAAAATGCTGGGCAGGCATGAGCCACTATGCCTGGCTTCATTCTTTTTTAATGGGTGCATAGTATTCCATGGTGCGTAAGTACCACATTTTCTTTTTTTTCTTTTTTTTTTTTTGAGACGGAGTCTGGCTCTGTCACCCAGGCTGGAGTGCAGTGGCCGGATCTCAGCTCACTGCAAGCTCTGCCTCCCGGGTTCACGCCATTCTCCTGCCTCAGCCTCCCGAGTAGCTGGGACTACAGGTGCCCGCCACCTCGCCCGGCTAGTTTTTTGTATTTTTTAGTAGAGACGGGGTTTCACCGTGTTAGCCAGGACGGTCTCGATCTCCTGACCTCGTGATCCGCCCGCCTCGGCCTCCCAAAGTGCTGGGATTACAGGCTTGAGCCACCGCGCCCGGCCAAGTACCACATTTTTTTTTAATCCAGTCCTCCATTGACGGGTGCCTAGGCTGATTCCATGTCTTTGCTATTGTGAATAGTGCTGCAATGAACATACATGTGCATGTGTTTTTATAGTAGAACAATTTATATTCCTTTGAGTATATAATCAGTAATGGGATTGCTGGGTCAAATAAAATAGAAGAATTTTAAATTGTTTGAGAAATCTCCAAACTGTCACACTCTATTATAAGGGCAATAATCCCACCCGTGAGAATGGGGCCTTCCTGGCCCAATCACCTCCCAAGAGCCCCAACTCTTCCAACATTCGGATTTGGAAGGGACACAGACATTCAAACCATAGCAGTGACCTTATTTGGACAAAGAGTTTTTGCAGATGTAATTAAGTTAAGGATTTTGCAATGAGATCATCCTGGATTAGGGTGGCCCGAAATCCAATGATAAATGACCTTAGAAGAGAAGGGGGGAAGACACAGAGGAGAAGGCCAAGTGAAGACAGAGGCAGGGCTTGGAGCAATACAGCCACAAGCAAGGAACCATCAGAGGCTGGAAGAAGAAAGGGCGAATCCTCGCCTAGTGCCTTCAGCGGGATTGCAGCCCTGCGCCACCCTGATTGCAACCTCTGGCCTCCGGAATGGTGAAATAATAAATTCTTGTTGTTTTCAGCCACCTAGTTTATGGTAATGTATTTCAGCAGCCCCAGGAAATGAACACAGGCCCTGATATCCAATTCCACAGGCACCTGAGGAAGCGTCTGGAGAGGTCCACGGTGCAGCGGGGAGGGAGGGAAACTCGAAAATGGGGAGTGTTGAGAAACGGATGGGCAGTGAGGTGGAGCACCAACCAGAGAGCCTTTTTTTTTTTTTTTTTTTTTTTTTAAAGACAGGGTCTCTCTTTGTCACCCAGGCTAGAAAGCAGTGCCGCAGACGACCTCCTGGGTTCAAGCGATCCTCCTGCCTCAGCCTCCCGAGTAGCTGGGACTACAGGCACGTGCTACCATGCACGGCTAATTATTTATTTATTTTTTGTAGAGATGGGGTGTGACTATGTTGCCCGGGCTAGTCTTGAGCTCCTGGCTTCAAGCAATCCTCCTGTCTTGGCCGCCCAAAGTGCTGAGATTACAGGCGTGAGCCACTGCACCCAGACTGGGGAACCTCTTTATGGCAGAGGTGATGACCCAGAACTGAGCCTGGAGAAGGCGACAAACCTACAGGGACAGACAGTAGGTCTGTCCAAGCAGCCAAAGTAAAAAGACTGCACCAGCAATGGAACAACTTCAGTGTCAGGGAGACAGTAAGGAGGAGTGGGACTATGGCAAACAATGATAAGAATGAGTAATATTAATCAGCACTTGCTAAGCCCACTCCTTATATAGTATGAACTCACTTAATTCGTGTTTTTGCTTTTGTTTTTGAGACAAATCTTGCTATATCGCCCAGGTTGGAGTGCAGTAGCGCAATCTCGGTTCACCGCAACCTCTGTCTGCTGGGTTCAAGCAATTCTCCTGCCTCAGCCTCCCGAGTAGCTGGGATTACGAGCATGTGCCACCACACCTGGCTAATTTTTGCATTTTTAGTATAGACAGAGTTTCACCATGTTGGCCAAGCTGGTCTCGAACTCCTGACCTCAGGTGATCTGCCCACCTAGGCTTCCCAAAGTGCTGGGATTACAGGCGTGAGCCGCCGTGCCCAGCCAAGGTTTCGTCTTTATGGGAAGTCAGGCATCCAGATTTTTATGCAAAAATCACCTGAGGCCGGGCACTGGTGGCTCATGTCTGTAATCCCAGCACTTTGGGAGGCCGAGGGGGGGCGAATCACTTGAGGTCAGGAATTCGAGGCCAGCCTGACCAACGTGGTGAAACCCCGTCTCTACTAAAAATAGAAAAAAATTAGCTGGGCCTGGTGGCGTTCACCCGTAATCCCAGCTACTTGGGAGGCTGAGGCAGGAGAATCACTTGAACCCGGGAGGCGGAGGTTGCAGTGAGCAGAGATCACACCACTGCACTACAGCCTGGGCGACAGAGCGCGACGCCATCTCAAAAACACCATCACCACCACCAAAAAGGCAGCCTATATTTAAAAGCTAGCAAGTCATTACAAAATGTTTTTAAACCCTGCATGGACCAAACCACTTACATCTGTGGGCTGGATTCAGCTCTGGGGTGGACACAGAGGGAGGGGCGGGGCATTTGGTGAAGGTGACGCAAAGCATCATGGGTGAGCTGGGGACCACATGGGCCAGGGGGTTTGACTAGGCGGTGCCTAGGCAGGTGCCAGCATGTTTGTGAGGGCAGGCGGGGGGCGGGGGTGTGGTTTACACTGAACAGGTGTTTTGAGTCTAGGTTGGAAAGGACCTTTGGAGCCACACTAACATTTTTCAATTTTGAAGAAGTCGGTGATAGCTTTTAAACAGCTCAATGACTCAGTCATGCCTGTCTGTCCCCATCCCCCAATCCTGACACCCAGAAAGCTGTGAATCAGGCTTGCTTTGGGGGTGGAGGGACCGGGACCGTAGATCCATCCATGAAGGAAACAAACTAAACAGCCCCCGTCTTCCAGCGCGCTCACAGCCCGGCGAGGAGTAGGGGAAGGCGTCCTTAGTAAGGTTAGGATAGGATGGCAGGCGTGATGGTGGGACCGTGGCAGAGGGTTAGTGGCTGTCTGCAGATATGGCAGCCACTGCTATGTGTTCAATGCACTAAGGATGCAACGATGAACAGGACAGACATGGCCCTGCCTTCAAGGAAAAAGACCATGAAGGAGGAAGGAAATAAGGAGAGACGGTAATTCCAGGGGGTGATGAGAAAATGTAAAAATGAAAATAGGAGGATGGGGGATGGGACTCACATCCGGCAGCCTACAGGCCCAGAAGACAGAGCAGGTGGGCAGGAGGATGGAGGATGGGGCGCGGGGGTCCTCAGTGGTTCACAAGCCACCCCTTACTCCCTGGACCCAGCAGCCTGCCTGGGCCTCCATCTCCCCAGAATCACCCTGTCACACCAAGAACAAACCCACAGCTGACATAGATTCCTGACTCCGAGCCCAAGCAAGGGGGAGAAAGGGGAGGAAAAAAAACACCCATCTGTTCTTCCTCTGATGGAATGTGATTTTTCACCCAGTGCTTAAACCTCGAGCTTCTCCTCCCATTTCCTCTCGGCAGCCGCGGCGACGCGATATAAATCGCTGTAAATGGGTTTTCCCGGCCGGTTGCCGTGTTGTTTTAATAATGGTTCATTTTCTGCCTGGGGGGAAAAATAGTTGGTAAAGAAATTGAGGAGGAGGGGGATTCATTTTGTGTGTGTCTGTGTGTGATTGTGCTTGTGTGTGTGTATGTGTGTGTATCCCGTTGCCTCAGAGAAGATTCCCGAATATTCCACTGGGACACCAAGTGACCCATCCAGTTGGGGAATTGGGGAATTGCTGGTCAGAGAACCAGTGCATCCCCCTTGCCTGGACAAAAGGGATTCCTTTTCTTTTTTTTCTTGAGACTGAGTTTTGTTCTATTGCCCAGGCTGGAGTGCAGTGGTACAATCCCAGCTCACTGCAACCTCTGCCTCCCTGGTTCAAGCGATTTTCCTGCCTCAGTCTCCCGAGTAACTGGGATTACAGGCGCCCGCCAGCACGCCCAGCTAATGTTTGTATTTTTAGTAGAGACAGAGTTTCGCCATATTGGCCAGGCTGATCTCGAACTCCTGACCTCACGTGATCTACCCACCTTGGCCTCCAAAAGTGCTGGGATTACAGGCGTGAACCGCTGTGCCTGGTCGAAAGTGATTCATTTGAAAACCTCCTGGGCACATATATTAAGCACTTACTGTGTGCTATGCCTGATTAGGTGCGTGGGATATGTAAATGAACAAATCTCCCAGGCCCTGACCTCCCTGGGGGCTCACATTCTAGAAGCAAAGAGAGCAACATTAAGACATGGCTCTGCCAAACTAGGTAATTACAATTGTGGAAACTGCTCTGAGGAGAATGTTGAGTGCCATGGGAATGGAAAACGGATCTTGGCAGGGCTGGGCTGAGCATGGTGGCTCACAACTACAATCCCAACACTTTGGGAGGCTGAGGCAGGAGGATCGCTTGAGGTCAGGAGTTTGAGACCAGCCTGGACCACATAGCGAGACTACCAACTCTAAAAAAATTTTAAAAATTAGCTGGGCGTGGTGACCCATGCTTTCTAGTCCCAGCTACTTGGGAGGCTGAGGCAAGAGGATCACTTGGACCTAAGAATTTAAGGCTGCAGTGAGCTATGATCACGCCATTGTACTCCAGCCTGGGCCACAGAGCAAGATCCCATCTCAAAAAAGAAAAGAAGGCTGGGCATAGTGGCTCATGCCTGTAATCCCAGCACTTTGGGTGGCCGAAGTGGGTGGATCACTTGAGGCCAAGAGTTCGAGACCAGCCTGGCCAACATGGTAAAACCCCGTCTCTACTAAAAATACAAAAATTATCCAGGTGTGGTGGCTCATACCTGTAATCCCAGCTACTCAGGAGGAGGAGGCAAGAGAAGTCCTTGAACCCGGGAGGCAGAGTTTGGAGTGAGCCAAGATTGTGCCACTGCATTTCAGACTGAGCGACAGAGTGAAACTCTGTCAGAAGGGAAGGGGAGGGGAGGGGAGGGAAGAAGAGATCTTGGCATAACCCAAGCCCCCTTCAGAAGAGTCACCCTGGCTGCTACTTTAAGGACAGACAGACAGAGGGAGTTGTGGGAGGGAAGACCAGCCAGGTAGAGAGACGTCCTGGGCAAACTTCTAGAGGTTGAAAGAGTGTGATGTGGGCTCTGACCTGGGAGAACAGTCATGGAGCCAAGTCGAGGTAGCGGGGCGGGGGATGCTGGGGTCCTGGGGAATGGCATGGGGAGTGGCCAGAGGCTTGCGGACTTTTGTCTTGTTCCTGAGCAGAGTCTTCCATTCCTCCGGCATTGAGACTTTTTTTTTTTTTTTGAGACAGGGTCTCACTCTGTTGCCCAGGCTGGAGTGCAGTGGTGCGATCTCTGCTCACTGCAGCCTCTGCCTCCAGGGTTCAAGTGATTCTCCCGCCTCAACTTTCCTAGTAGCTGGGATTACAGGCACCCACCACCACGGCAGTTAATTTTTATATTTTTAGTAGAGACAGGGTTTCACTATGTTGTCCAGGCTGGTCTTGAACTCCTGGCCTCGGGTGATTTGCCTACCTTGGCCTCTCAAGTGCTGGGATTACAGGCATGAGTTACCATATGCAGCCCCGTATTGAAGCTTGACCACGAGCATATCCTATCCCATCCTGACACTGTCCTATGCCTATTCTGCCCTGGAGCAAGGGTTCTTGTTTTGCTCTTGTGGAAACAGTGGCTTTGGAGGTCGCTTTGTGTCTTTTTTTTGTTTTTTTTTTTTTTGTTTGTTTTTTTTTTTTTTTTTTTGAGACAGAGTCTCGCTCTGTCGCCCAGGCTAGAGTGCAGTGGCGCGATCTCGGCTCACTGCAAGCTCCGCCTCCTGGGTTTACGCCATTCTCCTGCCTCAGCCTCCTGAGTAGCTGGGACTACAGGCGCCCGCCACCGCGCCCCGGCTAATTTTTTTTTGTATTTTTTAGTAGAGACGGGGTTTCACCGTGGTCTCGATCTCCTGACCTTGTGATCCGCCCGCCTCGGCCTCCCAAAGTGCTGGGATTACAGGCGTGAGCCACCGCGCCCGGCCTGTGTCTTACTCTATTTGGGCTACTATAACAAAATGCCATGGACTGGGTTGCTTATAGACAACAGATATTTATTGCTCACAGTTCTGGAGGCTGGGAAGTCCAAGATCAAAGTGCCAGCAGATTTGGTGTCTGGTGGGGGCTCTCTCTCCTTTTTTTTTTTTTTAATTTCAGACAGTCTCATTCTGTCACCTAGGCTGGAGTGCAGTGGCAACATCTGGGCTCACTGCAACCTCCACCTCCCAGGTTCAAGCGACTCTCCTGCCTAAGCCTCCCGAGTAGCTGGGATTGCAGGCAACCACCACCACGCCCAGCTAATATTTTTAGTAGAGACAGGGTTTCAACCATGTTGGCCAGGCTAGTCTCAAACTCCTGACCTCAGGTGATCCACCCACCTCGGCCTCCCAAAGTGCTGAGATTACAGGCATGAGCCACTGCACCCAGCTGGGGGCTGTCTCTCTTTCTCTCTCTCTCTCTTTTCTTTTTTTTGAGATGGAGTTTTGCTTTTGTTGTCCAAGCTGGAGTGTAATGGCACAATCTCAGCTCACTGCAACCTCCACCTCCTCGGTTCAAGTGATTCTCCTGCCTCGGCCTCCCAAATAGCTGGGATTATAGGTGCACAGCACCACATCTGGCTAATTTTTTGTATTTTTAGTAGAAAAGAGGCTTTACCATGTTAGCCATGCTGGTCTCGAACTCCTGATCTCAGGTGATCTGCCTGCTTCGGCCTCGCAAAGTGCTAGGATTACAGGCATGAGCCACGCGCCCAGCCAGGCTCTCTTTTTAGACAAAGATGTTAGCGTTCTTGCCCTCTAATCTCACAGGGCATGGAGTCTCTCTCCAGCCTCTTGTAAAGGCATAGTTCCCATTCATGAGGTCTCCACCCTCCTCACCTCTCAAAGGCCCCAATTCTTTTTTTTTTTTTTTTTTGAGACGGAGTCTCGCTCTGTCCTCCAGGCTGGAGTGCGGTGGCGCGATCTCAGCTCACTGCAAGCTCCGCCTCCCGGGTTCACGCCATTCTCCTGCCTCAGCCTCCCGAGTAGCTGGGACTACAGGCGCCCGACACCACGCCCAGCTAATTTTTTTGTATTTTTAGTAGAGACGGGATTTCACTGCATTAGCCAGGATGGTCTTGATCTCCTGGCCTCGTGATCCGCCTGCCTCAGCCTCCCAAAGTGCTGGGATTACGGGCGTGAGCCACCGGGCCCCGCCCAGGCCCCAATTCTTAACACCACGACCTCGAGGGATTAAGATTTCAACATATATTGGCCAGGTGGTGTGGTTCACACCTGTAATCCCAGCACTTTAGGAGGCCAAGGTGAGCGGATTGCTTTGAGCTCAGGAGTTTAAGACCAGACTGGGCAACATGCCAAAAACCCCATCTCTACTAAAAATGCAAAAATCAGCCAGGCATGGTGGTAGGCGCCTGTAATCCCAGCTACTCAGGAGGCTGAGGCTGAAGAATCACTGGAACCCTGGAGGTGGAGGTTACAGTGAGCCACGATTGCACCACTGCACTCCAGCCTGGGCAACAGGGTGAGATGAGACTCCATCTAAAAAAAAAAAAAAAAAAAAAAAAAAAAAAGATTTCAACGTATAAATTTGGGGGGACACAAACATTCACACCATAGCACTTGGCTCGCCAAGTCACCTCCCCACCGCAGCCCATCCCTTTCCTTCCTATAGTTGGTTGAATGGCAATCCTCCAAAAATGTATGTTCATATCCTAACCCCCAGAGCCTGTTAGTGTGATCTTATTTGGACAAAGGGTCTTTGAAGGTGTATTTATGTGAAGAATCCTGACATGAGATCATCCTGAATTAGAATGGGCTTTAAATCTATTAACAAGTGTCCTGGCTGGGTGCAGTGGCTCACGCCTGTAATCCCAGCACTTTGGGAGGCTGAGGTGGGTGGATCACCTGGGGTCAGGAGTTCAAGACAAGGCTGACCAACATGGTGAAACCCCGTCTCTACTAAAAATACAAAAATTAGCAGGGTGTGGTGGTGGGGGCCCGTAGTCCCAACTACCCAAGAGACTGAGGTGGGAGGATCAGATCACTTGAGCTGGGGAGGCAGAGGCTGCAGTGAGCCAAGATCATGGCACTGCATTCTAGCGTGGGTGACAGAGCCAGAGAGTGGAAAAAAAAAGAAAAGAAAAGAAAGAAAAAAAAGTCATTAGAAAATAATAAAGAGAGGTCACCGTGACGCACACCTGTAATCCCAGAGCTTTGGGAGGCTGAGTTGGGAGGATCACTTGAGCCCAGGAGTTTGAGAACAGCCTGAGCAACATAGTGAGACCCCCGTCTTTAGAAAAAAGTTTTTAAAAATTAGTGAGGCATGGTGGTGTGTGCCTGTAGTCCTAGCTACCCAGGAAGCTGAGGCGGGAGGATCACTTGAGCCTAGGAGGTCGAGGCTGCAGTGAGCCATGATTGCACCACTTCAGTCCAACCTGGGTGACAGAGCGAGACTCTGTCTCAAAAATTAAAAAAAAAAAAAAAAAAAGGAAAAGAAAAAGAAAAAAAGGGAAACAGACACAGAGACACAGGGAAAAAGTCCATGTGATGATGGTGGCAGAAACTGGAGTGATGCAGCCACAAGCCAAGGAATGCCGGGAGCCACCAGAGGCTTGAAGAGGCAGAAAGGATCCTCTCCACAGCCTCCAGAGGGCCACCTTGATTTGGGGCTAATGATACTGATTTTGGACTTAAGGATCCAGAACTGTAAGAAAATAAATGTCTGGTTTTTGTTTTTGTTTTTAAATTATACTTTATTGATAGATAATAGTTGTATTGTTTTGTTTTCTGCTGTCCTGAAGCCATCCAGTTTGTGGGCATTTGTTACAACAGTCACAGGAAATATTATATAGTTGGCCCTCCATATCCTCGGGTTCCTTATCCAGGATTCAACAAACTGTGAATGGAAAACTTCAGGGAAAAAAGACCCTAATCCCAGCACTTTAGGAGGCTGAGGTGAGCGGATCACTTCAGGTCAGGAGTTTGAGACCAGCCTGGCCAACATGGTGAAACCCTGTCTCTACTAAAAATACAAAAATTAGCTGGGCGTAGTGGTTCATGCCTGTAATCCCAGCTACTTAAGAGGCTGAGGCAGGAGAGTCACTGGAACCTGGGAGTCGGAGTTTGCAGTGAGCCAAGATCATGCCATTGCATTCCAGCCTGGGCGACAGAGTGAGATCCTGTCTCAAAAAAATAAAAACAAAAACAAAAAACAGCAACAAAAAACCCAAAAACCCTGGCGAGCCATGCTGGCTCATGCCTATAGTCCCAACAATTTGGGAGGCTGAGGTGGGAAGGCTGTTGGAGCCCAGGAGTTGGAGAGCAGCCTGGGCAATGTAGCAAGATCCCCATCTCTACAAAAAACATTAATAAAAAGAAGTCCAGCGGGTGGCACACACTTGTGGTCCCAGCTACTCGAGAGGCCAAGGCAGGAGAATTGCTTCAGCCTGGGAGGTTGAGGTTGCACTGAGTTACGAATGTACCACTGTACTCTTGGGTGCTTCAGAAGTATGCCTGAGACACTCTGATTTGAGTAAAAGTGGTTTACCTGGAAGGTGATTGCAGGGAGTGCTGACAGGGGATGGAGGAGGTGAGATGCAGAAGGGAGGGAAGCCAATAAGTCATGTGGAAATGAGCAGGTTATCCTGGGATATCTAGGGCTTAACTCATCTTGGACAAACCCTGAGAGTTATCTTATGCAAAGGGTGAGGGAGTTGGGGTATTTATCCTCCAACTCCCAGCCTTTATTAGTTGAGGTATGCTAGCAGGGAAAACGAATTCTCCAGAACTTCTGGCTGCCTGCATGCACCAGAGCAAAGCCATCAGGCAAAGAGTCACAGGTATGGGTGGTATGACACCACTAGATTGACGTGCACGGTGTGGGGACAGCCTCTAAGATGGCCCTCAGCATTCCAGCCCTTGCATTAATGCCCTACCCTTGAGTGTGGTTGGGACTCTATGACTTGCTTCCTGTCCATAGAATGTGGCAAAATCGACGCGATGTCACTTCCAAAATTAGGTAACAAAAAAGACTGTGCCTTTCATCTTGGATGCACTCCCCCCCACTTTTTTTTTTTTTTTTTTTTTTTAGATGGAGTCTCACTCTGTCGCCCAGGCTGGAGTGCAATGGCGCAATCTCTGCTCCCTGCAATCTCCACCTCTTGGTTCAAGTGATTCTCCTGCCTCAGCCTCCCAAGCAGCTGGGATTTACAGGCATGGGCCACCACGCCCAGCTAATTTTATATTTTTAGTAGAGATGGGATTTCACCATGTTGGTCAGGATGGTCTCGGACTCCAGACCTCAGGCAATCCACCCACCTCAGCCTCCCAAAGCGCTAGGATTATAGGTGTGAACCATTGTGCCCAGCTGGATGCACTCCCTTTCTTGTCCTCTCTTCTGCTCACTCTGAGGGAAGCCACCTGCCAGGCGGTAAGCTGCCCATTGGCGAGGGTCACAAGGCCAGGAACTAGAAGAGGCCTCTGACCAACAGCCAGTGGGCAACTGATTCTGCCAACAACTCGTGAGCTTGAAAGTGGATCCTCTCCAGTCGAGCTTTCAGATGAGATCATGGTTTCAGCCACCAACTTTTTCTTTTTTTTTTTTTTTTTTGAGACGGAGTCTCGCTCTGCCACCCAGGCTGGAGTGCAGTGGCCGGATCTCAGCTCACTGCAAGCTCCGCCTCCCGGGTTCACGCCATTCTCCTGCCTCAGCCTCCCCAGTAGCTGGGACTACAGGTGCCCGCCACCTCGCCCGGCTAGTTTTTTGTATTTTTTAGTAGAGACAGGGTTTCACCGTGTCAGCCAGGATGGTCTCGATCTCCTGACCTCGTGATCCGCCCGCCTCGGCCTCCCAAAGTGCTGGGATTACAGGCTTGAGCCACCGCACCCGGCCAACTTTTTCTTTTTAATTGAAATGCATCCATGCCCATTTGCTTTTTGTTGTTGTTAGTTAATTAATTAATGAATTAATTAAAAATAGAGATAGGGTCTCACTCTGCTGCCCAGACTGGAGTGCAGTGGTGCGATCAATAGCTCCCTGCAGTATCAAACTCCTGGGCTCAAGTGATCCTTCCACCTCAGTTTCCCAAGTAGCTGGGACTACAGGTACATGCCACCACACCTGGCTAATTTTTAGTTTAGTTTAGTTTTATTTTTGTTTCGAGATGGAGTCTCACTCTATCACCTAGGCTGGAGTGCAGTGGTGCAATCTTGGCTCACTACAACCTCCGCCTCCTAAGTTCAAGTGATTCTCCTATCTCAGCCTCCTAAATAGCTAGAACTACAGGCCCATGCCACCATGCCCGGCTAGATTTTGTATTTTTAATAAAGATGGGGTTTCACCATGTTGGCCAGGCTGGTCTCGAACGTCTGGCCTCAAGTGATCCGCCCACTTCAGCCTCCCAAAATGCTGGGATTATAGAGGTAAGTCACTGCACTGGCTTAAAATTTATTTAATTGATAAATTAAAATTGTACATATTTATGGTGTATGACATGATGTTTTAAAGTACGTATACATTTCAGAATGGCTAAATGGAGTGAATTAACATATATATTATCTCACATGCCTATTTTTGTGTGTGACAAGAACACTTAAAATCTCTCAGTGATTTTCTTTTTTTTTTTTTTTTTGAGACGGTGTCTCACTCTGTCGCCCAGGCTGGAGTGCAGTGGCCGGATCTCAGCTCACTGCAAGCTCCGCCTCCCGGGTTTACGCCATTCTCCTGCCTCAGCCTCCCGAGTAGCTGGGACTACAGGCGCCCGCCATCTCGCCCGGCTAGTTTTTTGTATTTTTTAGTAGAGACGGGGTTTCACCGTGTTAGCCAGGATGGTCTCGATCTCCTGACCTCGTGATCCGCCCGTCTCGGCCTCCCAAAGTGCTGGGATTACAGGCTTGAGCCATCGCGCCCGGCCCTCTCAGTGATTTTCAAGTATACAATACATTGTTATTAGCTATAGTCACCATACTGTAGAAGACTTCTCTTGACTGTAGTCCTCCTGTCTAACTGAAAGTGTATAGCCTTTGACTAACCTCTCCCCAGTCCCTCCACTCTAGCCCCTGGTAACCACCATTCACTCTCTGCTCTTTTTTTTTTTTTTTTTTTTTCTTTTTTGGAGACAGGGACTCACTTTGTCATCCAGGCTGGAGTGCAGTGGCATGATCATGGCTCACTGCAGCCTCAACCTCCTGGGGTCAGGTGATCCTCCCATCTCAGCTTCCCAAGTAGCTGGGACTACAGGCACACGCCACCATCTAATTTTAGTATTTTTTGTAGAAATCAGGTTTCACCATGTTGCCCAGGCTGGACTACAACTATTGACCTCAAGCAATCCACCTCCCTTGGGCTCACAAAGTGCTAGGATTACAGGCACGAACCACCATGCCCAGTCCTTTTTTTAAGTTTAAGAGATGGGGTTGGCTGGTGTGGTGGCTCACACCTGTAATCCCAGCACTTTGGGAGGCCGAGATGGGCGGATCATGAGGTCAGGAGATCAAGACCACCGTGAAACCCTGTCTCTACTAAAAATACAAAAAGTTAGCTGGGTGTGGTGGTGGGCACCTGTAGTCTCAGCTACTTGGGAGGCTGAGGAAGGAGAATGGCGTGAACCCGGGAGGTGGAGCTTGCAGTGAGCCGAGATTGTGCCATGAAACCCTGTCTCTACTAAAAATACAAAAAGTTAGCTGGGTGTGGTGGTGGGCACCTGTAGTCTCAGCTACTTGGGAGGCTGAGGAAGGAGAATGGCGTGAACCCGGGAGGTGGAGCTTGCAGTGAGCCGAGATTGTGCCACTGCACTCCAGCCTGGGCGACAGAACGAGACTCCATCTCAAAAACAAACAAACAAACAAAAAAAAGAGATGGGGTCCTGCTATGTTGCCCAGGCTGGTCTTGAAGTCCTAGGCTCAAGCAATCCTTCTGCCTTGGCCTCCCAAAGTGCTGGGATTACAAGCGTGAGCTACCATACTGGGTCCCACCCACCATCTTGACTGAAACTTCACGAGAGACCCTGAGTCAGAGGCACTCAGAAAACTCACGCCTGGATTCTTACCTGCCAAAACTGTCAGATAACAAATCATGTTATTTTAAGCCATTAACTTTTGGGGTAATTTTTCTTTTTCTTTCTTTCTTTCATTCTTTCTTTCTTTTTTTTTTTTTTTTTTTTTTTGAGATGGAGTCTGACTCTGTTGCCCAGGCTGGAGTACAGTGGTGCAGTCATAGCTCACTTCAGCCTTGAAATCCTGGACTCAAGTGATCCTCCCGCCTCAGCCTCCCCAGTAGCTGGAACTATAGGTGTGAACCACCATGCCCAGCTAATATTTTAATTTTTTTTTTTTTTTTTAGAGACAAGGTCTCACTATGTTGTCCAGGCTGGTCTTCAACTCCTGGGCTCAAGCGATCCCCTTGCCTTGGCCTCCAAGGGACTAGAGGCATGATCCACTTCACCCAGCTATGTGGGAGTAATTTGTTACAGGCCAATAGATAATTAGAAATGCTGATTGCCACAGAGGCATGGCGGGAGGGTATGGGAATAGTGGCTGGTAACCCATCTCTTTTTTTTTGAGACAGAGTCTCACCCTGTCATCCAGGCTGGAGTACAACAGTTCGATCTCGGCTCACTGCAACTTCTGCCGGGTTCAAGATTCTCCTGCCTCAGTCTCCTGAGTAACTGGGATTACAGGCACGCACCACCATGCCCGGCTAATTTTTGTATTTTTAGCAGAGATGGGGTTTAACCATGTTGGTCAGGCTGGTCTTGAACTCCTGACCTTGTGATCCGTCCGCCTTGGCCTCCCAAAGTGCTGGGATTACAGGCCTAAGCCACCACGCCCAGCTGGTAACCCATCTCTATCCCCATCATTGTAGACTCCCCTCTTTCTGTCATCCCTCACATCCAATCCGTTAGCCAGCCCTGTCCACTCCAATTCCAAAACCCACCCTGAGCCCATAGAGCCTTCCCCACCTGCACTGCCACCCACCTGGGGCAAGTCATTCTTGTCTGTCATCTGAATTGAAGCAAAGATTTCTACTCCCTATCAAGGTCTATCCAGGTGGATCTCCTCAGCCAAGTAGGCTTTTTTCTTCTCTATTTTAGAGACAGGGTGTCACTCTATTGCCCAGAAGAGAGTGAAGTGGTGCGATCATAGCTTACTGAAGCCTCAACCTCCTGGGCTTAAATAAGTCTGCTGCCTTAGCCTCCACAGCAGCTGGAACTACAGGTGCATGCCACTGCACTCAGCTATTTTTTTTTTTTAATGAATCTCACTCTGTTGCCCAGGCTGGAGTACAGTGGTGTGATCTTGGCTCTGTCGCCCGGGTTCAAGTGATTCTCCTGCTTAGCCTCCCAAGTAGCTGATATTACAGGTGTGCACCACCACATCCTGCTAATTTTTGTATTTTTAGTAGAGATGGGGTTTTGCCATGTTGGCCAGGCTGGTCTCGAACTCCTGGCCTCAAGCAATCTGCCTGTCTTGGTTTCCCAAAGTGCTGGGATTACAGGCGTCAGCAACTGTGCCTGGCCTAATTTTAAATTTTTTGTAAAGATGTGGTCTCGAACCCCCAGCCTCAAGCGATCCTCCCACCTCCACCTCCCAAAGTGCTGGGATTACAGGCGTGAGCCACCGCACCTGGTCTCCTGCACTTCTTCCTCAAGCACATGCTCACCCAGTGCTTCCATTCATGCATGAGACCAGCACTCATTAAGCACTTACTGTATGCACCTGACCTCTGAGTATCCAATAGGCATTTTTCTCATTTAATCCTTGAAATGACCCTACTGTCATTGTACCCATGTTATAGCCAGAGAAACAGAGGCACAGACCAGCAAAACCACTTACCTAAGGTGACTCAGTCAGTGCCAGGCAGGGCTGGGATTTGTAGGTTTTTTTTTTGACGGAGTCTTGTCCTGTCACCCAGGCTGGAGTGCAGTGGTGCTATCTCAGTTCACTGCAACCTCTACCTCCCAGGTTCAAGCGATTCTCGTGCCCCAGCCTCCCAAGTAGCTGGGATTACAGGTGTGTAACACCATGCCTGGCTGATTTTTTTTTTTTTTTCTTTTTTTTTGAGTCGGAGTTTCACTCTTGTTGCCCAGGCTGTAGTGCAACGGCGGGATCTCGGCTCACCGCAACCTCTGCCTCCCGGGTTCGTGTGATTGTCCTGCCTCAGCCTCCTGAGTAGCTGGGATTACAAGCATGTGCCAACATGCCCAGCTAATTTTTTATATTTTTAGTAGAGACAGGATTTCTCCATGTTGGTCAGGCTGGTCTCAAACTACTGACCTCAGGAGATCTGCCTGCCTTGGCCTCCCAAAGTGCTGAGATTACAGGCGTGAGCCACCTCGCCCGGCTTTTCTTTCTTTTTTTGAGATGGAATTTTGCTCTGTCACCAGGCTGGAGTGCAGCGGTGCGATCTTGGCCCACTGCAACCTCTGCCTCCTGGGTTCAAGCGAGTCCCCTGCCTCAGCCTCCCAAGTAGCTGGGACTACAGGCGCACGCCACCACGCCTGGCTAAGTTTTGTATTTTAATAGAGACGAGGGTTTCATCATGTTGGCCAGGCTGGTCTCGAACTCCTGACCCCAAGTGACTTGCCCGCCTCAGTCTCCCAAAGTCCTGGGATTACAGGCGTGAGCCACTGTGCCCGACCCCAGGGCTGGGATTTGAACCTACGCAGTTTCAATACCAGCCCTGGAGTCTTCCTTGACATTCAGCTTATGAATCCAATGTGTTAATTCTCTCACTTCCAAACAGATGGGCGTTTCCAAGTGCCCGGAGATCCCAGCAAGTTTACATCCCTTGGCTTTGTCCAGAAGGTGGTTTGGTCTTTCTCAGCTGCACCGATGAGCAGACCCATTTCTTGTCCTCCGAGAGAGGGTCTAGCATAGCGGGGGAGACAAAGGTATCACTAAACTTAATTCCACAGGAACTACCCAATCCCGTGTAAGAGCATCTGGGATGTGTTAATTCTGCCTGGGAGAGATTTGGAAAGGCCAGAAGGACTCTTTTTGTTCATCTTTGTTGACTTTTTCTTTTTGGTTATTGTTTGTTTGTTTTGAGACAGAGTCTTGCTGTGTCGCCCAGGCTGGAGTGCAGTGGTGAGATGTCGGCTCACTGCAACCTCTGCCTCCTGGGTTCAAGTGATTCTCCTGCCTCAGCCTCCTGAGTATATGAGATTACAAGTGCCTGTCACCACGCCTGGCTAATTTTTGTATTTTTAGTAGAGATGAGGTTTCCCCATGTTGGCCAGGCTGGTCTTGAACTCCTGACCTCAACTGATCCACCTGCCTCGGCCTCCCAAAATGCTAAGATTATAGGTGTAAGCCACCACAGCTGGCCCATCTTTGTATTCTCAGCCAGCTAAACACACAAAGGCCAGACTGAGGCAGGGCACGGTGGCTCATGCCTGTAATCCCACCATTTTAGCAGGCCAAAGTGGGAGGATTACTTGAGGATTGCTTTAAGACCAGCTTGGGCAACATAGCAAGACCCCATGTCTTAAAACATAACAAAAAAGTAGCTGGATATGGTGGCACACACCTGTAGTCTCAGCTACACAGGAGGCTGAGGCAGGAGGATTCCTTGAGCCTGGGAGATTGCTAGCCTGGGTGACGGAATGAGGCCTTGTCTTAAAAAAAAAAAAAAAAAAAAAAAAAGGCCGGGTGCAGTGGCCTACGCTTGTAATCCCAGCACTTTGGGAGGCCAAGACAGGTGGATCACAAGGTCAGGAGATCAAGAGCATCCTGGCCAACATAGTGAAACCCCGTCTCTACTAAAAATACAAAAATTAGCTGGGTGTGGTGGTGCATGCCTGTAATCCCAGCTACTTGGGAGGCTGAGGCAGGAGAATCGCTTGAACCAGGTAGTTGGAGGTTGCAATGAGCCAAGATCGCGCCATTGCACTCCAGCCTGGTGATAGAGCAAGACTTCGTCTAAAAAAAAAAAGCCAAAGTGGGTAAATGACTCGCCGCAGGTCACGCAGCCTGGAAGTCGGAAGGAGCCTTTGCAAGAGATCTTGGTGCTTTCAACCCTCTTGTGTTAGTCTCCCAGGCTGCTGTAAGGAAGTGCTATCCACTGGGTGGCTTAAAGCAACAGGGATTTATTCTCTTCCCATACCTAGAGGCCAGAAGCCCGGAATCAAGGTGTTGACAGGGCCATGTTCCCTCCGAAACTTGCAAGGGAGACTCCTTCCTTGCCTCTGCCTGGCCAGCGGGCATTGGTGGTGGCCAGCAATGCTGGGTGCTCCTTGGCTTGTAGATGATGAAACTCTCCAATCTCTGCATCATCCAGTCTCTGCCTCCTCCATCACATGGACTCTCCCTTGTGTGCTTGTGTCTATTCTCTTCTTACAAAGACATTAGTTGTATTGGCTGGGCATGGTGGCTCACGCTTGTAATCCCAGCACTTTGGGAGGCTGGGGCGGGCGGATCACTTGAGGTCAGGAGTTGGAGATCAGCCTGGCCAACATGGCGAAACCCCGTCTCTACTAAAAATACAAAAAATTAGCCGGGCGTCGTGGTGGGCACCTGTAATTCCAGCTACTCGGGAGGCTGAGGCAGGAGAGTAGCTTGAACCTGGGAGGCGGAGGTTGCAGAGAGCCCAGATTGCACCACCGCCCTCCAGCCTGGGTAACACAATGAGACTCTGTCCCATAAATAAATAAATAAATAAATAAATAAATAAATAAATAAAATAGAAGCAAGCGGGGCTTGAAGGCTGAAATAATGGCAAAGCGGGCTAGAAGAGGGGATAGAAGGCAAAAAAAAAAAAAAAAAAAAAACATAAATACATAAATAAATAAATAATATAGTAATATAGAAGCAAGTGGGGCTGGAGGGCAAGGATTAGCAGGGCACATTGACACTTTAGGAGCCCTGTGTTAGCAAAGGAAGGAGATAGGTGTGAATGCAACCAAGTGTGTCTCCCACAGTTCTCCCTGCCTCTGAATCTGGAGGAAGTATACTGAGTGCCCGCTAAGGACTAAGCACTATGCTATAGACTCAAGGCAAATTATTCCTTTTTTTTTTTTGAGATGAAATTTTGCTCTTGTTGCCCAGGCTGGACTGCAATGGCACGATCTCAGTTCACTGCAACCTCTGCCTCCCAGGTTCAAGCAATTCTCCTGCCTCAGCCTCATAAATAGCTGGGATTACAGGCATCTGCCACCATGCCCAGCTAATTTTTGTATTTTTAGTAGAGATGGTGCTTCACCATGTTGACCAGACTGGTCTTGAACTCTTGACCTCTGGGGATTCACCCACCTCAGCTTCCCAAAGTGCTGGGATTACAGGCGTGAGCCGCCACGACTGGCCCCAAGACCTCAACTCTTAAATAAATAAATAAATAAATAAATAAATAAAGCCAATACCATCCCCGCGGAGTTACCTTTCAAGAGGGCTTATATTCTAGTTGCTGAGCGATGGGGTGGCTCAGAAATAATACTGGTTATAGGAATAACTTGTACTGTGGTCCAGGCACTGCTTTGAGGACTTCTCATGCACTAAGTCAATCATTCATTACCGAAGCTACATAAGGCAGGTTTTTTGTTTTTGTGGATTCTTTTTTTTTTTTTTTTTGAGAAGGAGTCTCACTTTGTCGCCCAGGCTGGAGTGTGGTGGCGCAATCTCAGCTCACTGCAAGGTCCACCTCCCGGTTTTTGTGGATTCTTTTTAGACACTAAAGGTGTAAGCCATTGTGCCTGGCTTTTTTTTTTGTAGAGACAGGGTCTCACTATGTTGCTCAGGCTGGTCTCAAACTCTTGACCTAAAGTGACCCTCCTACCTTGGGTTCCTGAGTGGCTGGGATTACAGACTCCGGACACTGCACCTGGCTCAAGGTAGGTTTTATTATTATCCTCATTTTATTTTATTTTTTTGAGATGGAGTCTTGCTCTGTTGCCCAGGCTGGAGTGCAGTGGCGCAATCTCAACTCACTGCAAGCTCTGCCTCTCGGGTTCACGCCATTTTCCTGCCTCAGCCTCCCGAGTAGCTGGAACTACAGGTGCCTGCCACCATGCCCAGCTAATTTTTTGTACTTTTAGTAGAGACCGGGTCCACCGTGTTAGCCAGGATGGTCTTCTGACCTCGTGATCCGCCTGCCTCGGCCTCCCAAAGCACTGGGATTACAGGCGTGAGCCACCGTGCCCGACCTACTATCTTCATTTTATAAATGAGGAAAAGGGCTCGGAGAAGTTAAGTAACATGCCCAATGTCACACAGCTAGTAACTGTTAAGTCGGGATTTGAACCCAGGTCCTTGGATTCGAGAGCCTAAGATCCTGAGTTCAGGTTAAGTCAGCTGGCTGTAAGACAGATGATGGTAAATAACATGGACCATTGGGCCTGGCAAGGTGGCTCACACCTGTAATCCCAGCACTTTGGGAGGCAGAGGTGGCTGGATCACCTCAGATCAGGAGTTTGAGACTAGCCTGGTCAACATGGCGAAACCCTGTTTGTATTAAAAATACAAAAATTGGCCGGGCGTGGTGGCTCAAGCCTGTAATCCCAGCACTTTGGGAGGCCGAGACGGGCGGATCACGAGGTCAGGAGATCGAGACCATCCTGGCTAACACGGTGAAACCCCGTCTCTACTTTAAAAATACAAAAAACTAGCCGGGCGAGGTGGCGAGCGCCTGTAGTCCCAGCTACTCAGGAGGCTGAGGCAGGAGAATGGCATGAACCCGGGAGGCGGAGCTTGCAGTGAGCTGAGATCCGGCCACTGCACTCCAGCCTGGGCGGCAGAGCCAGACTCCGTCTCAAAAAAAAAAAAAAAAAAAAAAAAATTAGCCAGGTATGGTGGCATGTGTCTGTGGTCCCAACTACTGGGGAGGCTGAGGTGAGAGAATTGCTTGAACCCAGGAGGCAGAGGTTGCAGTAAGCTGAGATCACACCACTGTGCTCTAGCCTGGGTGACAGAGCGAGACTCCATCTCAGAAAAAAAAAAAAAAAAAAAAGGCTGATGCGGTGGCTCATGCCTGTAATCCCAGCGCTTTGCGAGGCCGAGGCAGGTGGATCACCTGAGGTCAGGAATTCTAGACCAGCCTGGCCAACATGGTGAAATCCTGTCTCTACTAAAAATACAAAAATGAGCTAGGCGTGGTGGCAGGCGCCAGTAATCCCAGCTACTCAGGAAGCTGCTTGAACCCAGGAGGTGGAGGTTGCAGTAAGCCGAGATTGCACCACTGCACTCCAGCCTGGGCGACAGAGCAAGACTCCGCCTCAAAAGAAAAAATACAAATAAAATTAAAGAGAACAGCCAGTGGGAAGTGCCAGAAATGGGCACAGACTGGGTGTGTCTGGGGTGCAGTGAGGGGCCCCTATGGCTGAGGCGAAAGTCTAGGGATTATTGCACCCACTTTGCATGTGTGACCTTCCACAATTCTTCACAGCGACTCCTTCACAACAGTCTCATGATGTAGGTTTTTATAATTCTCCTCTCTTGACAGGTGGGGAAACTAAGGCTCAGGGTGGCTAATTGAGCTGTCAAAGGACACACAGCCAGAAAGCAATGGAGCTCCAATCTGAATCCAGGCAGCCTGACCCTACTGCCCAACCCCAAGGGAAACACAGTAGGGAGCCAATGACAGCAGGCTGGGAGGGCTGCCTGGAGGAGGTGGATGTCACCAGGACCTGGGGGAGGACCCTGAGGAGCAGGGAGGGAGGCAGCTGCCGCTGACCATGGCACAAAAACATGTTCCTGGGGCAGTTCTTGGAAGGCAGATTTCCAGGCGCCTGCCTGGATGTGGCCCTGCCTCCCGCTCCCCCAGGCCCCCTCTTCCTATAGGGAAGGCGGCAAGAGGCGCTTCATTAGCGCCTCTGAGGCCCCAGCAGCCCCGGGGGGATGAAAAGGGCCTAGGAGGGGAGCCGTCCTAATTTTGGCACACCTGGCAGGGGGCCCAGGGCCACTGAAAGGGATTCAGCTGGGGCCGGCTGGGCAGGCCCCGTCATTGTTCCCGCTAGATCCGCGGTCAGGGCTTCAAATGCAAAACCGGGCAGGGGATGGGTTGGGGGGGCGCCGGTGGCCTCTGCTCTTCCTTTAATAGACCAAAGGACTCTGGCGGCTTAGCTCTTTTTCCTAATTTAAAGATATTTTCAGGCGTTTGGGAGCTCCCCTACGGCGAAGCAGGAAGGCTGGGAAGTGGGGGGCCTTGAAACTCTCTTCATGGTTGCCCGCGGAGGATGGAGGAAAAGGCGGGGAGAAGGAGGGGGGCTGAGGTTGGTCTGGGGCCACGGATGGGGCGCTGGGCAGGTAGAGACCCGTGTTGAGTTCTCGGCTCTCCTCTGCCCCAGTTTCTCTCTCTCTGGAACCTCTGCCTGATTTCTGGAACCGTCCCCAGCAGGTAGGACGGATGCAGATGTGCCCAAACGGCAGGTTCTTGCAAAGGAGCTCTTTCGGGTCAACTCTGGAGGCCTTGACTTCGGAGGCAGATGGAGGAGGCTTGATCCCTCTCAGCATGGCAGCCGTGGTGCCAAGGCAGGAAGGAGGGTAGGGAGGCAAGCCAATGGGGTGCAGCCACCTCCATGCCAGAAAATGGGGGCTCCCTGGATCATCTCCTCGGCGGGAGGGTGCACGGGGACCAGGAAAGAGAACCAAGGGGCCCCGCTGGAGGGGCCTGGTGCCTAGGGACAGTTTAGGGGGTACTGTCTTCCCTTCTCTCCTGGCCACGCTGCCCTCTCGGCCTTTTTCTCCCCTTTTGCCCCACATCCCCGCCTACTCCCCTCCAGGCCCCAGCGCCCCCACTCCCAACCCCCCGGCCTGCTCTCCTGCCTCCCCCGTGCCACCTCTATGGGCTGCGTTTCTCTTCCCTCCTTCGAGTTCCCAGCCATCCCCTCTCTCCCCCTCCCCAGTCCGCCCTCCTCCCTCTGACTGGATCCCGCCTCCCCAACGCTCTCCCAGCCTCCCAGCCCCCTCCTCCCTCCCTCCCTCTCTCCCCTTCCTTCCTTCATCCCGGCCTCTCTTCCCACCTTCCCCAGCAGGAGAGAGGGGGCCGCGCTCCCCCCCCAGCCCCTCCCCCTCCCTCCCTGGGGCCGCCGCCATCTTGCAGGATGCTGGGGAGGGAGCCGCGTGCAGGCAATGGAAACAATGCATCTTTTATGAAGCGATCCCCCCTCCCCGCCTGGAAACCTTGCATTAATGCGGCATTGATTTCCCTCGGAATAGAGGGGGCTCTCCCGCGCCCCTAACCCGAGGGGCGCAAGAAGGGAGGGGGCCAGGTTCGGGGGCGGGGAGGGAAAAGTGGAGGGTGGTGGAGTCATCGCCTCGGGCTCCCAGCTCTGCAGCCGGCGCCCTCCCCGCGCCCCGCCCGGAGACCCCCACCCCACCCCGCAGGTGGAACTAGCTGGGCTGGGGGCCCAGGTTTCCAGAGTGGGGGAGGGCGTTCCGGCGTGAGGCCCTCTAGTAACTTCTGGGCTGAGACCCAGCCACAGAGTCCCGGCCGATGGGACCCTCACTCGCCTGTTCTCAGCCCTGGCATTGGCCAGAAAGGGCGCAGGAGACCCTCGGCTGTCCCTGGGGCCCGCTTTCTGCGGCCAGGTCCTCTGGGACACGTGTCCTCCCCTCCCCCCTAGAACCCTCCGAGGTTCCCCATCTCCTCCAGGCCCTGTTTCCTTCCCCTCTTCTCTTCCATCTTGCCGCCTCACTCCCATCCTTACAGCTCCCGCCTCTCTCGTCCTCTCCTGGCTCCCCCCTTCCCCTTCCCTGCTGCCTGCCCCCTCCCGCCACACCCCCTTCCCTGCGTGCTAATGGCCCGGTGGCAGGCAGCTCCGTGGCTGTTTCCGGGGGAGGCGGGTTTGCAGCCAAGGGGAGATGTTCGAGCGGTTCGGGGAGGGGAAGGAAGAAGAATTATACATACATAAATCTGGGATAATGACGGTGTTGCTAATGGGGCCGGCGGCGGCAGCTCCCGGCAGTTCTCCCCAACAAACACACACCCCATCACACACACTCAGGGACCAACCTGGCTTTCTGACTCGTCTAAGGGTCCGTGCGCCCCAATCATCTACTTGACTGGCCCTGAACCATCCCTGCTGCAGATCCGGGGTCCATGCTCATTTGTGACATCTCTGAAACGTCCCCCTCCAGCCCCCCAATTCAATTTGCGGCTTGCCACTTTGCTTGCTCTGTGGCCTAGGAGCGAGTAGTTACCCCAGCAGGACAGGTGGGTTCCCTTGGGTCTTATTACCCCGCCACCAGCCTGGACCCTCACTCCTCTAGTTTTTCTGAGGTCACACCACCCACAACATGACATCTTTTGCATAACTGGAGGAAGGTCAGACCGATTTTCTTACCCTTTCTCAATTTCATAGCTGTGTGACCTTAGGCAAATCACTTAACCTCTCTGAGATTCAGTTCTCTCTACTTGTAATTTGGGAATAATTACGTTCAAAGAATCTGAGGCTGAGGTGGGAGGATCGTTTGAGGCAAGGAGTTCGAGACCAGCCTGGGCAACATAGTGAAACTCCTGTCTCTGAAAAAAAAAAAAAAAAAAACTTAAAAAAAAAATTAGTCAAGTTAAGGGCCAGGCATGGTGGCTCACACCTGTAATCCCAGCACTTTGGGAGGCCAAGGCAGGTGGATCACTTGAGGTCAGGAGTTCAAGACCAGCCTGGCCAAATGGTGAAACCCTGTCTCTACTAAAAAAAAAAAAAAAAAAAAGTATAAAAATTAGCTGGGTGTGGTGGTGCATGCCTGTAATCCCAGCTACTCAGGAGGCTGAGGCAGGAGAATCACTTGAGCGGAGGTAGCGCCACTGCACTCCAGCCTGGGCAACAGAGCAAGACCATGTCTCTAAAAAAAAAAAAAAAAAAAAAAGAGGCTGGGCGCGGTGGCTCAAGCCTGTAATCCCAGCACTTTGGGAGGCCGAGACGGGCGGATCATGAGGTCAGGAGATCGAGACCATCCTGGCTAACACGGTGAAACCCCGTCTCTACCAAAAAAATACAAAAAATTAGCAGGGCAAGGTGGCGGGCGCCTGTAGTCCCAGCTACTCGGGAGGCTGAGGCAGGAGAGTGGCGTGAACCCGGGAGGCGGAGCTTGCGGTGAGCTGAGATCCGGCCACTGCACTCCAGCCTGGGCGACAGAGCGAGACCCCGTCTCAAAAAAAAAAAAAAAAAAAAAAAAAAAAGCCGGGCGCGGTGGCTCACGCCTGTAATCCCAGCACTTTGGGAGGCCGAGGCGGGCGGATCACAAGGTCAGGAGATCGAGACCACGGTGAAACCCCGTCTCTACTAAAAATACAAAAAATTAGCCGGGCGCGGTGGCGGGCGCCTGTAGTCCCAGCTACTCAGGAGGCTGAGGCAGGAGAATGGGGTAAACCCAGGAGGCGGAGCTTGCAGTGAGCCGAGATCGCGCCACTGCACTCCAGCCTGGGCGACAGAGCGAGACTCCGTCTCAAAAAAAAAAAAAAAAAAAGAGAGAGAAAGAACCTGAATTCATCCATTTCTTTCCACTTTTGTGCTTCCCAACTCCTTCTTCACTTACCTGGATTTACTGAGGTTGCACTGACCACAGCCTCCTGACTTCTGCCCTGGCCTCCATCCGTCCTTACACCCAGAGGTATATTTGAAAAGACAAGGACGTTCACGTTTTCCTTCTGTTGAGAACACTGGAATGCACCCCCATGGCTCTTAGATTAAGACCCAAATCCCTCACTCAGCCTCCTTGGGATTCCTCTCTCCATCACTTAGTCCACTCTAGCTACACTGAACCTTCGCACTGGCTGTTCCCACCTCCTGCAGCACCCTTCCCCCTAGATTTCACATGGCCAACCAGCTCTGCCTTCTTCTTCACACCTTGGCTCCATGTCACCACCCCCAGTCAATCTCCATCAACTCTCTGATGCCGCCTACTTATTTGTTTTCATGACTTATTCCCTACTGGAATAACCTCTCTCTCTCTTCCTCCCTTCCTTCCCTCCCTCCTTCCTTCCTTTCTTCCTTTTTTTTTTTTTTTTTTTGACAGTCTGGCTCTGTAACCCAGGCTACATGCACGATCTCGGCTCACTACAACCTCTGCTTCCCGGATTCAAGCTATTCTCCTGCCTCAGCCTCCCGAGTAGATGGGATACAGGCACAGCTGTACACCCGGCGAATTTTTCTATTTTTAGTAGAGACGGGGCTTCACCATGTTGGCCAGGGTGGTCTTGAACTCCTGACCTCAGGTGATCTAGCTGCCTCAGCCTCTCAAAGTGCTGGGATTATAGGCGTGAGCCACCGAGCCAGGCTCTTTCTTTCTTTTTTGAGATGGAGTCTCACTCTGTCACCCAGGCTGGAGTGCAGTGGCATGATCTTGGCTCACTGTAACCTACACCGTGTTCAAGTGATTCTCCTGCCTCAGCCTCCCGAGTAGCTGGGACAACAGGTGGGTGCCACCATTCCCAGCTAATCTTTGTATTTTTAATAGAGACAGGTTTTCACCATGTTGGCCAGGCCGGTCTTGAACTCCTGACCTCAAGTGATCCGTTTGTCTTGGCCTCCTGAAGTGCTGGGATTACAGGTGTGAGCCACTGCGTCTGGCCAAAATTTATTTATAAACCTTGACACTTATTCTCGGTGTGTCCCACAATACCTGGTACCTACTAGATTTTCAAATATGTGTTGAATGAGTGAATTAAATAAATAATGTTGTGACTATGTAAGGATATAATAGAGGTAACGTTCTTGGCAGGTCGCCAGCATTCAATAAACCAAGATGCTGGGCACAGTGGCTCATGCCTGTAATCCCAGCATGTTGGGAGGCAAAGGCAGGAGGATAGTTTGAACCAGGGGTTCAAGAGCAGCCTGGGCAACATAGTGAGACCCTGTCTCTACAAAAATTACCATAAAATTAGCTGGGTGTGATAGTGTATGCCTGTGGTCCCAGCTCCCAGCCTGGGAGGTTGAGCCTGCAGTGAGACAGGTTCATGAGATCCAGCCTGAGTTACTGAGCCTGTCCACACCCCCACAAAAGGTAAACTTATGTTCATCAAAAGACATTTGTACATTCTTGAACATTCTTGTACAAGAATGTTCATAACCTCTTTATTTACGATAACCATTCACTGCAAACAACTCAAATGTCCATTGGCAGTAAGCTAAATACATTGTGATACATCTCCACAATGGAATATCATACAACAAAGAAAAAGAATAGGAAAACAGCCTTGACAATATATTCTCACAGATACAATGTTGCATAAAAGCAAGACACCAAAGAGGACACACCATGTATTTCCACTTACACAAAGTTCAGGTGTAGGCAGAACTAATCCATGATGAAAACGTCAAATTGGAGGATATTGACTGAGAAAGAGCATTTGGGAATTTCCTGGAGGGACAAGTATGTTCTTCTGGTCTGCATGGTGGATACACAGGTATACACACGTGTAGAAATTCACCAAGCTGAAATTTATGATTTGTGCACTTTACCATATTCGTTAAAAAAGAAGAAAGCCAGGCATGGTGGCTTGTGCCTGTAATCCAAGCTACTGAGGAGGCTGAGATGGGAGGATCGCTTGAGTCCAGGAGCTCGAGACCAGCCTGTGTAATGTAGTGAGACCCTGTCTGCTTTAAAAAAAAAAAAAAAAAAAAAAAAAAAAAAGGAGGAAGATCATGAGGTCAGATCGAGACCAACCTGGCTAACACGGTGAAACCCTGTCTCTACTGAAAAATACAAAAAATTAGCCAGGTGTGGTGGCGGGCGCCTGTAGTCCCAGCTACTCAGGAGGCTGAGGCAGGAGAATGGCGTGAACCTGGGAGGCGGAGCTTGCAGTGAGCTGAGATCGCGCCACTGTACTCCAGCCTCGGCGACAGAGTGAGACTGTCAAAAAAAAAAAAAAAAAGATTAGGGTGGGTTCAGTGGCTCACACCTGTAATCCCAGCACTTTGGGAGGCCAAGGCGAGCAGATCACTTTGAGACTTGCCTCGCCAGCCTGGGTAATTTAATGAGACCCTGTCTGCAAAAACATAAAAATTAAAAAAAAATAAAAAGATTAGGCTGGATGCAGTGGCTCACGCCTGCAATCCCAGCACTTTGGGAGGCCAAGGTGAGCAGATCACTTCGAGACTTGCCTTGCCAACGTGGCGAAGCCCCGTCTCTCCTAAAAATATAAAAATTAGCCAGGTTAGGCCGGGCACGGTGGCTCATGCCTATTATCCCAGCACTTTGGGAGGCCAAGGTGGGCAGATGACAAGGTCAGGAGTTTGAGACCAGCCAATATGGTGAAACCCCATCTCTACTAAAAATACAAAAATTAGGCGTGGTGGCGGGTGCCCGTAGTCCCAGCTACTCGGGAGGCTGAGGCAGAAGAATTGCTTGAACCCGGGAGGCAGAGATTGCAGTGAGCTGAGATCACGCCATTGCACTCCAGCCTGGGCGACGGACCAAGACTCTGTCTCAAAAAGAGAAAAAAAAAAAAAAAAATAGCCAGGCGTTGTGAAGGGTACCTATAATCGCAGCTCCTCAGGAGACTGAGGCAGGAGAATTGCTTGAACCTGGGAGATGAAGGTTGCAGTGAGCCGAGGTCACGCCACTCCACCACAGCCTCGGTGACAGAGCGAGACTCCATCTCAAAATAATAATAATAATAATAATAATAAAAAGAAATGATGCTGGATGCAGTGGCTCATGCCTGTAATCTCAACACTTTGGGAGGCCAAGGCAGGAAGATCACTTGAGCCAGGAGTTTGAGACCAGCCTGGGCAATGTAGCAGGACCTCATCTCTACAAAAACATATATATTTTAA
This sequence comes from Macaca thibetana thibetana, assembly GCF_024542745.1. NCBI lineage: Eukaryota > Metazoa > Chordata > Mammalia > Primates > Cercopithecidae > Macaca > Macaca thibetana. Next base: position 10,237,633 of record NC_065596.1, on the reverse strand, counting down.
AAATTAGCCAGGTGTGGTGGTGCACGTCTGTAGTCCCAGCTACTCGGGTGGCTGAGGCAGGAGGATCACCTCAGCTCAGGAATTTCAGGCTGCAGTGAGGCGTGATCACTCCACTAGACTCCAGCCTGGGCAATAGAGCAAGACCCTGCCTCAAAGTAAAAGAATAAAATATACAATAAAAATAAAACAGAGCAAAGAAAATGTCCCCTGGAGCCATGTGTGATCCATAAGCTTTGTGAATCCTGACACCTCCTCTCCTTCGAGGTCGTACAATTGTCTTCCAAAGTTGGAAAAAAATGTTTAAAGCTGCCCACATTCAGGAGGGAGGTCCCAGGGGTATGAGTGCCCTCCCCCATTTCCTGGGGATGACAAGGGTTTCCAGCCTCCCTTGTCCTTGGGAGACTGGGGTGTGGGCAGCTCGGTGTGAGGGCCAGTGGTTGATCTTGAAGTTTCTTTCCTACTCCCTCATCCCTTTCCTACCCAAGCTGTGGTCCCAGCTGACTCACGTATCAGAGGCTGCGAGTGAGTTCGGTTGCTATGGCAACAGGGCTGCGGAGATCCCTAGGAACCTGCTGGTCCGCCTCATTGCCTCACCGTATGGGGAGCTGCTTTTCCCCCTTAAAAATGAAACGGGAGTGGGACGGGGGAGGAACCCCCTTCTTCTGCTCTGGAAGGAAATGCTTTCCTTACCTGCTCTGTCCCAAACCCCGGTTTGGAGAGGAGGGTCTGGATGGGACCCGGACTGTGGAAATGGATGGAGGGAGGAGAACCCCTGCTCCCTGGTTTTAGCAGCCTTCCCAGGTCCCACAAAACACGAGGAACACGGTCTTTCTCCAGTTCCAACTTTTCTCATCTGTTCATTCATTTTTTCCACAGGAGGCATGAGGAGGTGAGAGATGGGAAGAATGCTGCCTGTCGTTTGGAGTCAGAAGGAAAAGAAGGTTGAGAGTCTGGCAGCTTTGCTCTAGTGGCTTCTTCCTGTTTCACTTTTTACAAAATTGAGATAATCGTTTCTACTTCGTAGCGATAGTATGAGGCGTAAAATGGATTAACACATGCAAAATGCTTAAAGCAACTTCTGGCATACGGTGATCTCTCAACCAATCGATAGTTATTATTAATAATAATAATTATTGATTGAGATGGAGTCTTACTCTGTTGCCCAGGCTGAAGTGCAGTGCGATCTTGACTCACTGCAGCCTCTGCCTCCTGGGCTCAAGCGATTCTCCTGCCTCAGCCTCCTGGGTAGCTGGGATTACAGGTGTGCACCACTACGCCCAGCTAATTTTTTTTTTTTTTTTTTTTTTTTGAGACAGAGTCTCGCTCTGTCGCCCAGGCTGGAGTGCAGTGGCGCTATCTCGGCTCACTGCAAGCTCCGCCTCCCAGGTTCACGCCATTCTCCTGCCTCAGCCTCCTGAGTAGCTGGGACTACAGGCGCCTGCCACTGTGCCCCACTAATTTTTGTATTTTTAGTAGAGTCGGGGTTTCACCGTGGTCTGGATCTCCGGACCTCATGATCCGCCCACCTCGGCCTCCCAAAGTGCTGGGATTACAGGCGTGAGCCACTGCACCTGACATTATTATTATTATTATTATTATTATTATTATTATTATTATTGAGACAGAGTCTTGCTCCATCAACCAGGCTGGAATGCAGTGATGCCATCTTGGCTCACTGCAACCTCCATCTCCTGGGTTTGAGCCATTCTCCTGCCTCAGCCTCCTGAGTAGCTGGGATTACAGGTGTGCCCCACCACGTCAGCTAATTTTTGTATTTGTAGTAGACACAGGGTTTCACCATGTTGGCCAGGCTGGTCTCGAACTCCTGACCTTAGGTGATCCACTCACCTTGGCCTCCCAAAATACTGGGATTACAGGCGTGAGCCACCACACCTGGCCTGATTATTATTTTATATGCCAGATCACATGTCAGTCACTTTTATGTGTAATATTATATGTAATCCTAGCCGGGCACTGTGGCTCACACCTGTAATCTCAGCACTTTGGGAGGCAGAGGTGGGAGGACCAAGTGAGGCCAGGAGTTCAAGACCAGCCTCAGCAACATAATGAGCCCTCATCTCTTCAAAAATTTAAAAATATGTTAGCTGGGCACAGTGGTCTGTGCCTGCAGTCCTAGTTACTTGGGAGACTGAGGTGGAAGGATCGCTTGAGCCCAGGAGTTTGAGACTATAGTAAGATATGATTGCACCACTGCACTCCAGCCTGGATAACAGAGGGAGACCCTGTTTCTTTCTTTCTTTGCTTTTTTTTTTTTTTTTTTGAGACGGAGTTTTGCTCTTGTTGCCCAGGCTGGAGTGCAATGGAGTGATCTCGGCTCACCGCAACGTCTGCTTCCCGGGTTCAAGCGATTTTCCTGTCTCAGCCTCCTGAGTAGCTGAGATTACAGGTGCCCACCACCACACCCAGCTAATTTTTTGTATTTTTAGCAGAGATGAGGTTTCACCATGTCGGTCAGGCTGGTCTCAAACTCCTGACCTCAGGTGATCCACCCGCCTTAGCCTCCCAAAGTGCCGGGATTACAGGTGTGAGCCACCGCGCCCAGCAGGGAGACTCTGTGTCTAAAAGAAATAATTTACTGGGCTTGGTAAGCCAAAATGGGAGGATCACTTGAGCCTAGGAGTTCAAGTCCAGCCTGGGCAACATAGGGAGAACCCATCTCTTAAAAAAAAAAAAAAAAAAAAAAAAAAAAAAAAGTAGAAGAAGAAGAAATAATTACATGTAACCCGAGCAGCAGTTTTGTGGGATTGCTATCATCATACCCATTTCACAGATTAGGTAACTGAGGTTTAAGTGCCCTGGAGATTAGGGCATTCTCTAGTCTCCCAGAAGCCCTAGACTCTTGAAAAACCCAAACGCTAAACTCAGCAGTAAAATGGGCGGTTGGCTCCCACCTGAGGGTTCACAGAGGGACTGCCTGTGCCTACCCTCAGCCCTTTCTTCCTGCATCCTGTGTATTAAGAGGGTTGCAGCTACCTCAGGGCCAGTGTCTCCACAAGTCATCATGATGGCTTCCTGATCATGGCTCTCTCTTTTGTTTTTTTTTTTGAGATGGAGTCTCACTTTGTTGCCCAGGCTGGACTGCAGTGGCACGATCTCGGCTCACTGCAAGCTCTGCCTCCTGGGTTCGCACAGTTCTCCTGCCTCAGCCTCCCGAGTAGCTGGGACTACAGGTGCCTGCCACCACGCCCGGCTAATTTTTTTGTATCTTTAGTAGAGACGGGGCTTTACTGGGTTAGCCAGGATGGTCTCGATCTCCTGACCTCGTGATCCGCCCACCTCGGCCTCCCAAAGTGCTGGGATTACAGGCGTGAGCCACCGCGCCTGGACTTGGTTTTGGGGATTTTTTTGAGACGGAGTTTCACTTTTGTACCCAGGCTGGAGTGCAATGGCATGATCTTGGCTCACTGCAACCTCTGCCTCTCGGGTTCAAATGATTCTCCTGCCTCAGCCTCCCGAGTAGCTAGGGTTACAGGTGCCTGCCACCACCCCCAGCTAATTTTTGTATTTTTAGTAGAGACTGAGTTTCACCATGTTGGCCAGGCTGCTCTCGAACTCCTGACCTCAGGTGAGCCGCCTGCCTTGGCTTCCCAGAGTGCTGGGATTACGGATGTGAGCCACCTCGCCTGGCTGATGGGCTGGTTTGTTTTTTTGTTGTTGTTTTTTTTTTTTTTTTTTTTTTTTTTTTTTGAGACAGAGTCTTGCTGTGTCACCAGGCTGGAGTGCAGTGGCATGATCTCGGCTCACTGCAACCCCTGCCTCTCGGGTTCAAATGATTCTCCTGCCTCATCCTCCCGAGTAGCTGGGATTACAGGAGTTTGCCACCATGTCCGGCTAATTTTTGTATAGAGATGGAGTTTCGCCATGTTGGCCAGGATGGTCTCGATTTCTTGACCTCATGATCTGCCCACTTTGGCCTCCCAAAGTGTTGAGATTATGGGTGTGAGCCACCACGCCCGTCCGACGGGCTGTTTTTGTGTTCTGAGTTGGGTAGGATAAGATAGTTCCCACTTGGCCTTCTATATCCACTTTTCACGTGCCTCTACTTGGTTCTGGTTCCTTGGACAGATCTGAGGTTCCCAGATCCTCTGCCTTCCAGCTGGGGTCAGACAACTGAGAGGAGATGGATGGCAGGAGGGGAGTGAATTCAGCTTCAAGCCTGTCCTGAGAACGGGTCAGACCCAGATCCATGGTTTCTGGGGATGGCAACAGCTGCCCAGTGTTCCACGGTGCTAGGGTTGTGATTCAAGCCTTTTAAATTTTTTAGGTATTTAGTTAGTTATTGTTTGTTTGTTTGTTATTGAGACAGAGTCTCATGCTGCCACCCAGGCTGGAGTACAGCAGCACAATCATGGCTCACTGCAGCCTTGACCTCCTGGGCTCAGGTGATCCTCCCATCTCAGCCTCCCGAGTAGCCTCCCGAGTACAGGTGCACGTCACCACACCTGGCTAATTTTTTAAAATTTGTTTGTAGAGACGGGGTATTGCCATGTTGTCCAAGCTGGCCTTGAACTCCTGGACTCAGGGAGTGATCCACCCACCTCGGCCTCCCAAAGTGCTGAGATTACAGGCGTAAGCCACGGTGCGGTGCGGTCCTTTGAAGCTTTTCTTGCAAATTCTCTTATCTTTATGACAGACCTCAGTCACCCACTGTGATTGCAGGATGCTTCCCATGGGGATCGTAACCAAAAAGCATTCTTCCCCAGGAGCTTTTCCTGATACCAAAAGCGTTAGATTTCGGGAACATTTAAAAATAACTTTTTCTTCTTTTTTGTTATTATAGGCAGGAAATACGCTATGTGTAAACCAAAAGACAATAAAGATCTCCACATTTCCAGCCCTGAGGAAAACCACTGCTGATCTTTAGGTGTCTATCCTTTTTGTCTTTCTTTCTTTTCTTTTCTTTTTTTTTTTTTTATGAGAGAGGGTCTTGCTCTCTGCCCAGGCTGGAGTGCAGTGGCATGATCTCCGCTCACCACAACCTCCACCTCCCAGGTTCAAGTGATTCTCCTGCCTCAGCCTCCCGAGTAGCTGGGATTACAGGCACCTGCCACCATGCCTGGCTAATTTTTGCATTTTTAGTAGAGACAGGGTTTCACCATGTTTGCCAGGCTAGTCTCGAACTCCTGACCTCGGGCGATCCACCTGCCTCAGCCTCCCAAAGTGCTGGAATTACATGAGCCACCATGCCCGCCCTTCTTTGTTTGTTTGTTTGTTTGAGACGGAGTCTCGCTGTGTCAACCAGGCTGGAGTACAGTGGCTCGATCTCGGCTCACTGCAAGCTCCACCTCCCGGGTTTACGCCATTCTCCTGCCTCAGCCTCCGAGTAGCTGGGACTCCAGGCACCCGCCACCACGCCCGGCTAGTTTTTTGTATTTTTAGTAGCGACAGGGTTTCACCATATTAGCCAGGATGGTCTCGATCTCCTGACCTCGTGATCCACCCACCTCGGCCTCCCAAAGAGCTGGGATTATAGGCCTGAGCCACCGCGCCCGGCCGTTTTTTGTTTGTTTGTTTGTTTTGAGACGGAGTCTCCCTCTGTCGCCCAGGCTCGAGTGCAGTGGCGTGATCTTGGCTCACTGCAACTTCTGCCTCCTGGATTCACGCAATTCTCCTACCTCAGCCTCCCGAGTAGCTGGGACTATAGGCACCTGCCACCACGGCTAATTTTTGTATTTTTATTTTATTTTTTGTTTTGTTTTGTTTTTTGAGACGGAGTCTCGCTCTGTCGCCCAGGCTGGAGTGCAGTGGCGCGATCTCGGCTCACTGCAAGCTCCGCCTCCTGGGTTTACGCCATTCTCCTGCCTCAGCCTCCTGAGTAGCTGGGACTACAGGCGCCCGCCACCGCGCCCGGCTAATTTTTTGTATTTTTAGTAGAGACGGAGTTTCACCGTGGTCTCGATCTCCTGACCTTGTGATCCGCCCGCCTCGGCCTCCCAAAGTGCTGGGATTACAGGCGTGAGCCACCGCGCCCGGCCGTTTTTATTTTATTTTTAAATTTATTTTATTCATTTTTTTTTTTTTTTTTTTTTGAGATGGAGTATCGCTGTGTCTCCCAGACTGGAGTGCAGTGGCGCGATCTCGGCTCGCTGCAAGCTCCACCTCCCAGGTTTAGGCCATTCTCCTGCCTCAGCCTCCCAAGTAGCTGGGACTACAGGCGCCCGCCACCTCGCCTGGCTAGTTTTTTGTATTTTTTAGTAGAGACGGGGTTTCACTGGGTTAGCCAGGATGGTCTCGATCTCCTGACCTCGTGATCCGCCCGACTCGGCCTCCCAAAGTGCTGGGATTACAGGCTTAAGCCACCGCGCCCGGCCTTTTTTTTTTTTGAGACAGAGTCTTGCACTGTCGCCCAGGCCAGAGTGCAATGGTGCGATACCAGTTCATTGCAAGCTCCGCCTCCCGGGTTCATGCTATTTTCCGGCCTCAGTCTCCGGAGTAGCTGGGACTGCAGGCGCCTGCCACCACGCCTGGCTAATTTTTTTGTACTTTTAGTAGAGATAGGGTTTCATCATGTTAGCCAGGATGGTCTGGATCTCCTGACCTCGTGATCTGCCCGCCTCGGCCTCCCAAAGTGCTGGGATTACAGACGTGAGCCAACGCACCTGGCCCCCCCACCTTTTTTTTTGAGATGGGGGTCTCGCTCTCTTGCCCAGGCTGGCGTGCAGTGGTGTGATCTCAGCTCGCTGTAGCCTCTACCTGCCAGGTTCAAGGAATGCTCCTGCCTCAGCATCCTGAGTAGCTGAGACTACAAGGGCGTGCCACCACACCTAGCTATTTTTTGCATTTTTTGTCGAGATGGGGTTTCACCATGTTGGCCAGGCTGGTCTTGAACTCCTGACCTCAGGTGATCTGCCCGCCTCAGCCTCCCAAAGTGCTGGGATTACAAGCCTGAGCCGCCGCAGCCAGCCTCCCTCTTATCTTTCTCAGGACAGGACTCTGGGATCAGACAGAGCCGGGCCTGAATGCCAGCCTGACCACGATATGCACTGTGAACTTGGGCAAGTGTCTCGACCTCTCTGAGCTTCAGTTTCCTCATTTATAAATGTGGTAAGCATAGTGTCAACTTTGTTGGATTGCTGGGTGTAAATGCCACTGTACTCCAGCCTGGGCAAGAGAGTGAGACCCTGTTGAAAAAAAAAATTTGGCCAGGCGCGGTGGCTCAAGCCTGTAATCCCAGCACTTTGGGAGGCCGAGACGGGCGGATCACTAGGTCAGGAGATCGAGACCATCCTGGCTAACACGGTGAAACCCCGTCTCTACTAAAAAATACAAAAAACTAGCCGGGCGAGGTGGCAGGCGCCTGTAGTCCCAGCTACTCAGGAGGCTGAGACAGGAGAATGGCCCGAACCCGGGAGGCGGAGCTTGCAGTGAGCTGAGATCCGGCCACTGCACTCCAGCCTGGGCGACAGAGCGAGACTCCGTCTCAAAAAAAAAAAAAAAAAAAAAAAAAAAAAAATTTAAGGCCAGGTGCGGTGGCTCACGCCTGGAATCCCAGAACTTTGGGAGGCTGAGGCAGGCGGATCACCTGAGGTCAGGAGTTCAAGACCAGCCTGGCCAACATAACGAAACCCTGTCTCTACTAAAAGTACAAAAATTAGCTGGGCGTGGTGGCGTGTGCCTGTAATCCCAGCTACTTAAAAGACTGAGGCAGGAGAATTGCTTGAACCTAGGAGGCGGAGGTTGCAGTGAGCCGATTTTGCGCCATTGCACTCCAGCCTGGGCAAGAAGAGCGAGACAGGCTGAGGTGGGAGGATGGCTTGAGCCCAGGAGTCCAAGACTGCAGTGAGCTATGATCATGCCACTGCACTCCAGCCTGGGCCACAGAATGATAGATACCTTATCTCTTAAAGAAAAAAAAAATCAAGTGAATGTTTCATTGAGTGCTTACTAAGTTCCATGCACAAAGGCTAAACACTTTGACAGACATTATTTTCTATAACAGTCACAAGAACCCATTTGAAAGAAAGGAGGGCTGGGCACGGTGGCTCACGCCTGTAATCCCAGCACTTTGGGAGGCTGAGGCAGGTGGATCACTTGAGGTCACTCGAAGTCAGGAGTTCCAGACCAGCCTGGTCAACATGGTGAAACCCTGTCTCTACCAAAAACACAAAAATTAGCTGGGACTGGTGGCTGGTGCCTGTAATCCCAGCTACTCGGGAGGCTGAGGCAGGAGAATCGCTTGAACCTGGGAGGTAGAGATTGCAGTGAGCGGAGATTGTGCCACTGCACTCTAGCCTGGGCAACAGAGCAACACTCTGTCTCAAAAAAGAAAAATATAAATAAAAAAGAAAAAGAAAAAAAAAGAAAGAAAAAGGAAGAAAGGGAGGGAGGGAGGGAGGGAGGGAGGGAGGGAAGGAAGGAAGGAAGGAAGGAAGGAAGGAAGGAAGGAAGGAAGGAAGGAAGGAAGGAAGGAAGGATGGATGGATCAAGGCACTGCAAGTAAGTGGAGGAGGAGGCAGGATTTCACTCCATCCTTTGCCATGAGCACTGTCGGTATCTCCCCGTAAGTTGTGCCTTGCCTCCATTTGACATCACCAAGCTTGTCATTATTGTGTCTAAAGCACGAGGAAATTGGCTACAAGTAAGGGCCACAACCATCAGTTCAACTTGACCAGAATATAGTAACCACCCACCACATGCTAGACCTTATACTTGTTAAGGAAAAACAGCTCAGATCTCCCACTTTCCTGGAGCTTTTAAGACTCCTGGGTCACATCCTTTAGCTTATGCATAGACTTTTATTTTATTATTATTTATTTTTGAGACAGGGTCTCGCTCTGTTACCTAGGCTGGAACGCAGTGGTGTGATCTTGGCTCACTGCAGCCTCAACCTCCTGGGCTCAAGTGATTCTCCTGCCTCAGCCTCCCAAGTAGCTGGAACCACAGGCATGCGCCACCACGCCTGGCTACTTTTTGTATTTTTAGTAGAGATGGGGTTTCACCATGTTGCCCAGGCTGGTCTCAAATTCCTGACGACCTCAAGTGATCTGCCCACCTTGGCCTCCCAAAGTGCTGGGATTTCTTTACAGGTGTGAGCCACCGCACCTGGCCTGCGCAGACTTTAAATACGTGTTTCAGTTCTCAGTTTTTCTTTGCACTGGATGCTAAGTTGAGTTTCAGATAGTTAAAGGGTGTCAGAACAATGGCTGGGGGACAATAAGGTGCTGTTATTGGTGATGCCTTGTCTAGGAGGGGAGCAATTTTGGGAGTGGGAAGGGAACAAAAGAAACGGTAGTCCCTATGGATAAGGACTGAAGCACTGGTTCCCAAATGCCTGCACTTGAATCCCAGATTCATCATTTACTTGTGGTGTGACCTTGGACAAGCCCTCTCATCTTCCCGTGCCTCAGTTTCTCCATCTGTAAAGTAGACCTGGTCTTGGTAACCTGCTTCCTAGAATTGTGGTGTGAACTGAGGGAGCTATGGGTAGCTTTAGACAGTGACTGGTCCGCGGCAAGCGGTCAATCAATGAAGCCTCCATCACAACGATCCCTTGGGCTCCCCAGGGAGTAGCGTTTTGGAGGACCCAGATTCTGAACCCACAGAGTTGGCGTGGAAGAGGAAGAGGGAGCCTGGTTAGCCCCCGACTTACACCCCTAGAAGCCTTGGAGCCAAAGCAGTCGGACCCCAGCCCCAGCTTCAGAGGAGCTGCCTTGGGGGTGGGGCCGCCCTGGGCCTGGCCCAACCCCAGCAAGCTTGTTAATTACTTCTCAGGGTCACGGGTCTTAAGGAGCCCCTCCGAGGGGATCTTCGCCCAGCCCTCTGTTTATTGATCGCATCTAATCTCTCCGCAGGCGGGCGGGCCTCTAAATCCTCCTTAACTCTCCTTTCCTGCCCTTTCCGGGCAGGGAGGCCCCCGGGCTGGGTTTAGCTCGCAGCGAATGAGAGCTGGAAAACTGGAGCGCACTGGGAGACCTCTAGGGCCCCCCTAAAACGGAGAAGGGATGGTGGGTTCCCCCCCCAATAAGCATCTCGGGCCCCCCAACCCCTACCCACCTGTGGGCAAGGACACTGCCCTTTTCTGCCCCTCCGAATCCCCCATCTTGGAATACACCTTTTCCGGCTCCAGAATCCGGGTAGACCGCCCCCACTTCCCCCTCGGCCAGCCGTGGCCTCTCTTGGTCCCCATCAGGGGAAGGAGGATTTGGGAGCTGGGAAGCCGCCCTGACTTGCTGTTCTCTCCTTAAAGAAACCAGCGCCGCTGGAGGGAGTGGAGCCCCTGGCCCCCGGCCTGGCTCGGCTCTCTGCCGGGGTGATTAGGAGGCGTCCTCCGAGGGCGCAGGGCTTTAACCCGAGTTGCCAGCGCTTTTCGGGCCCCGGGCGATGTCGGTTGTTCAGGGGGCTCTCTGGATGCCTGGCAGGCCTCTGTTCCCACCTTTGAAGTGAGCTCTGGTTGGATGGTGGGAGGAGGGAGGGGGAAGCGGGATGTTCTGCTGGGCCGGGTCTGGGAGGAATTCCGCGGGAAATGTGGGGGGTTAATGGGGGAAACAGAGGCAGTGTCAAAGAGATAGCCTGCTAACATTTTTTAAAATGCTTTGAAAATTTTTGTTTAATTTTTTTGAAACCAGGCCTTGCTGTGTTGCCCCGGCTGGAGTGCAGTGGCGTGATCATAGCTCACTGCAGTCTCGAAGTCCTAGGCTCAGGTGAGCCTCCTACCTTGGCCTCCTGAGTAGCTGGGACACTACAGGTGCATGCCAGCACACTATGCTAAATTTTTTTTCTTTCTCGGTAGAGAAGGGGTCTCACTATGTTACCCAGGCTGTGGCAGGCTGGGCATGAGTGGCTCATACCTGTAATCTTAGCACTTTGGGAGGCTGAGGCAGGATTGCTTGAGCCCAGGGGTTTGAGACCAGCCTGAGCAACATAGCAAGACCCTGTCTCTAAAAAAAAAAAAAAAAAAAAAAGCAGGTGTGGTGGCACACCTGTAGTCCCAGCTACTTGGGGAGCTGAGGTAGTAGGATCACTTGAGCCCAGGAGTTTGGAGTCTGCAGTGAGCTATGATCGTACCACTGCACTCCAGCCTGGGCAACAGAGTGAGACCATTTCTCAAACATAATCATAATAATAAATAAAATAAGAAAAACTTGGCCGGGCGCGGTGGCTCAAGCCTGTAATCCCAGCACTTTGGGAGGCCGAGACGGGCGGATCACGAGGTCAGGAGATCGAGACCATCCTGGCTAACCCGGTGAAACCCCGTCTCTAGTAAAAAAAAATACAAAAAAATAGCCGGGCGAGGTGGCGAGCGTCTGTAGTCCCAGCTACTCGGGAGGCTGAGGCAGGAGAATGGTATAAACCCGGGAGGCGGAGCTTGCAGTGCGCCGAGATCTGGCCACTGCACTCCAGGCTGGGCGACAGAGCGAGACTCCGTCTCAAAAAAAAAAAAAAAAACTTGAAAGACAGAGCAGCCTAGGTTCGAATCCTGCCTCCACCACCCAGAACTGGGAGATCCTGAGTGAGTGACTTTGCTTCTTGGAACTTTCTCCTCACCTCTCACCTGTCAGCTCCTCTGGGTCAGGAACTGAATGACTAAAAGGGCCTGGTTCAGAATCAGTGCTCCTCCTGGCCAAGAGAGAAAGAGGAAGGACAGGGGGTGGGTGGACAGCTGTAGTGACTGGGACTGGTGGGGTGGGGAGGTTGCCGGCTCCTACCTTCTAGAGCTCCCAGGCTGTAGGCCAAAACTGACACGAATACCTGCTCTTGCCCAGCAGCTGTAGATGCCCAGGGGGTCTCTGGGTGGGGAAGCGGTGGGTGTCTATTGGCCCAGTGGTAAAGGGTCTAGGTAAAGAATCTGGGTCTTCAGTTTTTATTTCCCTAGGAATGTATGATGGAGCTCTATGACCAGACATGGATGTGATCAGAGTTCAGGACCAGGCACCAGTGTGCCTGAACTGTGCCTCAGTGGTTGCACTTTCCCTGTGCACACCTGGCGTACACCTGGCACACATCTGCCACATTCCTGGTGCACAGCTGGTGTACACCTGGCACAAGCCTGCCACATTCCTGATGCACACCTGGTGTACACCTGGCACACGCCTGCCACATTCCTGATGCACACCTGGTGTACACCTGGCACACGCCTGCCACATTCCTGGTGCACACCTGGTGTACACCTGGCACACGCCTGCCACATTCCTGGTGCACACCTGGTGTACACCTGGCACACGCCTGCCACATTCCTGGTGCACACCTGGCGTACACCTGGCACACACCTGCCACATTCCTGGTGCACACGTGGTGCACACCTGGCACACGCCTGCCACATTCCTGGTGCACACCTGGCACACGCCTGCCACATTCCTGGTGCACACCCGGTCTATGCCTGGCACACAGTTGGTGTACACATGGCACATATCTTTCAGGCTTTCCGCCACTGATCCATCTTGGTCTTGCTCACCCAGTGTCAGAGAGGCATGAGGTACCTGAGTGAGATCACCTTTCTTTTTTTTTTTTTTGAGACAGAATCTTGCTCTGTCGCCCAGGCTGGAGTGCAGTGGCGCGATCTCAGCTCACCGCAAGCTCTGCCTCCCGGGTTCGCGCCATTCTCCTGCCTCAGCCTCCCGAGTAGCTGGGACTACAGGCACCCGCCACCACGCCCGGCTAATTTTTTTTTGTATTTTTAGTAGAGACAAGGTTTCACTGTGTTAGCCAGGATGATCTCCATCTCCTGACCTCCCTAGTAGCTGGGACTACAGGCGCCCGCCACCATGCCCGGCTAATTTTTTTATATTTGTATTTTTAGTAGAGACCAAAAAAATTGTATTTTTGTATTTGTATTTTCACCATGTTAGCCAGAATGGTCTCGATCTCCTGACCTCGTGATCTGCCCTCCTCGGCCTCCCGAAGTGCTGGGATTACAGGCGTGAGCCACCGCGCCCGGCCAGCCACCCCCATTTTTCTAAGATATGGTTTATTTTTTCTCTCTCGCTCCTCTTTTATCATTCCCCTGGTTCCCCACTTCCTACTCAGCCCTTTAGAAATACAAATATAGACTGGGCATGATGGCTCACTCCTGTAATCCCAGCACTTTGGGAGGCCAAGGTGGGAGGATTACCTGAGGTTGGGAGTTCAGGACCAGCCTGGCCAACTTGGTGAAACCCCGTCCCTACTAAAAAATACAAAAAATTAGCTGGGTGCAGTGGCGTGCACCCGTAATTCCAGCCATTCGGGAGGCTGAGGCAGGAGAATCGCTTGAACCTGGGAAGCAGAGGTTGCAGTGAGCCGAGATCATGCCACTGCACCCCAGCCTGGGCAACAGAGCGAGGCTTTGTCTCAAAATAAACAACCCCCAAATATAACCTTTTACACCTTCCTGCTCCACGCACACCCAGCCCCTTGATTCACCAGACACTCCCTACAGGGCAAGTTCATCAAACTCCTCAAGAGTTGACAGTTGATTTACAGACCAAAGCATGCCTGCTGCAGAACTCTCACCCATCAGGAGGTTGCTTCAAGGGGTAACAGCCAAATCTACAAAACTCCCTCCACCAGGAGACTACCTCGAAAAACTCCCACCTGGGGAGATTTTGGCCTAGTCCTGTCCACAGAGGTGCCAGCAGCCACAGCTCAACCACCCTGTAGATAAAGCACCAGGGCTAACATGTGCCCCCACCCCACTTTTCCCCCTGCCTTTTAAAGTGCTGGCTTTCTGCTCCAAAATGGAAGCAGCATGTTTAAAGGTGGGACGCCTCTGCTTCTTCCCCTAAGCTAGTTTTGGAATAAATCACTTTCTTTAGACCAGACCTAGCTCTCGTTAATTGGACTTTGCAAGCTGGCAAGTGACTAACTCACATTTTCGTTACAGTAGCTGTACTTCCTGCCCACCTTGTGTTGGATGAGGTCATGTGACTAGCTCTAACCAATGAGCTGTGAGTGAAATTGACAGGCATTATTCCCAAACTACAGCATTTAATTGCCTGTGTGAGAGCCCCTCAAAGCTCTTATTTCCTTCCAGCATGACAGCAAGCAATGTTTCATAATGTTCCAGAATGTGGCTGTTCCATCAAAGACTATGAAGAGCAGAACCTCCTTGCAATGACCCAAAACAGACCTGAAGCCTGGGTGAGAAATAAACGTTGTAGTTTTAAGGTTCTTGGGCTAGTTTGTTTCTGCAGCATGATCTAGCCTATCCTAACCATTACAAATTACACCCCCCTTTTTAAAGGTGAAGAAACTGAGGCATAGACAGGTTAAATCACTGTTCTTGGTCACCCAGCTAGTAAGTGACAAAGTGATAGAGTCAAGGTTAGAATCGGACAGTCTGAGTTTAGAATCTCTGCTCTTTCTTTCTCTTTATTTCTCTCTCTCTCTCTTTCTTTCTTTTCTTTTCTTTTTTTTCGAGACGGAGTTTCACTCTTGTTGCCCAAGCTGTAGTGTAATGGCGTGATCTCGGCTCACCACAACATCCGCCTCCCAGGTTCAAGCGATTTTGCTGCCTCAGCCTCCCGAGTAGCTGGGATTACAGGCATGAGCCACTATGACCGGCTCATTTTGTATTTTTTTTTTTTGAGATGGAGTCTCCCTCTGTCACCCAGGCTGGAGTGCAGTGGCACGGTCTCGGCTCACTGCCAGCTCTGCCTCCCGGGTTCAGGCCATTCTTCTGCCTCAGCCTCCCGAGTAGCTGGGACTATAGGCGCCCCCACCATGCCCAGCTAATTTTTTGTACTTTTAATAGAGATGGCGTTTCTCCATGTTAGCCAGGGTGGTCTCGATCTCTTGACCTCGTGATCCACCCGCCTTGGCCTCCCAAAGTGCTGGGATTACAGGCGTGAGCCACCACGCCTGGCCTCATTTTGTATTTTTAGCAGAAATGGGGTTTTTCCATGTTGGTCAGGCTGGTCTCGAACTCCCGACCTCAGGTGATCCTCCTGCCTTGGCCTCCCAAAGTGCTGGGATTACAGACATGAGCCATCATGCCTGGCCTTTTTTTTTTTTTTTTTTTTTGAGAAGGAGTCTTGCTCTGTCACCCAGGCTGGAGTGGAGTAGCACAATCTTGGCTCACTGCAACCTCTGACTCTTGGGTTCAAGTGATTCTTTTGTCTCAGCCTCCCGAGTAGCTGGGATTATAGGCAGACACCACCATGCCTGGCTAATTTTTGTATTTTTAGAAGACGGGGTTTCGCCATGTTGGCCAGGCTGGTCTCAAACTCCTGACCTCAGGTGATCTACCTGCCTCGGCCTCCCAAAGTGCTGGGATTATAGACATGAGCCACCATACCCAACCTCTTTTTTTATTTTTAGAGACAGAGTCTTCCTCTGTCACTCAGGCTGGAGTGCAGTGATGTGATGACGGCTCACTGCAGCCTCAAACTTCTGGGTTCAAGCAATCCTCTCACCTCAGCCTTTGAAGTAGCTAGGACTACAAGCATGCGGCACCACCCCTGGCTCTCTCTCTCTGTGTGTGTGTGTGTGTGTGTGTGTGTGTGTGTAAAGTAAGTCTCGCTATATTGCCCAGGCTGGTCTCGAACTCCTGGCCTCAAGCGATCCTCCAGCCTTAGCCTCCCAAAGTGTTAGGATTACAGGCATGAGCCACCAGGCCTGGCCTGCTGTTGTTTCTAAATTGTTATCTGGATGGGGTCCTTAAACATATGGAAAATTCACAAACTGCAACAGATTCTGGATGAGGTTGGCCTCTGCTGTCCTGTTGCCTCTGATTTTTTTTTTTTTTTTTTTTGATACGGCATCTCATTCTGTGGCCCAGGCTGGAGTGCAGTGGCATGATCTCAGCTCACTGCAACCTCTGTCTCCTGGGTTCCAGCGATTCTCCTGCCTCAGCCTCCTGAGTAGCTGGGACTATAGGCATGCACCACCACGCCTGGCTAATTTTTGTATTTTTAGGAGAGACGGGGTTTCACCATGTTGGCCAGGCTAGTCTCGAACTCCTGACCTCAGTTGATCCGCCTGCCTCAGCCTCCCACAGTGCTGGGATTACAGGCGTGAGCCATCTCGCCCTGCCGCCCCTGATCATTTTTGGCACTTGTTTCTTTTCCTCTTGAGCACTGGCTCTCTTGGTTGGTCTCTCTCTATCACCTCCCCTGAGGGATATCTAGGAGGCTGGACAAGAGGACTGAGGAACATTCTCCTCCCTCTAACGCCCACCTGGACCCTTTAGTTCCTTCAGCCTTACACCTCCAGTCCCCTCTGATCTCCTGTCCCGGCAGATCTCCGTGCCATTCGCCTGCTCTGCCTACACTCTGATCACATGAGCCCTAACGCTTTCTCCTAAGGGCTGGACAGCAATTGTTTGCTACAAGGGAGAAAAATCCTCAAGCCAGAGAGCTGAGCCACTAAACTCCTGGGTCCTGAGGAAGCCCGGAACTGAGGTTTCAGAAATGTCTTCTCACCTCTTCACCCCTTGGGCTGCCTCCTGTCACTTGCCGGGGTCTCGGAGTCCCTTCTGCACTCAGAAGCTCCCAGGGAGGGCCAGTCAGACAGGGCTCAGGACTCTTCCAGGCAAACCTCCACTCCTCCCGCCCTGACCAGTTAACACGACACTTATTCTACATTAAATACCAATTGGACCAATTTTCTGCTGTAATTAAAACCTCTGCAGACGTGTTCCCTGCTTAGCAGTGATGAGTTTATTAACCTCCAGCTCTGAAGGAATGTGGGGGCAGGGGAGAGGGAAGGAAAGAAGAGAGTTTTCCAGATTAGGAGATTGGACCCAGGGAGAGGGGAGGTTTGGAGCTGTGCTGTCTCCTAGTGGGCTCTGAGCAAGAGACAGATGGGAGTGTGCAAAAGCATTGACATCTGTGTGTTTGCTGCCTTTGCAGTAGAGACTTGCAAATATCTACCCCCACCACCCTGACCCGCTACGGAACCAGGACTGCCCTCCCATAATCAAGTGTGTTTTATAGTCCTACTTCCCAAATTATTGGCAGGCAGCATGTCCTGAATCTGGAAATACAGCCTCTTTCAGTTCAACAGTCTGGCTTTGTATGGGATTGCTTGTTACGTAGCATAACTTCGGTTATCTGACTATTACATATTGTATCTCCACTTCATCGTCGGTGAAACAGACACATGCCACCACGCCCAGATAATTTTCTCCTCTGGGCAGGAGACAGGTGGAGGCATGTGCAAAAGCATTGACAGCTGTGTGTTTGCCACTTCTGTGGTGGTGACTTGGAAATATCTACCCCCATCACCCCAACCTCAGTTTCACAACTGAGGCCCAGTTTGCATACAAACTTAGGTGAGGCCATGAAGGGTTCATAGCTTGCAGCCACAGAGGCTGGAAATCAATGCCTAGTACATCCCTGGCAGCTCAAGGAGTCAGCTCATATCTGTTCATTAGAGATCACAGAATTATCACGTTCTCTCTCTCTTTTTTTTTTTTTTTTTGAGACAGAGTCTTGCTCTGTCACCTAGGCTAGAGTGCAGTGGCGTGATCTCAGCTCACTGCAGCCTCCACCTCCCAGGTTCAAGCAATTCTCCTGCCTCTGCCTCCCGAGTAGCTGGGACTACAGGCGCGTGCCACCATGCCCAGCTAATTTTTTTGTATTTTTAGTAGAGACGAGGTTTCACCATCTTGGCCAGGCTGGTCTTGAACTCCTAACCTCATGATCCGCCCACGTTGGCCTCCCAAAGTGCTAGGATTACAGGCGTGAGCCACCGCACCTGGCCTCTCTCTCTTAAGAGACGGGGTCGGCCGGGCGCGGTGGCTCAAGCCTGTAATCCCAGCACTTTGGGAGGCCGAGGTGAGCAGATCACGAGGTCAGGAGATCAAGACCATCCTGGCTAAAGCGGTGAAACCCCGTCTCTACTAAAAAAATACAAAAAAAACTAGCCAGGCGAGGTGGCCAGCGCCTGTAGTCCCAGCTACTCGGGAGGCAGAGGCAGGAGAATGGCGTAAACCCGGGAGGCGGAGCTTGCAATGAGCCGAGATCCCGCCACTGCACTCCAGCCTGGGCGACAGAGCGAGACTCCGTCTCAAAAAAAAAAAAAAAAGAGACAGGGTC
The DNA here is from genome assembly GCF_024542745.1 of Macaca thibetana thibetana. NCBI lineage: Eukaryota > Metazoa > Chordata > Mammalia > Primates > Cercopithecidae > Macaca > Macaca thibetana. The sequence goes on along the minus strand of NC_065596.1, from coordinate 10,219,658 downwards.
TCACACTGTCATCCAGACTGGAGTGCAATGGCACAATCTTACCTCACTGCAGCCTCAAACTCCTGGGCTCAAGCAGTCATCCCACTTCAGCCTCCTAAGTAGCTGGAACTACAGGCACATGGCACCATGCCCATATAATTTTCATATTTTGTATAGAGATGGGGTCTTGCCATGTTGCCCTCCTGGGCTCAAGCAATCCTCTTGCCTCAGCCTCCTGAGTAGCTAGGATGACAGGTGTGAGCCGCTATACCCAGCTTCTATCACCTTTCAAACCCCCTCCAGTCCAGCCTCAAGAAGTTACTCTGGCCAGGCGCAGCGGCTCACACCTGTAATCCCAGCACTTTGGGAGGCCGAGGTGGGCAGATCACTTGAGGTCAGGAGTTCAAGACCAGCCTGGCCAACATGGTGAAACCCCGTCTCTACTAAAAGTGCAAAAATTAGCTGGGTGTGGGTGGCGCCCACCTGTAGTCCCAGCGACTTGGGAGGCTGAGGCAGGAGGACTGCTCAAATCTGGGAGGCAGAGGTTGTAGTGAGCCAAGATCACACCACTGCAGTCCAGCCTGGGTGACAAAATGAGACTCCATCTAAAAAAGAAAGAAAGAAAGAAAGAAAGCCACTCTATCCTTTTGTTGTTGTTATTAATTAATAGACTTCACTTGTCAGAGCCATTTTAGGTTCTCAGCAAAATTATACGGATAGTACAGACAGTTTTCATATACCCGCTCTATCCCCTCTCCCTCTTTCTCCTGTTATTATTTATTTTAGTTTTAGAGACAGGGTCTTGCTCTGTCACCCAGGCTGGAGTGCAGTGACACCATCACAGCTAACTGCAGCCTCGACCTCCCTAGCTCAAGCGGACCTCCCACCTCAGTCTCCCGAGTAGCTGAGCTGATGGGGTCTTGCTTTGTTGCCCGGGCTGGTCTCAAAACTCCTGCGCTCAAGTGATTCTCCTGCTTCAGCCTCCCAAAGTGTGGAGATCACAAGCATGAATCATTCCCGCCTGCCCTTTCTCCTACTATGAACGTTTTGCATTAGTGTGGTCTATTTGTCACAACGGATGAGCCAAGATTGATACATTATTATTCACTGAAATCTGTAGTTTGCATTATGGTTCACTCTGTGTTGTACCTTCTATGGGTTTTGACAAATGTGTGACATGTATCCACCATTACAATATCATACAGGATAATTTCACTGTCCTAAAAATCCTTTGTGCTCCACCTATTCATTCTTCCTCCTGAACCCCTGGTAACCACTGATCTTTTTACTGAATCTATAGTTCTGCCCTTTCCAGAATGTTACTGAGTTGGAATGATACGGTGCATACATGCAGCCTTTTGAGATTGACTTTTCTTTTCTCTCTTTTTTTTTTTTTTTTTTTTTAGATGGATTCTTGTTCTGTCGCCTGGGCTGGAGTGCAGTGGCGCGATCTAGGCTCACTGCAAGCTCCACCACCCGGGTTCACGCCATTCTCCTGCCTTAGCCTCCTGAGTAGCTGGGACTACAGGCGCCCGCCACCACGCCCTGCTAATTTTTTTTGTATTTTTAGTAGAGACGGGGTTTCACTGTGTTAGCCAGGATGGTCTCAATCTCCTGACCTCGTGCCTCCCAAAGTGCTGGGATTACAGGCGTGAGCCACCGCATCCGGCCGAGATTGGCTTTTTTCATTTAGCAATACTCGTTTCAGATTCTTCCGTGCCTTTGCCTAGCTCATACCTCATTTCTTTTTCTTTTTTCTTTTTTTGAGACGGAGTCTCACTCTGTCGCCCATGCTGGAGTGCAGTGGTGCAATCTCAGCTCACTGCAACCTCCGCCTCCTGGGTTCAAGTGATTCTCCTGCCTCAGCCTCCCGAGTAGCTAGGACTACAGGTGTGTGCCACTATGCCTGGCTAATTTTTTTGTATTTTTAGTAGAGATGGGGTTTCACCATTTTGGCCAGGCTAGTCTCAAACTCCTGACCTCAGGTGATCTGCCCACCTTGGCCTCCCAAAGTGCTAGGATTACAGGTGTGAGCCACCAAGCCCGGCCATTCTTTTTTTTGTTTGTTTCCTGAGATGAGGTTTCACTGTCATCCAGGCTGGAATGCAGTGGGGCAGTCATAGCTCACTGCAGCTACAAACTCTTGGGCTCAAGCCATCCTCAGCCTCCAGAGTAGCCGGGATCACAGGTGCACACCACCATGCCTGGCTAATATATTTTTTACTGCTTGTAGAGATGGGGTCTCACTACATTGCCCAGGCTGGTCTCAAAACTCCTGGGCTCAAGCAATCCTCCTGTCTCAGCCTCTCAAAGTGCTGGGATTACAGGCGTGAGCCACAGTGGACCGTCCTGCTCATTTCCTTTTATTACCAACAATTCTCCATTCTTTACTTTTTAATATCGCCTTCATTCACCAGGGCTCAACTTTGTCATCCAACTTTTATTGCTTTGTGGGGAGGAACACGACCAAAGAGACACTGGGAGGCAATGACCTCATGGAACAAGGAAGCTGTGTTGGACGTCTGGAATGGAGTTGGATTTCTACCATGGCCCCAAACACTTCCAGTTCCTCCTTCAAGCATGTTTCAAACCCTGTGGCCAACAATGCCATTTGTCACCTTGTTGAATGCGTTGGATTATCTGTTAGCCTGTCTGCATCTTGTTTTCCCGTGTATTTCAGGGGCTGGAATTCTGGCAACTACTCTTTGTCTAAGATTCTGTCGCCAGGAGTGTTACGGGGTGGATTCTATCAATGAGAAGCATTGGCTCAGCGCAGTGTCTCACACCTGTAATCCCAGCATTTTGGGAGGCCAAGGCAGGCGGATCGCTTGAGCTCAGGAGTTCGAGACCAGCCTAGGCAACATGGTGAAACCCTGTCTTTACTAAAAATACAAAAAATTAGCGGGGCGTGTTGGCACACGCCTGTAATCCCAGCTATTTTGGAAGCTGAGGCGGGAGGATCACTTGAGCCTGGGAGGCAGAGGTTGCAGTGAGCTGAGATCACACCATTGCACTCCAGCCTGGGTGACAAGAGTGACACTCCATCTCAAAGGAAAAAAAAAAAAAAAGGAACATGTGGCCTATGAAGGCAGAAGTATTTAGATTCTGATCCTTGATGGAAAAAGCTTTCCATCCTCTGCTGTAGACTTCATTTGGTCATTCCCACAATGAATAAGTTAGTTCTAGGATCTTGAACAAACATGTCTGTATTAGTCTGTTTTCACACTGCTATAAAGAACTACATGAGAGTGGGTAATTTATGAAGAAAAAAGGTTTAATTGACTCACAGTACCGCATGGCTGGGGAGGCCTCAGGAAACTTACAATCATGACAGAAAGTGAAGGGAAAGCAAGGCACATCTTACACGGAGGCAGGAGAGAGAGAGAGAGAGAGAGAACGGGGAAGTGCCAGACACTTATCAAGCAACCAAATCTGGTGAGAACTCGCTATCACGAGAACAGCAAGGGGGAACCGCTCCCATGATCCAATCTCCTCCCACCAGGTCCCTCCCCTTGACACGACATGTGGGGATTACAATTCTAGATGAGATTTGGGTGGAGACACAGTCAAATGTGTCAGTGTTCTTTCTCTAAGGCTCCATTTTGTCCTCTGTGAAATGGGGTGAGTGGCCCCTACTTAATTGCTCTGCAATTAAAACGGCATGTCATGGGCCAAGGGACTTTGAAAGTGGGACAGCTCCTGCAGGTGCTCTTGGCTGGAGTCACAGGATCCAAAACACCCCAGTAATCCGCACGTCTTTCCTTTCTTTTCTTTTCTCTCTCTTTTCTTTTTTCTCTCTTACTCTTTTCTTTCTCTTTCTCTTTTTTTCTTTTTTCTTTTCTTTTCTTTTCTTTTTTCTTTTCTCTTTCTTTTTTCTCTCTCTTTCTTTCTCTCTCTTTCTCTCTCTCTTTTCTTTCTTTCTTTCTTCCCCCTCCCCTTTCCCTTCCCCTCCCCTCCCTGCCCCTCCCTTTCCTCCCTCCCTCCCTCCCTCCCTTCCTTCCTCCCTTCCTTTTCCTTTTTTTCTGAGACAGTGTCTCACTTTTGTCACCCAGGCTGGAGTGCAGTGGCGTGATCTAGGCTCACTACAACCTCTGCCTCCTGGGTTCAAGCTATTCTCCTGCCTCAGCCTCCTGAGTAGCTGGGATTACAGGCACCCACCACCACGCCCAGCTAATTTTTGTACTTTTAGTAGATACAGAGTTTCGACATATTGACTAGGCTGTTCTCGAACTCCTGACCTCAGGTGATCCGCCCGCCTCACCCTCCCAAAGTGCTGGGAATACAGGTGTGAGCCACTGCACCCAGCCCTTTTCTCTCTTTTCTCTTTTCTTTTTCTTTTCTTTTCTTTTTTGAGACAGGGTCTCAATCTGTCACCCAGGCTGGAGTGCAGTAGCATGTTCTCAGCTCATTGCAACCTCCACATCCCAGGTTCAAGCAATTCTCCTGCCTCAGCCTCCTGAGTAGCTGGGATTACAGGCGCCCACCACCATGCCTGGCTAATTTTTGTACTTTTAGTAGAGACAGGGTTTCACCATGTTAGCCAGGCTGGTCTCAAACTCCTTACTGTCAGGACTCTGAGCCCAAGCTAAGCCATCATATCCCCTGTGACCTGCATGTATACATCCAGATAGCCTGAAGCAACTGAAGAACCACAGAAAAAGTGAAATAGTGAGTTCCTGCCTTAACTGGTAACATTCCACCATTGTGATTTGTTCCTGCCCCACCCTAACTGATCAATTGACCTTGTGACATTCCTCCCGGACAATGAGTCTCAGGAGCTCCCCACCGAGCACCCTGTGACCCCCGCCCCTGCCCGCAAGAGAAAACCCCCTTTAACTGTAATTTTCCACTATCTACCCAAATCCTATAAAACTGTCCCACCCCTGTCTCCCTTTGCTGACTCCTTTTTCGGACTCAGTCCACCTGCACCCAGGTGATTAAAAAGCTTTATTGCTCACACAAAGCCTGTTTGGTGGTCTCGTCACATGGACGCGTGTACCACTGACCTCAGGTGATCCGGCTGCCTCAGTGCTGGGATTATAGGTGTGAGCCACTGTGTCTGGCCCTTTTCTTTCTTTTTAGTGGAAATGGGGTCTTGCCATGTTGGCCAGGCTGGTCTTGAACTCCTGGCCTCAAGCAATCCTCCCTCCTCGGCCTCCCAAAGTTCTGGGATTACAAGCATGAGCCACTGCACCCGGCTACCTTTCTCAGTTCTACCTTAATGTCTCATGTGGCTGTTTTCCTTTTCTCTTGTGCATTCTTTCCTCCCCCTCTGTCTTCTTGCTTTTTTTTGAGACTGAGTCTCACTCTGTCACTCAGACTGGAGTGCAGTGGTGTGATCTTGGCTCACTGCAACCTCTGCCTCCCGTCTTCAAACGATTCTCCCACCTCAGTCTCCCAAGTAGTTGGGACTACAGGCGCATGTGACCATGCCCGGCTAATTTTTGTATTTTTAGTAGAGACAGGGTTTCACCATGTTGGTCAGGCTGGTCTCAAACTCCTGACCTCAAGTGATCCACCCCCCTCAGCCTCCCAAAGCGCTGGGATTACAGGTGTGAGCCACCGCGCCCGGCCTCTACTTGCTTTTTCCTTCTCACACCTCTGTCTTCTCTCTGGTTCCCTCTCCCAGCCTTCTCTCTGCACCTCCTCCCCTGCCACTTGCTCTCTTCAAACTCGGGGATGTGAGAAAGTTCCAGCAGAAATTGCAATCTCCTCTCCTCTCATGTGGCTCCGAGATAAGACAGTAAAAATCCGATTTTCAGCAATTTGCTTCATTTGTGAGCTCTCCGGAGTCTCCCTTTCTCCCCCTGACACGAGCTTAGCAAAATTGCCTGGGCGGAGTGGATATTTTTAACCACTTAGTAGTCAGAGCGGGTTCAGATAAAGTTTTGCAAGAAACCGGTCCAGGCCCTGTGCCTGGGGCTGCTGGCGGGTTTGGGGCCAGAGTGAAGCACGTGCGGCCGCTTCAAGGGGTTTAGTGGAGGGGCATTTAAGAAAACGATGTCAGCCGGCTGTGGTGGCTCACACCTGTAATCCCAGCACTTTGGGAGGCCAAGGCAGGTGGATCACTTGAGGTCAGGAGTTCAACACTACTAGCCTGGCCAACATGGTGAAACTCCGTCTCTACTAAAAATACAAAAAATTAGCCGGGCATGGTGGCACATGCCTGGCCTGTAGTTCCAGCCACTCAGGAGGCTGAGGCAGGAGAATCGCTTGAACTACAGAGGTGGAGGTTGCAGTGAGCCGAGATCACGCCATTGCACTCCAGCCTGGGTGACAGAGCGAGACTCTGTCTAAAAATAAAATAAAGAAAGAAAAGAAAAAAGAAATGGATGTGACTGATTGAAGAAAAGAGGTTCCCTTTGGAAGAAGTAGAAGATCTGCCCATGAGTGGGTGAAGCTGCAGGGGAACGCCCAGATTTTTCCCCTCCCACCAGTACCTCCTTTTAGCTGAATCCAACCCCAAAGCAGAGGGCAATGGAGCACAGTGGTGTAGCCCTAGAGGTCAGCTCCCAGGACACAGAACAGGATGGTTGGCCGGACGCAGTGGCTCATGCCTGTAACCCCACACTGTGGGAGGCTGAGCTAGGAGAATTGCTTGAACCTGGGAGGCGGAGGTTGCAGTGAGCTGAAATCACTCCACTGCATTCCAGCCTGGGAGAAAGAGCGAGACTCTGTCTCAAAATCAAAAACCAAAAACAAAAAAAAACAAAAAACCAGGATTGGATTGCAGATTGAACCTGGGGTAACAGGAACAGAGAATGACCTGCACAGAAGCCACCTGTCCGAACTTCCTCATGCACCTTAGGGACACCCCTAAAAAGCCAGTCTGGAGACCAAAGGCATCTCCTTCCCAAAACCAAAGTGTGGGTAGGAACAATGAACATTTACTGAGCACCTACTATGTACTAGGCATATGCTATGTGCTTTATGTGTACTACCTCATTGAATCCCCACAAAAGTGAATGAAGGAAGACTTTTTCTTTGTTGGCTGCTGGGACAAAAGCCAAAATCACAGTGGCTCAAGGAATAGAGAACTTCATTTATTAATACAGAATCAGGATCTCGCTCTCTTGCCCAGGCTGGAGTGTAGGGGCACAATCATGGCTCACTACAGTCTTGACCTCCCTAGGCTCAAGCAATCCTCCCACCTCAGCCTCCCAAGTAGCTGGAACTATAGGCATGTGCCACCACGCCCAGCAAATTCTAAGGTTTTTTGTAGAGATGGGGTCTTGCTGTGTTGTCCAGGCTGGTCTCCTTGGCCTCCCAAAATGCTGGGATTGTAAGTGTGAGCCACCATGCATGGTCCAATTTAATTTAATTTTTTTTTTTTTACGATGGAATCTTTTTTTTTTTTTTTTTTTTTTTTTTTTTTTAGACGGAGTCTCACTCTGTCGCCCGGGCTGGAGTACAGTGGCCGGATCTCAGCTCACTGCAAGCTCCGCCTCCCGGGTTTACGTCATTCTCCTGCCTCAGCCTCCCGAGTAGCAGGGACTATAGGCGCCCGCCACCTCGCCCGGCTAGTTTTTTGGATTTTTTTTTTTTTAGTAGAGACGGGGTTTCACTGCGTTAGCCAGGATGGTCTCGATCTGCTGGCCTTGTGATCCGCCCGTCTCGGCCTCCCAAAGTGCTGGGATTACAGGCTTGAGCCACCGCGCCCGGCCTTTTTTTTTTTTTTTTGAGACGGAGTCTCGCTCTGTCGCCCAGGCTGGAGTGCAGTGGCCGGATCTCAGCTCACTGCAAGCTCCGCCTCCCGGGTTCATGCCATTCTCCTGCCTCAGCCTCCCGAGTAGTTGGGACTACAGGCGCCCGCCACCTCGCCCGGCTAGTTTTTTGTATTTTTTAGTAGAGACGGGGTTTCACCGTGTTCGCCAGGATGGTCTCGATCTCCTGACCTCGTGATCCGCCCGTCTCGGCCTCCCAAAGTGCTGGGATTACAGGCTTGAGCCACCGCGCCCGGCCTAAGATGGAGTCTTGTTCTGTTACCCAGGCTGGAATGCAGTGGCGCCATCTCAGCTCACTGCAACCTCCACCTCCCAGGTTCAAGCGATTCTTCTGCCTCAGCCTCCCAAGAAGCTGGGATTACAGGCGCCCGCCACCATGCCCAGCTAATTTTTGTATATTTAGTAGAGATGGGTTTTCGCCGCATTGGCCAGGCTGGTCTCGAACTCCTGATCTCAGGTAATTCACCCACCTCAGCCTCTCAAAGTGCTGGGATTACAGGCATGAGCCAGAGCCACTGTGCCCAGCCCCAATTTAGATTTAAAGAAATTACTAAGGCTGCTAAACCTTATGCTGCTCTCAGCCCCAGGGGCACTGTGAGTTGGGTTTTCCCCATCCCAGGCTTCCTGGGTATAGCTCAGACCACCCTTAAGGTTTCCACCCATGCTCCCTCATCCATTCTTTCTTCCCTTCTACAAATTTTCCCCTTCCCTGTTGACCAGGAACATTTACGCAAGAATGTCACATCAGTGACTACCAGAGCTGAATGCTGATAGAGTAACGGGATGCTAAGATGGACATTTCAACCAGGCAGACACAGCGATTAGCGACAGTGAAGATCTTTTCTCTTCTCTTCTCTCTTCTCTTTTCTTTTTTCTTCCTTCCTTTCTTTTTTTCTTTCTCTCTCCTTCCTTCCCTCTCTCTTTTTCTTCCTTTTTTTTTTTTTTTTTTTGAGACAAAGTCTCACTCTGTCACCCAGGCTGCAGTGCAGTGGCGCAATCTCGGCTCACTGAAACCTCCACCTCCCAGGTTTAAGCCATTCTCCTACCTCAGCCTCCTGAGTAGCTGGGACTACAGGTGCGTGCCAACATGCCCGGCTACTTTTTGTATTATTAGTAGAGACGAGGTGTCACCATATTGGCCAGGCTGGTCTCAAACTCCTGACCTTGTGATCCTGACTTGGCCTCCCAAAGTGCTGGGATTATAGGCATGAGCCACCGTGCCCAGCCTCTTTCTTTTTTTTGGACAGAGTCTTGCTCTGTTGCCCAGGCTGGAGTGCAATGGCACAATTTTGGCTCATTGCAACTTCCCCCTCCTGGATTCAAGAGATTCTCCTGCTTCAGCCTCCCAAGTAGCTGGGATTACAGGTGCCTGCCACCACGTTCGGCTAATTTCTTTAGTAGAGTCGGGGTTTCACCATGTTGGTCAGGCTGGTCACAAACTCCTGACCTCAAGTGATCCACCCGCCTTGGCCTCCCAAAGTGCTGGGATTATAGGGGTGAGCTACCACATCTGACCCCTAATTTTTATTTTTAAGTGACAAATAATTGCATATGTTTATGGAGTATGATGTGATGTTTCAATACTGTGTACGTTATGAAGCGGATCATGCTAATGAGCATATCCATCACCTCACATACTTATTTCTTTGTAGCGAGAACAATTTGTTTTTTTAGAGACAGTGTCTCTAAAATGTTGCCCAGGCTGTTCTTGAACACGTGGGCTAAAGTGATCCTCCTATCTCAGCCTCCCAAAATGCTGGGATTACTCATGTGAGCTACTGCACCAGACTCCATAGTGAGACCATTTAAAATCTACTCATTTCACAAGTTTGAAATATACATTATGGGGCCAGGCGCGGTGGCTTACGCCTGTAATCCCAGCACTCTGGGAGGCTGAGGCGGGCAGATCATGAAGTCAGGAGATCGAGACCATCCTGGCTAACATGATGAAACCCCGTCTCTATTAAAAATACAAAAAATTAGCCGGGCGTGGTGGCAGGCACCTGTAGTCCCAGCTACTTGGGAGGCTGAGGCAGAAGAATGGTATAAACCTGGGAGGTGGAGCTTGCAGTGATCCGAGATCATGGCACTGCACTCCAGCCTGGGTGACAGAGTGAGACTCCATCTCAAAAAAAAAAAAAAAAAAAAAAAAAAAAAAAATTAGCCGGGCGTGGTGGTGGGCGCCTGTAGTCCCAGCTCCTCAGGAGGCTGAGGCAGGAGAATGACTTGAACCTGGGAGGCAGAGGTTACAGTGAGCCAAGATTGGGCCACTGCACTCCAGCCTGGTGACACAGCGAAACTCCATCTCAAAAAAGAAAAAAGAAAAAAAAGAAATATACATTATGATTAGCCATAGCCACCTTGCTGTGCAATAGATCATGGGACTTACTCTTCCTAATGGAAACTTTGTATCCTTTGGACATGTTCCCTTTCCCCATCCCCAGACTCTGGTAACCACTGTTCTACTCTCCACTTCTGTGAATGTGACTTTTTTTTTTTTAGATTCTGCATACAAGTGAGATCATGCACTATTTGTCTTTCTGCGCTGGGCTTATTTCACTTCGCATAATGTCCTCCAGCTTCATCCACGTTGCTGCAAATGACAAGATTTCCTTCTTTTTTGAGGCAGAACAGTACTCCATTGTGTATATGCACTGCATTTTCTTTATCCATTCATTCATTGATGGACACTCAGGTTGCTTCCATATCTTGCTATTGTGAGTAGTGCTGCAAAGAACTTGGGAGTGCAGATAGCTCTTCCAAATACTGATCTCATTTCCTTTGCACGTTACTCGGAAGATAAATTTTTTTTTTCTTCTTTTGAGACGGAGTCTCACTCTGTCGCCCAGGCTGTAGTGCAATGGCGTGATCTCGGCTCACTGCAACCTTCACCTCGCGGGTTCGAGCAATTCTCCTGCCTCAGCCTCCCAAGTAGCTGGGATTACAGGCGCCCACCACCACGCCCGGCTAATTTTTGTATTTTTAGTAGAGATGGGGTTTCACCATGTTGACCAGGCTGGTCTCAAACTCCTGACCTTGTGATCTGCCTGCCTTGGCCTCCCAAAGTGCTGGGATTACAGGTGTGAGCCACTGGGCCTGGCCAGATTTTTTTTTTTTTTTTTTAGACAGTGTCTCACTCTGTTGCCCAGGCTGGAGTGCAGTGGCACAATCTCAGCTCACTGCAACCTCTACATCCTGGGTTCAAGTGATTCTCCCACCTCAGCTTTCCGAGTAGCTGGGACTACAGGTGAATGCCATCACACCTGGCTAATTTTTGTATTATTATTCTTTTTTTTAGTAGAGACAAGGTTTCACTGGCCAGGCTGGTCTTGAACTCCTGACCTCAAGTGATACACCTGCCTTGGCCTGAGACAGGAGAATCGCTGGATTCTCTGGAAGCAGAAGTTGCAGTGAGCCGAGATCGCCCCACTACACTCCAGCCTGGGTGACAGAGTGAGACCCTGTCTCAAAAAAAAAAAAAAAAAAAAAAGTGGAAGTGAAAGATTTTATTCTGAACACCACTAGGCCCTGAGAGGCAAGGTTGGCTGACAGCAGACCCAGTTTAATGAGAACCATCTGACCCCTGGATTTGTTTCCTTCCTGTGGCCGCTATAACAGTACCGCGAACTGAGTCACTTAAAACAACAGAAACCGATTCTCTCACAGTTCTGCAGGCCAGAAGTCTGAAATCAAGGCATCCGCAGGGCCACACTTCCCACAGAGGCTCTAGGGAGGAATCCTTCCTGGGCTCTTCCAGCTTGTGAGGGCTCCAGGCATTCCTCAGTGGCAACCACAGCATTCCAACCTCTGCTTCTGTCTTCACGAGTCCTTCTCCTCTGCTGTGTCTCCTCTGTGTGTCTCTCCTAAGGAGAGTCGTCCAAGGATTTAGGACCACCGTGTTTTCCAGGATGATCTTATCTTGAGAATTCTAATATCTGCAATGACCCTTTCAAAATCCCTCCCAGAGTTGACAAGGATTGCATGCCAGATTCCAGACAGAAATATAGTTACAAGGCCGGGCGCGGTGGCTCAAGCCTGTAATCCCAGCACTTTGGGAGGCCGAGACGGGCGGATCACGAGGTCAGGAGATCGAGACCATCCTGGCTAACACGGTGAAACCCCCTCTCTACTAAAAAATACAAAAAACTAGCCGGGCGAGGTGGCGGGCGCCTGTAGTCCCAGCTACTCGGGAGGCTGAGGCAGGAGAATGGCGTAAACCCGGGAGGCGGAGCTTGCAGTGAGCTGAGATCCGGCCACTGCACTCCAGCCTGGGCGACAGAGCGAGACTCCGTCTCAAAAAAAAAAAAAAAAAAAAGAAATATAGTTACAATGAACCATGATTCAGGCTGCACTAGGGCCCCCTTCCTTGCTGCTAAAAGTCAGGTAGCACTTTTACACCCCATTGTTTTGCTGTGCGCAGTGACTCACACCTGTAATCCCAGCACTTTGGGAGACCAAGGCGGGCGGATCACCTGAGGTGGGGAGTTTGAGACCAGCCTGACAAACATGGAGAAACCCCGTCTCTACTGAAGATACAAAAGTTAGCCAGGCGTGGTGGTGCATGCCTGTAATCCCAGCTACTGGGGAGGCTGAGGCAGGAGAATCGTTTGAAACCAGGAGGCAGAGGTTGCGGTGAGCCGAGATAGCACCATTGAACTCCAGCCTGGGCATCAAGAGGGAAACCCTGTCTCAAAACAAAACACAAATTCATCCCATTGTTTCTACAGATAGGATCTCTGACATTAGGAGCATATGCCTTTTTTTGTTTGTTTGTTTGTTTTTTGAGATGGAGTCTTGCTCTGTCACCCAGGCTGGAGTGCTTTGACTCGATCTCAGCTCACTGTAACTACTGCCTCCTGGGTTCCAGCGATTCTCCTGCCTCAGCCTCCAGAGTAGCCGGGATTACAGGCATGCGCCACCACGCCTGGCTAATTTTTGCATTTTTAGTAGAGACAGGGTTTCACCATGTTGGCCAGGCTGGTCTTGAACTCCTGACCTCAAGTGATCCACCCGCCTTGGCCTCCCAAAGTGCTGGGATTACAGGCATGAGCCACTGCGCCCAGTCAGGATCATATGGCTTTTGTTTATGGATTGCTTCAGATGTTTTTGCAGATCCTGAATTCCAGCAACCAGTCTGAAGAAGACCCCCCATATAGGAATGTGACCAGCATGAGAATACAGCTTCTTCACCCACCTGCTGTCCCTCGACTTTCCCCTCAATGCCCCCATCCCAAGACTTCACCTTGCGCTCTTTGACCAATCAAAGGATCTCCACACTTGGGCCCACTCCAAAACCCTTAAAAATCCCAGCCCCAAATTCCTTGGGGAGATGAATTTTTTTATTTTATTTCATTTTTATTTTTATTTATTAATTTTTTTTTTTCTTTTTCTGAGACAGAGTCTCACTCTGTCACCCAGGCTGGAGTTCAGAGGCGCGATCTTGGCTCACTATAACCTTCACCTCCCAGGTTCAACTGACTCTTCCACCTCAGCCTCCCAAGTAGCTGGGACTACAGGCACGCACCACCACGCCCGGCTAATTTTTGTACTTTTAGTAGAGACAGGGTTTTGCCATGTCAGCCAGGCTGGTCTCAAACTCCTGGCCTCAAGTGATCTGCCCACCTCGGCCTCCCAAAGTGCTGGGATTACAGGTGTGAGCCATCACGCCCAGCCAGGAGATGGATTTTAGATTTGCTCCCATCTCTTCGATCTGTGGTCCTATGATTAAACCTCCTTCTCTGCTGCAAACTGGTAGCTCAGCATATTGACTTGCCCAGTGCCTCGAACAATGGGCCTATGACAGTTACAGTTTATCCACCTAAGATCACATTCAGGCCAGGCGCGGTGGCTCACGCCTGTAATCCTAGCGCTTTGGGAGTCCCAGGTGGAAGGATCACTCGAGGCCAGGACTTCGAGACCAGCCCGGGAAACATAGCAAGAATCTCTCTCTGCAAAAAATACAAAAATTAGCCGGGTATGGTGTTGCATGCCTATGGTTCCAGCTACTTGGAAGGCTGAGGTGAGAAGATCACTTGAGCCTGGGAGGTCGAGGCTGCAGTGAGCCGAAATCATGCCATTGCACTCTAGCCACCCCGAGGGACACAGCAAGACTTTGTCTCTAAAAAAAATAAGTTGGCCGGGCGCGGTGGCTCATGCCTGTAATCCCAGCACTTTGGGAGGCCGAGGCAGGTGGATCACCTGAGGTCAGGAGTTTGAGACCAGTCTGGCCAACATGGGGAAACCCGTCTCTACTAAAAATACAAAAATTAGCCGGGCGTGGTGGCAGGCGCCTGTAATCCCAGCTATTCAGAAGGCTGAGGCAGGAGAATCACTTGAACCCGGGAGGCGGAGGTTGCAGTGAGCCTTGATTGCACCATTGCAGTCCAGTTGGGAGATGAGAGCAAGACTTCATCTCAAAAAAAAAAAAAAAAAACTTAATATAAAAACATCACATACGGCCGGGCACGGTGGCTCAAGCCTGTAATCCCAGCACTTTGGGAGGCCGAGACGGGCGGATCACGAGGTCAGGAGATCGAGACCATCTTGGCTAACACGGTGAAACCCCGTCTCTACTAAAAAATACAAAAAACTAGCCGGGCGAGGTGGCGGGCGCCTGTAGTCCCAGCTACTCGGGAGGCTGAGGCAGGAGAATGGCGTAAACCTGGGAGGCAGAGCTTGCAGTGAGCTGAGATCCGGCCACTGCACTCCAGCCTGGGCGACAGAGCGAGACTCTGTCTCAAAAAAAAAAAAAAAAAAAAAAAAAAAAAAATCACATACACAGGCTGCAGGGGCTGAAGTGTGGACACATCCTTTTGTGGGGCCACCATTTGACACACTATACTCGCTCCTGGAGTTGCAGCCCTGGCCGTGAAAGGAAAGGAAAGGAAAGAAAGAAGGAAGGGGCCCCTGCACCACCCAGACTCCCAGAACCTGACCCCGGTGGGATGGAGGAGAGGCAGAAGGAAATAGGATTTAAGTCTAAACCAAGGCCCAAGCTTGGGTCTGGATATCCCTGTTTTGAATCGAAACCACGCTGCCCTGTGACTAAGGCAACTTCAGGAAGATGTGTTACCCAAGATGAAGAGAGAACAAAGTCATAAGGCTAAGATTTTATTGAGGGGACTGCAGGGCAGGAGGGACACGTTTTCCTGTGAAGAGCACATTATAGGGATCGTGAGAGACCAGCCCTCGACCAGAATCCACACAACGCTGGTTCATTTCATCACAGGGACCATCTGCCCTCCAGGATTGTTCTAGAAGGTCTTTTTCTCTACCATCTCCACACCAATCCCTCTCCACCTGCCCCTCCCACCTCCCACTGGGTCCCCATCCTCTGGGCTGGGGCCCTGCCTGCCTGCCATCCATTCACTCAACAAACACTTATTATTATTATTATCTGAGACACGGTCTCGCTCTGTCGCCCATGCTGGAGTGCAGTGGCACGATCACTGCTCACTGCAGCGGCACGATCACTGCTCACTGCAGCCTCTGCCTCCCAGGTTTAAACGATGATCGTTTCTCAGCGTCCCGAGTAGTTGGGATTACAGGCACGCATCACCACACCTGGATAATTTTTGTGTTTTTTAGTAAAGACGGGGTTTTGCCATGTTGGCCAGGCTGGTCTTGAACTCCTGGGCTCAAGGGATCTGCCCGCTTGGCCTCTCAAAGTGCTGGTATTACAGGCGTGAGCCACCGCTCCCAGCCCTAACAAACACTTATTGAGCACCTGCTGTATGCCAAGGACCAGGGAAGGGGGCAGCAGACAGAGCCAGGAGCGAACAGTGTGGAGGAATTTCCCTTTTGGAGCTGACCTTCCAGTGGGGGACCTGGGCAATGACAAGATGAACAAGGAGTGAATATTCTGTGGTGTAGCCAAAAGCAGCCAGTGCAATGGAGAAAATAAAGCAGCCTCATGCCTGTAATCCCAGCACTTTGGTAGGCTGAGGTGGGCGGATCACTTGAGGCTAGGAGTTCAAAACCAGCCTGGTCAACATGGCAAAACCCTGTCTCTACTAAAAATACAAAAATTAACTGGGTGTCATGGAGCATGCCTGTAATCCCAGCTACTCGCTAGGCTGAGGCAGGAGAATCACTTGGACTCGGAGGTGGAGGGTGCAGTGAACTGAGATCATGCCACTGCACTCCAACCTGGGCAACAGATCGAAACCCTGTCTCAAAAAAAAAAAAAAAAAAAAAAAGCAGCAATAAGAGTTTGTGGATGTTGTTAATTGGGTGTGTGTGTGCATCAGGGAAGGCTTCCCTGGGCACAACTGAGGGGAGACCTGGAGGAGGTGAGGGAGGAGCCCTGTGGATATCTCAGGGAGGATGACTCGGGCAGAGGGAACAGTCTGTGCAAAGGCCCTGAGGCAGGATGTCTTTGGTGGGTTTGGAGAACAGTAAGGAGGCCCATCTGCCTGGAGAAAGCTGGATTTTCTGGCCTCCGTGAAGACTGGAGTTTTGCTCTGAGCGAGGTAGCTGGTAAGGAGAATAATGCCCTCCTTCCCAAGATATCTACTTCCTCATCCTAAACTTTCAAGATCTCGAGGCCTGGGGAGGATAGGAGAAAGGGGCTGGTAACTGCTCCAGGGGGTTGATAAACATGGGTACGTCCAGGAGGGCTTCCTGGAGGATGTCAAGCATATGACTGGCTTGAATTGTGGGAGAGGCCGGCTGAGCAGGGAGCAGGTGCCCAGGGAGAGGCAGAGGACAGCTCAGACACTTAAAAGTGTCTAAAGGAGAAAGACTCCTTTGGACACAGCCAGGCCCTGAGAGGTAGGGTTAGTGAACTGCTACCTCATGCGACAAAAGGGACTTTGCTGATTAGGTAATTAAGGATCTTGAGACAGGGAAATGACCTTGGATCATCTAATTACACAAGTCCTTAAAGTGCAAGGGGGTGGTAGAGGGGAGTTGAAGGCTGTCATATGAGAAGGACTTGACTCCTCATTGCTGGCTTTGCAAATGGAGGGAGGGCCCACGAGCCAAGGAATGCAGGCAACTTCTAGAAACGGGGAACGGACAACCAGCAAGAAAACAGGGGCCTCAGTTCTACAACCCCAAGGAACTGAATCTTGCACCCCTAAATGAGCAAGAACTAGATCGTCCCCTACAACCTCCAAGAAAGGAGTGCAGCCTGCTGACATCTTGGTCTTGGGCAGGTGAGACCCGAACCACATTTCTGACCTCTAGGGCTGTAGGATAATTTGCGTCGTTAAAAAATGCTAGTTTGGGCTGGGCGGGGTGGCTTACGCCAGTAGTCCCAGCACTTTGGGAGGCCGAGGCAGGCGAATTACGAGGCCAGGAAATCGAGACCATCCTGGTGAACACGGTGAAACCTCGTCTCTACTAAAATACAAAAAATTAACCGGGCGTGGTGGCAGGCGCCTGTAGTCCCAGCTACTCGGGAGGCCGAGGCAGGAGGATGGCGTGAACCCGAGAGGCGGAGCTTGCAGTGAGCCGAGATCGCGCCACTGCACTCCAGCCTGGGCGACAGAGCGAGACTCCGTCTCAGTGAGTGAGTGAGTGAGTGAGTGAGTGAGTACTCCGTCTCAGTCAGTGAGTGAGTGAGTGAGTGAGAGTGAGTGAGTGAGTGACTGAGTGACTGAGTGACTGAGTGACTGAGTGACTGAGTGACTGAGTGAGTGAGTGAGTAAAATTTTTATAATGCTAGTTTGTGACGGCAGCCATGGGAAATTAACACAAGGTGGGAGCCTTCCGGGTTCTGAGCTGGAGGAGCGGGTGTGGCCTGACTCAGGTGTTCGCTCGCGCCCTCTGGAGGCTGCGGAGGGAACAGGCTTCAGGGCCAGGCTGGAGACCTGAGCAAGGGCAGAGGGGACTGCACGGTTCAGGTGAGGGATGCTGGGCTGGACGAGGTGAGTGAGGGCCGGGGAGGTGAGGAAAAAATGAAGTCCGAGGTTTGAACGTGGATGGAAAGAGAAAAAAAGAAAGAGGACTCCGGCGGGGCGCGGTGGCTCACGCCTGTAATCCCAACACTTTGGGAGGCCAAGGTGGGAGAATCACTTGAGGTCGGGAGTTTGAGACCAGCCTGGCCAACACAGTGAAACCCCGTCTGTACCAAAAAATACAAAAAATAGCCAGGGGTGGTGGTGCACGCCTGTAGTCCCAGCTACTCGGGAGGCTGAGACAGGAGAATCGCTCGAACCGGGAAGGCGGAGGTTGCAGTGAGCCGAGACTATGCCATTGCACTCCAGCCTGGGCGACAGAGCAAGACTCCATATAAAAAAGAAAAAGAGAGAGAGAGAGAGGACTCGAGTCAAGGATGACCAGAAGCTTCTGAGCTGGGAACTTGGAGTCTCCTGTGCCCTCCACCCCAACTTCACCAGTCCCTACCTCCCCCTGGTCTCACCTGCCAGCAGCTGTCCCAGGCGGAGGCTGCATGCTTCCCTCTCCTCTGAGGCTTTGCCCCAGCCTGTGGCCTCTCACTTGTCACATCTGTTGTCTCTGTCCTCAAGACAGGAAGTCAGATGGGAGTTGAAAACGGGCTGGGACCTGTGAGTCCCCAGGGCCCCCAGAGGGATTCCTGAGAGTCGGCCTCCTCCCTCCTAGCCAAGCCCAGCCCTGCCAAATCAGCTCCCAGCTCACTTCCCGGTCTGCACCTCTCTCTCTGTCTCTTTCTCTCTCCGGAATTTTCATTCTCTTTTTGGTAACCGAGTTATCCCATCTCTGCCTCTCACTGGGGGCTGCCCGCAGAGGCGTGGGCGAGGAGGGGCCCGGGTCGCAGTGCAAGATATTAAACCATCAATCACCCGCCAGCGCTGACTCCCCCACACCAGACCCTCCGTTGGCTCCGCCTGGAAGCAGACCAGCTCCAGTGCAGGCCTGGAGGCCTGGGGACCCCATCAAAATGGGAGACATTGGAAGACTCTCACAGGCCCTGCATCCACCTGGGCAGGTGCCTGGATGCAGATCGGCCTGGCTCAAAGCACAGACGGGTGTCCTGGGTTCAAATCCACAAGCTACTTCTTATCCACACATGGGAGCCACTGCATTGTTTTGTGTCTTAGTTTCACCACTTGTAAAATGGTGATAACAGCTGGGCATGGTGGCTCATGCCTAGAATCTCAGCACTTTGGGAGGCTGAGGTGGGCAGATCACCTGAGGTCAGGACTTCGAGATCTGCCTGGCTAACATGGCAAAACCCCATCTCTACTAAAAATATAAAAATTAGCCAGGTCTGGTGGTGTGCCCCTGTAATCCCAGCTACTTGGGAGGCTGAAGCAGGAGAATCACTTGAACCCAGGAGTCAGAGGTTGCAGTGAGCCGAGATTGCGCTACCACACTCCAGCCTGGGGTACATAGCCAGACTCCGTATTTTAAAAAAAAGCAAAAAATGGTGGTAACATTTTCTACATCATTGGGGTTCACTGTGAGGATTAAACCAGTTAATGCGGATGGCAATATCTGGCTGATAGGAAGTCCTGTCTAGGATTTGCTGCTAGAATGATTTTCTTTCAGGATTGGGGGGGTCATTCACTAGTGAAAAAAATCCAAGATTCTTGGCTTAATGGGGTTCATGCCTGTGTCACCTCACAGCTGCTGCCTTGTGTAGGTTGGAATAGATTTTTT
This sequence comes from Macaca thibetana thibetana, assembly GCF_024542745.1. Taxonomy (NCBI): domain Eukaryota; kingdom Metazoa; phylum Chordata; class Mammalia; order Primates; family Cercopithecidae; genus Macaca; species Macaca thibetana. The sequence continues at coordinate 10,200,369 of NC_065596.1, read as the reverse complement.
TGTTTTTTGTTTTTGAGACAAGGTCTTGCTCTGTCACCCAGGCTGAAGTGCCGTGGTATGATCATGGCTCACTGCAGCCTCAACCTTCTGGACTTAAGCGATCCTCCCACCTCAGCCTCTTGAGTAGTTAGGATTACAGGCATGAGTCACCACACCCAGGTCTAGGTGGAAAAAAAAAATTAAAGGCTCTTTCAGAACCTCAACTAGGGCCAAGCAACCCCTATTTCAAGGTGCTCAATTCACCAAACAAGGTCTCAGTGTTTTGCACAGGCTGTTCCCCCTGCCTAAAATGCTGTTCCCTCAGCCAGCCATGTGATTCCTCCTTGCCTGCTTCTGGGTTTGCTGCAATGTCCCCTCCTCAGTGAGGTCACTTTGCAAAAATTGCACCCAGGGCTCCTGCCCGCCCCCACTCCTCCCAGCTTATTTCCCTCAATAGCATGCATCCCGTTTTGCATACCGTATGCAGGACTTGTGGGGTTTGTCTGTTCATCCCACTGGAGTGTCAACCCCAGGGCAAGGGTTCATTCATTCACTGCCCAGCGCGGCACCTGGCATGAAATAAACACCCAGTAAATACTTGTTGAGTGAATGCATGAACAAATTCCATTCAGCTGCCCCCGGAGGGCCCCGCAGGCTGCAGCCAGCTCAAAGCTGCTCTGGTCTGGGCCCGTCAGCAATCTTGGGTTTCCTATAGCGGCGGGGTGGAGGGGGTGTCATTGGATGTGTTCAGAGATGCAGTTGGTTCACTATCAACTTTGTGTGGACTTTTCTGGTTTTTTTTTTTTTTTTTTTTTTCTGAGACTGGATCTCACTGTGTCACACAAGCTGGTGTGCAGTGGCGTGATCACAGCTGACTGCAGCCTTGATTTCCCAGGCTCCAGCGATCCTCCCACCTCAGCCTCCTGAGTAGCTGGGACCACAGTTGTGCCCCACCATGCCTGGGTAATTTTTGTATTTTTCGTAGAGACAGGGATTCACCATGTTGCCCAAGCTGCTCTTGGACTCCTGAGCTCAAGCAATCTGCCTGCCTGGGCCTCTCAAAGCATTGGGATTACAGGCATGAGCCATGAGGCCTGGCCAGGATGTTAATTTTTTCATTATTTATTTATTGTAGAGATAGGGGTCTCCCTATGCTGCTCAGGCTGGTCTTCAGGTCCTGGGTGATCCTTCTGTCTTGGCCTCCCAAAGTGCTGGGATTACAGGCATGAGCCACGGCACCTGGCCTTGTGTAGATCTTTAAAAGGTACCCCTTCCTTGCCGAGCGCCGTGGTTCATGCCTGTAATCCCAGCACTTTGGGAGGCTGAGGTGGGCAGATCACCTGAGGTCAGGAGTTTGAGACCAGCCTGGCCAACATGGTGAAACCTCGTCTCTATTAAAAATACAAAAATTAGCTGGGCGTGGTGGTGGGTGCCTGTAATCTCAGCTACTCCAGAGGCTGAGGCAGGAAAATTGCTGGAACCTGGGAGGCAGAGGTTTCAGTGAGCCGAGATCACGCCATTGCACTCCAGCCCAGGCTGTAACAGTGAGACTCCAGCTCCAAAAATGAAATAAAATAAAATAAATAAATAGCCGGGCATGGTGGCTCACACCTGTAATCCCAACACTTTGGGAGGCCAAGGTGGGCGGACCACGGGGTCAGGAGATCGAGACCATCCTGGCTAACATGGTGAAACCCCGTCTCTACTAAAAATACAAAAAAATTAGCTGGGCATGGTGGGGGGCGCCTGTAGTCCCAGCTACTCGGTAGGCTGAAGCAGGAGAATGGCATGAACCCGGGAGGCGGAGCTTGCAGTGAGCAGAGATAGTGCCACTGCACTCCAGCCTGGGCGACAGAGCGAGACTCTGTCTCAAAAAATAAATAAAATAAATAAATAAGTAAATAAATAAATAAAAGGTACCCCTTCCTCAGGGCAGATGCAGTGGGTGGTGAGGGGAACAGATGACGTCAGCTTCTGCTCTAGCTTCTGTCTGGTATGCTTGTGCAGTGTGCAACTTGCACAACTGTTCTTGGCGGTACTGCTCCTGTCCCCCATCTCTTGAGTAGCTCAGAAGGTGGGGGATGCTGTGAAGACCAGAGCCTGGACCTCCACACCCAGGTGTTTAGAGGGCCAGTCCCTAACCTCTGTGCCCAGCTCACTGCTGGTGAAAACTCTGCCGAGGAACTCTTCTGGGTGACACCCCAAAGACCCCTCTCCTGGTATCCGCAGCAGTGTCTCCCTTGCTCCTCTAGACTAGGGGTGCCCTCGCCTTCCCCAGCCCCCTCTGCACGTTTCCACCCAGCCAGGAGTCCCACACTTGCCTGCTTCTCCCAACCTTCTCTCTCTCTCTCTCTCTCTCTCCAGCACAGTGGCTATTTTTATTTTTCCTTCTTATTAAATTTCCAACTTCTGCAAACACCATGGCCCCTGCCTCGCCGCGCCCCCCCTCTTTCCCTTAGGGCGGATTTGATTCACTTGCGTTTTATTAACAGATTAAAAAAAAAAAAAAAACCGCAGCTGCCACCGCAATGTGACTGTCTCGGCTTTCTTGGAGGTTTAGGGAACCGAGGAGAACTGGGCTACAGGATCCCTCTCCGGGTTTAAATTCGCCCTCCTCCCCACTCCCATGGACCTTTCCATCACAGCGTGAGCGGCAAGGTCGGGAAGGGGCTGGGGAGTGAGGTTGGATCTCGTCCTGGGTTTAGGGGGAAATGGGATGGGTGTCAGGCCTGATGCGATTTCCCCAGCCAGGGCCTCGTCCCAAGGCGGAATTGGAAATTAAAAAAAAAAAAAAAAAGCAATCCATAGGGAAGCCCCGGCCCCGCCCCGCCCGGCCCCGCCCCCGCAGACCTTGGATGCTAAAGACTTCGGTTGGGAGGGGCAGCCTCCGGAGTGGGGGCTTAGAGTTGGCACCTCCCACACAGAGCTGGGGTCGCCCCTACACTCTCTCCCTTAGGATGGATGGCAGGGGGCCTTGGGAAGGTTTGCCCCCTACCCAAGCCCGGCTCGCTCAGTTTTCTTTCTTCCTTAGGACGTTCTGATTCCGGTGCTGACTCCCGGGCCTGAGAGCAAATCGCTTCTTCGTGCCCCCGGGGTGTTTTCCTCCCCCCAAGTTTTTTTTTTTTTTTCTTTTTGTCAGTCGCTGTGGCAACCAAGAACCCAGCTGCACTTTACTTCCCTGGGATACAGGATGGGGGTAGGGGGTGATGGGGAAACTAACTGGGTCGTTTAGGCCAGGACCTTCCTACCCTCCTCTTTGCCCCCTCTCTTAGTCCTCCACCCCTTCCCCACACCACTTGGTCCAGCCTTGATCAACAAGAGGGCAGGTTGCCCCGTCAGGGTTACCCATCTGGGTGGTTGGACCACAGCTTCCTTCTGGGTCACTCTGTTGGGTCACTTCGTCTGGCCCGAGGGCTAAGGCTCCAGCTCTCAGTGAAATCCCTCTCCCCTTCCTTTTCTCCACTCTTTGGTCCCTCAATCAGGGTGAGCTGGTGCGGTTGGGCAGGTTGGACACTGCACAAAGGGACGTTGAATGAGTTCAAACTAAGCTCCCGATTTCCATTGCTCCCTTACTCCATAGCACACTACAAACTAACCTCTCCTCTGCCTTATTGACACCAACTCTCTGTTTGCTATCAGGAGAGCCAATGACTTCAGTCCTGGTCACACCCCAATGCAGAACTGAAGATGGGAAGTCCAGTCGGGAATTTGGGGTCTTGAACAACCCAAGCCACAGCTCCTGTAGGAGCTTAGAGAGAGAGAGCAAACCTGGGCAGAAGGAACTTCTACAGGGGCAAAAGCTAGGGTCGAGGACCACAGAATGCCTTGGGGTACCCAGGGAGGGGCAGAGAATGATTATCAAAAGCCCTAAAGGAATCATGGGGCTAGTCAAGTTTGCTTCATAGACCCAATTCTACCGCCCACCATCTGTACTCTTTGCCTAGGTAGCTCCTCCCACTGGGAGGTGGAGCCTATCCACACCCCTTGAATCTGGGTTGGTCTCGTGATCTCCTTTGGCCAATCAATGGATTGCAGCAGAAGTGAAGTCACTTCCCAGTCTAGGCTTGAAGAGGTGGTGCATGTTTCCGCTCAATGTCTGGAAACCCTGGCCCTGTCAGGTGACCAAGCCCCAGCTAGCCTGCTGGAGGATGAGGGAAGAATCCTGTTATCCCAGTCAAGCAGTCCTAGACCAGCCTACAGCCAGCCCGGCCCCAAATATACGAAAAGACCCAGCCTGAATAAATAAAGTGTGCCTCTTGGACCCATCGACAAGAGCAGAAAAACTGCCCTGCAGCCTGTGAAGCCAAAATTAACGCTGATTGTCCTAAGCTGCTGGATTTGAGAGTTCTTAGGCAGCTTTTTTTTTTTTTTTTTTTTTTTAGGCTCCAGTCTCACATCGTAGCCCAGGCTGGAATGCAGTGTTGCAATCTTGGCTCACTGCAACCTCTGCCTCCCGGGTTCAAGCGATTCTTCTGCCTCAGCCTCCCGAGTAGCTGGGACTACAGGCACGCACCACCACGACTGACTAATTTTTGTATTTTTAGTACAGACAGGGTTTCGCCACGTTGACCAGGTTGGTCTCGAACTCGTGGCCTCAAGTGATCCACCTGCCTGGCCTCTCAAAGTGCTGGGATTTACAGGCATGAGCCACTGTGCCTGGCCTTTGTTAGACAGCTTAACTGGCAACAGGTAACTGACAAGGAGCCTGGCAGGCACAGGTGTGCCTTGGTCAGAACATGCCCCTGCCCACGAAGGAGCTAGACTCAAATTCCAGGGGCCCTGAAATTGATTGTCAACTCTAACTTCCTGAGGAATCCTTCCCCATGTTTCCTTTATTTGTTTTTTGTTTGTTTGTTTTTTGGCATGGCCTTCCAATGAAATTCCCCATTTTTCCTTTTTTTTTTTTTTTTTTTTTTTTGAGACGGAGTCTCGCTTTGTTGCCCAGGCTGGATTGCAGTGGCACGATCTCGGCTCCTGCAACCTCTGCCTTCCAGGCTCAAGCAATTCTCCTGCCTCAGCCTCCGGAGTAGCTGGGATTACAGGCATGTATGCCCTGCTAAGTTTTGTATTTTTTTTTTTTTTTTTGAGACGGAGTCTTGCTCAGTCGCCCGGGATGGAGTGCAGTGGCCGGATCTCAGCTCACTGCAAGCTCCGCCTCCCGGGTTTACGCCATTCTCCTGCCTCAGCCTCCCGTGTGGCTGGGACTACAGGCACCCGCCACCTTGCCCAGCTAGTTTTTTGTATTTTTTAGTAGAGACGGGGTTTCACCGTGTTAGCCAGGATGGTCTCGATCTCCTGACCTTGTGATCTGCCCGTCTCGGCCTCCCAAAGTGCTGGGATTACAGGCTTGAGCCACCGCGCCTGGCCAGTGGGCTAATTTTTGTATTTTTAGTAGAGACGGGGTTTCACCATGTTGACCAGGCTAGTCTCGAACTCTTGGCCTCGGGTGATCCGCCTGCCTGAGCCTCCCAACGTGCTGGAATTACAGGTGTGAGCCACTGTGCTCGGCCACACAAAACCATTCCTCATCCACCTTTCCCCTGATGATTTTACTATCCTCGGCTAATCGTGTCCTAGATCATTATTTCTTTCTTTCTTTTTTTTTTTTTTTTTTAAAGAGACGGGGGTCTCACTATGTTGCCCAGGCTAATCTCGAACTCCTGGCCTCAAGCGATCCTCCCACCTTGCCCTCCCAAAGTTCTGGGATTACAGGCGTGAGCCGCGGTGCCCGGCCTAGAGCCATGATTTCATTACAAGTTGCAAAATACTGCATTCCCAGTTTGTCATGGCATTTTCCCATTTATACATCTGTCGTCTCCAACAATCTGGAAACCCCTCAACGGCAGAGGCAAAGCCACAGGGTACCAAGGAAACATTTGCTGAAAGAATTTGAATTCAGGAGATGGAGCCTACTGGGGCAAAAAACCCAAACAAACAGGTATTTGTTGTTTAGGGCAAAGAAACATGGCACCGTTTCTCCTGCTCCTAGGATCAAAGGCTGCTCCACTCCAATCTCTGCTGGATGCCAAGCCTGGCCAAAAGTCCCAGGACATGGCCTGGCCCCCTACCCATCAACGCTGTCCCACTTCTGACATCCCATGGACTCAGGACCAGTGGGGTTTTGGGGAGAAGACAGATCGTCTGTCTACAGGTATCAACATTGCTTTCCTTCTTTAAAAAAATTTTTTTTTATTTTAAACCTCTGCACAATTCAAACGTTTCTCTTATTATCTTCTGCCGAGGGAAAAAAATTAATAACATGGCACAATATAAAATACTAAATTAAAGGCATTTTGGAACCAGCAATTATTTCATAAGCTTCTCTTTTATTGCCACGCTAATGTGCCTAATTGCTATCTTAATGAGGACATTAATTTCTGGCTAATGTGATGTTATTATAGAAATTGCAGTCAATCTCTTAAAAGGGGGAAAGTACTAGAAAGCTGTCCCACGAGGCAGAGGCTCTGGTCACCCTGGGGCTGAGGGGCAAAGGAGAGGGGAGGAGACGGTGCTGGAACCGGGGCCAAGAGTGGGGGAAGGATGGGACTGCTGGGAGCCAGAGAGGGGGAAGGCAGGGGACTTGTGCTGAGACTAAAACCTCCCAGGGAGGCCCTGATCTGAAAGCCAGCTGTTGCCATGCCCAGGGACCTAGGAGATGAAACTCTGAATAGGGGAAAGTGTTACATCAATAATAAAACCTGACATCAGTGGCAGGCATGGTTGAGGCATTTTCGATGCTAATCCTTGCAATAGCTCTATAAAATAGATAGTGTCATTTCCCCCATTTTATAGCTGGGGGAACAGAGAGGTTGAGTAACTTACCCAAGGTCACACAGGAATTACATGGTAGAGATGGGATTTGAACCCAGCCCATCTGGCTTGACTGCTGAGCTATGCTGCCTTTCAGCCAGCACCCTGACACCATCGATAATAATAATTTCAAATATTTATTGAGGGTTTATTATGCGCCGGCTGTGAGTCAAGCCTTTTGCACACAGCATCTCTGGGTGGGCTCCATCTTGGAGGAAGAGGTGGAGCTACAGCCACATGTGAGCACGCCTTAATATACAGGGAGGACGAGGCCAGGCTCAAAGCTGCCGGCTGGTGTTGCACCTCCCTCCCCACACAAGAACAGGAAATCCATTGTAGGTGGAGAGACGTCAAGGCCCAGAGAGAAGGTTCTTTCCTCTGAGCTGCACCTTATGGCAGGTTACCGTGGTGGTCAGGGTAGGTTTTGAAGGCAAATGGTCTGGGTTAGAATTATAGTTTTTCCCATTGGGTGAGTGGCCGACCCTCTCTGCACCTCAATTTCCTCATTTAAAGATTGGGGCTTTGGGGGGCCGACGTGGGTGGATCATTTGAGGTCAGGAGTTCAAGATCAACCTGGCCAACGTGGTGAAACCCTGTCTGTACTAAAAATACAAAAAAAAAAAAAAAAATTAGCCAAGCATGGTGGCGTGTGCCTGTAATCCCAGCTACTCGGGAGGCAGAGGCAGGAGAATCGCTTGAACCCAGGAGGCGAAGGTTGCAGTGAGCTGGGATCGTGCCACTGCACTCCAGCCTGAGCAACAGAGTGTGACTCCGTCTAAATAAATAAATAAATAAAGATTGGCGCTAGCAATCTTTTTTTTTTTTTTTTGAGACGGAGTCTTGCTCTGTAGCCCGGGCTGGAGTGCAGTGGCCGGATCTCAGCTCACTGCAAGCTCCGCCTCCCGGGTTTGCGCCATTCTCCTGCCTCAGCCTCCTGAGTAGCTGGGACTACAGGCGCCCGCCACCTCGCCCGGCTAGTTTTTTGTATTTTTAGTAGAGACGAGGTTTCACCGTGTTAGCCAGGATGGTCTCGATCTCCTGACCTCGTGATCCGCCCGTCTCGGCCTCCCAAAGTGCTGGGATTACAGGCTTGAGCCACCGCGCCTGGCCTAGCAATCTTATAAAATTGGGAACTAAGCAACTGGTTAGGCATGGTGGCTCGCACCTGTAATCCCAGCATTTTGGGAGGCTGAGATGGGAGGATTGCTTGAGCCCAGGAGTTCAAGACCAGCCTGGGCAATATAGCAAGACTCCATCTCTACAGAAAAAATATTAAAAATTAGCTGGGCATGGTGGCATGCGCCTGCAGTCCCAGTCACTTGGGAGGCTGAGATGGGAGGATCGCTTAAGCCCAGGAGTTTAAGACCAGTCTGGGCAACATAGCAAGACCCCATCACTACATAAACATATAACAAATTAGCTGAGCATGGTGGCGTCCCCACGTCTGTAGTCCCAGCTATTCTGGAGGCCGAGGCAAGAGGATCTGCACCCCTACATCTGTAGTCCCAGCTACTCCAGAGGCTGAGGCGAGAGGATCTGCACTGCAGCCTGAGGGACAGAGCAAGACTCTGTCCCTAAGAAAATCCAAAGACAGGCCGGGCGCGATGTCTCAAGCCTGTAATCCCAGCACTTTGGGAGGCCGAGGCAGGCGGATCACGAGGTCAGGAGATCGAGACCATCCTGGCTAACACGGTGAAACCCTGTCTCTACTAAAAAATACAAAAAAATTAGCCGGGCGTAGTGGCGGGCGCCTGTAGTCCCAGCTACTCGGGAGGCTGAGGCAGGAGAATGGCGTAAACCCGGGAGGCGGAGCTTGCAGTAAGCTGAGATCCAGCCACTGCAGTCCAGCCTGGACGACAGAGCAAGACTCCGTCTCAAAAAAAAAAAAAAATCCAAAGACAAAACAAAAGACAAACAGTGTATTAGAATAAGGACACACCAGCTGCTGTAAAGAGCAACCTGTAGATCCCAGTGGCTTAATGCACTAAAGGCTTCTTTCTCACTCATATCATACTGCTGCACCTGGGAACCAGGCTCCTGCTATATTGTGGCTTCACCTTCTTCCAGTGACTCAGAGGCCCCACAAAACCAACCCTCTTTGTCCAACAAGCAGATGCAAAGGAAGAATTAGAAGGTGCAGGTGGGAGGTGTTAGAAGCCTGAATATAGCACACCTCACTTCCATTCACATCCCACAAAAGCAGGTAATGATGAAGGTTAGGAAATAGGTTTGGAGGCCGGGCGCGGTGGCTCATGCCTGTAATCCCAGCACTTTGGGAGGCCGAGGCAGGCAGATCATGAGGTCAGGAGATGGAGACCATCCTGGCTAACAGGTGAAACCCCATCTCTACTAAAAATATATTTTAAAAAAATCAGCCGGGCGTGGCGGCAGACGCCTGTAGTCCCAGCTACTCGGGAGGCTGAAGCAGGAGAATGGCATGAACCAGGGAGGTGGAGCTTGTAGTGAGAGGAGATGGCGCCAGTGCACTCCAGCCTGGGAGACAGAGCAAGACTCTGACTCAAAAAAAAAAAAAAAAAAAAAAAAAAGGAAATAGGTTTGGAGTCTGGGAAACATGGGGAGACCCCATATTTACAAAGAAAAAAAAAATTTTTTTGTTTTTGTTTTTTTGAGACGGAGTCTCACTCTGTCGCCCAGACTGGAGTGCAGTGGCGCGATCTTGGCTCACTGCAAGCTCCGCCTCCCGGGTTCACCCCGTTCTGCCTCAGCCTCCCGAGTAGCTGGGACTGCAGGTGCCCGCCACCACGCCCGGCTAATTTTTTTGTATTTTAGTAGAGACAGGGTTTCACCGTGTTAGCCAGGTTGGTCTCGATCTCCTGACCTCGTGATCCGCCAGTCTCGGCCTCCCAAAGTGCTGAGATTACAGGCGTGAGCCATCGCGCCCGGCCAAAAAATTGTTTTCAATTAGCTGGGTAATGGTGGCATAAGCCCGTTGTCCCAGCTACTCGGAAGGCCGAGGTGGGAGTGAGGTAGGAGGCTGGAAAGGACTCTGGAGGTGAAGTTCAGACCCCGGACCAAATTAATGGCCAGGTGCAGTGGCTCATTCTTGTAATCCCAGCACTTTGAGAGGCCAAGGCAGGTGGATCACCTGAGGTCAGGAGTTTGAGACCAGCCTGGCCAACATGGTGAAACCCCATCTCTGCTAATAATACAAAGATGAGCCGGGTGTGGTGGCAGGTGCCTCTAATCCACTACTCCAGAGGCTGAGGCAGGAGAATCGCTTGAACCCGGGAAGCAGAGGTTGCAGTGAGCCAAGATCAGGCCATTGCACTCCAGCCTGGGAGACAAGAGCGAAACAAAAACAAACAAACAAAGATCTAGCTAAAGGAGGTGTGTGCGTGTGCGCCCGCGCGAGCGTGTGTAGCACCTCCCCATAAGACACGCCTACGAGCGTGCCATGTCAGTTTACCATTACCATGGCAACACCTGGCTTTCCTTGGCAACTACCCAACAACCTGGAATTTACCACCCTCATCCTAGAAATTTCTACATAAACTGCCCCTTAATTTGCATATAATTAAAAATGGGTATAAATATGAGTGAATTCAGCAGCGCCTCTGAGCTGCTACTCTGGGCACACTACCTTTTGGGTAGCCCTGATTCTTCACTAAATTTTCTGTTTAACACCACCAGCTTGCCCTTGAATTCTTTTCTGGGTAAATCTAAGAACCCTCTGGGGCTAAGCCCTAATTTTCTTCTTTCTTTCTATTTTTTTTTTCTTCAGACTGAGTCTTGCTCTGTAGCCCAGGCTGCTGGAGGGCAGTGGTTCGATCTCTGCTCACTGCAACCTCTGCCTCCTGGGTTCAAGCAATTCTCCTGCCTCAGTCTCCCAGAGTAGCTGGGATTACAGGCGCATGCCACCAAGCCCAGATAACTGCCAAGGTATTGCCATGTTGGCCAGGCTGGTCTCGAACTCCTGACCTCAGATGATCCACCCACCACGGCCTCCTGAAGTTCTGGGCTTTCAGGCGTGAGCCACTGCACCTGGCATTTTTTTTTTTTTTTTTTTTTTTTTTTTTTTTTTTTTTTGAGGAGGGATCTTTGGCACCCAGGCTGGAGTACAGGGGTGCAGTCTCGGCTCACTGCAGCCTCAACCTCCAGGACTCAGGTGAGCCTCCTATTTCAACCTCCTGAGTAGCTGGGAGTACAGGGCTGTGCCTCTACACCTGCCTAATTTTTTTTTTTTTTTTTTTTTTTTTTGAGACAGAGTCTCGCTCTGTCGCCCGGGCTGGAGTGCAGTGGCCGGATCTCAGCTCACTGCAAGCTCCGCCTCCCGGGTTCACGCCATTCTCCTGCCTCAGCCTCCCGAGTAGCTGGGACTACAGGCGCCCACCACCGCGCCCGGCTAATTTTTTGTATTTTTTAGTAGAGACGGGGTTTCACCGTGTTAACCAGGATGGTCTCGATCTCCTGACCTCGTGATCCGCCCGTCTCGGCCTCCCAAAGTGCTGGGATTACAGGCTTGAGCCACCGCGCCCGGCCTACCTGCCTAATTTTTGTAATTTTTGTAGAGACGGGATCTCGCGATGTTGCCTAGGCTGGTCTCCAACTCCTGGGTCCAAATGATCCACCCACCTCGCATCCCAAGGTGCTGGGACTACAGGCATGAGTCATCCACCCAGGCTAAGTCCCAATTTGGGGAGCTTGCTTATTCCTGCATCAGGAGGAGCACTTGAGGCCAGGAGTTTGAGACCCCAACCTGGGAAACATAGTGAGACCCTATCTCTACAAAAAAGAAGAAGAAAAAAATTAGCTGGGTGTGGTGGCACACACCTGTGTCCCAGCTACTCAGGAGGCTGAGGTAGGAGGATCACTTGAGCCCAGCAGGTCAAAGCTGCAGTGAGCCATGATCATGCCACTGCACTACAGCTTGGGTGACAGAGTGAGACCCCATCTCTAAAAATAAAACTAGAGCAAATAGGTCTGGGCTTGAGGCTGCCCAAGCGTCTTCTGGTTTCATCACTTTCCATCCATCTTCCCAACCACATCACCTTGGCAAGCACACAGCAGGCAGACCAGACGGATGTGCCTGGTAAAAATGCAAGAAGCCAGCTGGGCACGGTGGCTCACGCCTATAATCCCAGCACTTTGGGAGGCCTTGGTGGGTGGATCACAAGGTCAGGAGTTGGAGACCAGCCTGGCCATCATGGTGAAACCCCGTCTTTACTAAAAATACAAAAATAAAAAATTAGCTGGACGTGGTAGTGTGCGCCTGTAATTCCAGCTACTCGGGAGGCTGAGGCGGGAGAATTGGTTGAATCTGGGAGGTGGAGGTTGTGGTGAGCTGAGATCGCACCACTGCACTCCAAGTGTGGGCGACAGAATGAGACCCCATCTCTACAAAAAATAATTTAAAAAATTAGTCGCGTGTGGTGTCGTGCAACTGTAGTCCCAACTACTTAGGAGGCTGAGGTGGGAGGATCACTTGAGCCCAGGAGTTTGAGGCTGCAGTGAGCTAAAATTGCATGAGTGCACTCCTGTCTGGGCAACAGAGAGAGATCTCATCTCTAAAAAACGTAAAAAGGGGCCGGGCGCAGTGGCTCACAGCTGAAATCCCAGCACTTTGGGTGGCCGAGCCGGGTGGATCACCTGAGGTCAGAAGTTTGAGACCAGCCTGGCTAACATGGTGAAACCCCATCTCTACTAAAAATACAAAAAAAAATTAGCCAGGCATGGTGGCACATACCTGTAGTCCCAGCTACTCAGGAGGCTGAGGCAGGAGAATGGCGTGAACCCAGGAGGTGGAGGTTGCAGTGAGCTGAGATCGAGCCACTGCACTCCAGCCTGGGCAACAGAGCAAGACTCCATCAAGAAAAACAAAGGGGGCCAGACGCGGTGGCTCATGCCTGTAATCCCAGCGCTCTGGGAGGCCGAGGCGGGCGGATCACGAGATCAGGAGATCAAGACCATCCTGGCTAACACAGTGAAACCCCGTCTCTACTAAAAAATACAAAAAAAAAGCTAGCCGGGTGTGGTGGCAGGCGCCTGTAGTCCCAGCTACTTGGGAGGCTGAGGCAGGAGAATAGAATAGCATGAACCCCAGAGGCGGAGGTTGCAGTGAGCCAACATCGCGCCATTGCACTCCAGCCTGGGCGACAGAGTGAGACTCCTCAAAAAAAAAAAAAAAAAAAAAAAAAAAGGAAAAGAAAAAGAAAGGCAAAGGGAAAGGAAAGGAAGCCGAGGGGAGGGGAGGGGAGGAGGAGGGAAAGGAAAGGAAGGGGAGGGGAGGGGAGAGGGAGGGAAAGGAAGGGGAGGGGAAGGGGAGGGAAAGGAAAGAAGGAAAGAAAGGAAAGGAAGACAAGAGAGAGAGAGAAGGAAAGAAAAAGAAAGAGAAAGAGAGAATAATAATAAAAGAAAAGGGAGCAGGTGTCTGAAGAATGAGTTGCAGGGTGCCCTGTTGCTGAAGAACTTCCAGAATGTAGCTGTGTAAGTCGGCCACTGTGGCCAATGTGGCTGGGTGCAAACTCTTCAGGGCCGCAGGCTACACACAAGCGATTTTACTGTATTTCTAAAATGGACTAACTCGGTTTTAAACTTAACCCAACTCACTCACGAAAGGAATGTTCTCTCATGGCCATGAATGAAAAACCACCACGAGCGGCCACAAACAAGTATAAAATAGACAAAATGAGGTTTGGTGCAGTGGCCCATGCCTGTAATCCCAGCACTCTGGGAGGCTGAGGGTGGAGACTCGCTTGAGCTCAGGAGTTCAAGCCCAGCCAGGGCAACATAGCAAAACCCCATCTCTACAAAAATTAGCTGGGCATGGTGGCGTGTACCTGTAGTCCCAGCTACTTAAGAGGCTGAGGTGGGAGGATCACCTGAGCCTAAGAGACAGAGGTTGTAGTGAGTTGAGATTGTGTCACTGCACTCCAGCCTGGGTGACAGAGCCGAGACTTTGTCTCAAAAAAAAAATAAATGAAAAATAAAAATAATGAAAGGGCAAAGCATGTCATGAAAAGGGCAAAGCATGTCAGAGGTGGGCGGATCACAAGGTCACATTCCCCGTCCGTTATACTTTGTCGAGATTGTAAGACTGGAACCAACTCTTTTCGCTAAAAAAAGTAAAAAATAAAAAAAAATAAAAAATAAAAAATTGGATTGAGAAGCATTGGAAGGGCATGAAAATCCTGCTAGCTAGCACCTCTCTGATAATTGCTTCTTTTGTGTGTGTGTGTGACAGAGTCTCACTGTGTCGCTCAGGCTGGAGTGAAATACTGTGTTCTCCATGCAACCTTCGCCTTCTAGATTCAAGCAATTTTCCTGCCTCAGCCTCCTGAGTAGCTGGGATCACAGGCGTGTGCCACCACGCCTTGCTAATTTTTGCATTTTTAGTAGAGGGGGTTTCACCATGTTGGCCAAACTGGTCTTGAACTCCTGACCTCAGGTGATCCCCCTGCCTCAGCCTCTCAAAGTGCTGGCATTACAGGTGTGAGCCACCACGCCCGGCCTGAGGCTTGCTTTTTGTGAGGGATTAGCGGGATTGGTAGTGCAGTAAAGGAAGTCACTTTCTCACTAGTGATTCTGTGGTACTGAACCCAGGGCCTGGTACCCAGGGGGCGAGTGGGTGAGTGGATGTTCCGGGCCACCCAGCCAGCCAGGGGAGGAGCCAATTCCAGATCCTCCCTCCCCTCTCTGCTGTTTAAACCCTTTTTGCTCCTTCCAATGGGAAACAGAAGTGGGAGGCTGTGGGATTGGAACAGAAAGTGTCCTGGACTCCAGAGGCTCTGAGCAGCCATTCCCCTCCCTGGGCCTCAGTTTTCTCATCTATAAAATGGGTAGCTACAGACTAGAGAGACAATTTGTAAAGTTCTGCTGTGTTAGTCAGGGTTCTCCAGAGAAACAGAATCCACAGGCGCTAGAGAAACACACAGAGAGACAGAGAGAGACTTAATTTATTTTTTAGAGACAAGGTCTCATTTTCTTTTCTTCGTTTTTTTTTTTTTTTTTTTTTTTTTTTTGGAGACGGAGTTTCGCTGTGTCACCCAGGCTGGAGTGCAATGGCGCGATCTGGGCTCACTGCAACCTCCGCCTCCTGGGTTCAAGCAATTCTCCTGCCTCAGCCTCCCAAGTAGCTGGGATTATAGGCGCACGCCACCATGCCCAACTAAGTTTTGTACTTTTAGTAGAGACAGGGCTTCACCATGTTGGCCAGGCTGGTCTCGAACTCCTGACCTCAGGTGATCTGCCCGCCTTGGCCTCCTAAAGTGGTGGGTTGTGCCTGGCCTTCATTGTCTAATTTTTTTTTTTTTTTTAATTAGACAGGGTCTCCGTCTGTCACCCATGCTGGAGCGCAGTGGTGCAATCATAGCGCACTGCGACCTCCACCTCCTGGCCTCAAGTGATCCTCCCACCTCATCCTCCCAAAGTGCTGGGATTATAGACATGAGCCACTGCACCTTGTGAATTTCTTTTCTTAGAAAAGCAATGCATGCTCATGATAAAATGCAAGGAATTCAAAAGCTATCGAAGGGGGAGCATATTGAATGGAGTCTCCCTCTCAGCTCCTCCCTTCCCCCTAATATAGCTCTGCTAAGAGCTGCCCGGTGTATCCACCCTGGCATTTTCTATTTGCACACCAGAGTCTATCCGAATATCCTCCTTTTACTTTCACAAATAGGGATCATTGCAGGCATACGGTTCCATGATAGTTTTTTCCAGTTAATTATATACCGTGGACACCTTCCCCAAATTAGCATATCCAGAGCTGCCCCATTCTGCTTAATGACTGCAGAGTATTGGAAGATGTGCCTTAAGAGAGAGGGAGAGAGAAAATAAAAAATGATACGTTTGGAATGTTCCACCTGGAAGCCCCAGATCTGGGTTAATGGAATGGGAGATCCCACTCCAGTTCCTCCCCATCTCGTCTGGCTTGTTTTTTGTTTGTTTGTTTGTTGTTGTTGTTGTTTGAGATGGAGTTTAGCTCTTGTCGCCCAGGCTGGAGTGCAGTGGTGCAATATTGGCTCACTGCAACCTCTGCCTCCTGGATTCAAGCGATTCTCCTGCCTCAGCCTCCCGAGTTGCTGGGACTACAGGGGCGTCACCACACCCAGCTAATTTTTGCATTTTTAGTAGAAGTGGGGTTTCACCACATTGGCCAGGTTGATCTCGAACTCCTGACCTTAGGTAATCTGCCCACCTCGGCCTCCCAAAGTGCTGACAGGCGTGAGCCACTGTTCCCGACCTCTTCTGGCTTTTCTATGTCTTGGGAACCAAAACAGTTGTAGTCTCTGGCCAGCTCGATTTCAGTGGGACAGATAGGCTTGTGTCTGGGTCAGGGTGAAGGTGCCAAGCTCCTGTTCCAGCCATCAGCAGTCCATGGAGGGGGAAAAAAAAAAAGCCAAACCAAACCCCAGAGTCAAGTGCATTTCTTGGGACAGAGTTTACTGGGACTGGGACCTGCTGTGAGGCTGTGCAGACCTCATCGCTGAGGACAGCTGCCCTGAGAGAACGGGCTAGGAAGATGCAGCAGGACAAATCTATTTCCATCCTGAGTGGTCACGTGCTTCAGAGGGTCAGCCCTGATTGATCCAAATCCATCTAATGTTCCATTTCCTCCCTCGTAATTGGCTTAAGGAAGGCCTACCACCTGTTTTTGTAAATAAAGTTTTACTGGCACACAACTGTGCTCATCTGTTTGCATGTCATTTGGGGCAGCTTTCACTCAAGGACAGAACGAAATACAGATGGTCCCAACTTAAAGATGGTTTAACTTACAATGTTTCAACTTTACAATGGTGTGAAAGTGATACACATTTGGTAGAAACCCTACTTCAAGTACCCATACGTTGTGTTTTTCACGTTCAGTATAGTATTCAAAGAATTATGTGAGGCCGGGCGCGGTGGCTCAAGCCTGTAATCCCAGCACTTTGGGAGGCCGAGGCGGGTGGATCACGAGGTCAGGAGATCGAGACTATCCTGGCTAACATGGTGAAACCCCGTCTCTACTAAAAAATACAAAAAACTAGCCGGGCGTGGTGGCGGGCGCCTGTAGTCTCAGCTACTCGGGAGGCTGAGGCGGGAGAATGGCGTGAACCCGGGAGGCGGAGCTTGCAGTGAGCTGAGATCCGGCCACTGCACTCCAGCCTGGGAGATACAGCGAGACTCCGTCTCAAAAAAAAAAAAAAAAAAAAAAAAAAAAAAAGAATTATGTGAGATGTTCGACACTTTATTTTAAAACAGGCTTTGTGTTTGATGATTTTGCCCAACTGTAGGCTAATGTGAAGTGTTCTGAGCATGTTTAAGGTAAGTTAGGCTAAGCTGTGATGTTCACTAGGTTAGGTGTATTCCATGTATTTTCAACTTGTGACTCTTTCGTTTCTCCTTTTTGCTTTCCTTTGCCTTTTCCCTTCCCTCCCCTCCCTTCCCTCCCCTTTCTTCCCCTCCCCTCCCTTCCCCTCCCCTCCCCTCCCCTTCTCTTTTCTTCCTTTTGAAACAGAATTTTGCTCTGTCACCCAAAGCTGGAGTGCAGTAGTTCCATCACAGCTCACTGCAGCCTTGAACTCCCAGCTAAAGCGATCCTTCTACCTCAGCCTCCCAAGTAGCTGGGACTACAGGTGTGTGTCACCATACCTGGCTATTTTAAAAATTTTTTTGGTAGAAATGGGGTCTCACTATGTTGCCCAGGCTGATAAACTCCTGGGCACAAGTGACCCTCCCACTTCAGTGATGTTTTCAGTTTACAGTGGGTTTATTAGAACATAGTTCCATTGTAAGTCAACGAAAATTGGTAGTTGCAGCAGAGAATGTCTGGCCTGCAAAGCTGAAAATACTTACTATCTGGTCCTTTACAGAAAGAGGTTGCTGAGCCCTGGGCTAGTGTGTACTAACAGCATGTGCTACCTACACCTCTCTGCCTGGGGGCTTTCTCCTGGCCCATACATGGGACAGGTCAGAAGTGCCCAGGGCGCGGCCCTCAGTGTAGGATGGATGGTAACTCTCAAATACCTCAGCTTCCACCGGGTGCAGTGGCTCATGCCTGTAAACTCCCAACTTTGGGAGGCCGAGGTGGGTGGATTACTTGAGGTCAGGAGTTCGAGACCAGCCTGGCCAACATGGTGAAACCCTGTCTCTACTAAAAATACAAAAATTAGCAGGATATGGTGGTAGCCACCTGTAATCCGAACTACTCGAGAGGCTGAGGCAGGAGAATGGCTTGAGCCCAGGAGGCAGAGGTTGCAGTGAGCTGAGATCACGCCACTGCACTCCAGCCTGGGTAACAGAGTGAGATTCTGTCTCAAACTAAACAAACAAAACAAAACAAACCTCAGCTCCCTCTCCACTTGGGTGGGATGTCTCCAAGATGCATGTGTCACACAGTCTTCACAGCAAGCCCCAGTGGGATTGGGACCCAGCGGCTCTCAGGAGTAACTACTTATTTATACCTTGCGTGGACTGTTTTCACGTTCCTGTCTCATTTTTTCTTCTCCCCTAGCAGTGATTCCTGGAATCACTCAGTCTTGGTCTGCTAGGGCTAAACAAACAAACAAAACCAAACAACCAAATGACAACAACGAAAACTTCCCCTTTTTGGCTGGGCGCGGTGGCTCATGCCTGGAATCCCAGCACTTTGGGAGGCCGAGGCGGGAGGATCACCTGAAGTCAGGAGTTCGAGACCAGCCTGGTCAACATGGTGAAACCCCGTCTCTACTAAAAAATACAAAAAAAATTAGCCAGGTGTGGTGGCGGGTGCCTGTAATCCCAGCTGCTCGGGAGGCTCAGGCAGGAGAATCACTTGAACCTGGGAGGTGTAAGTTGCAGAGAGCCAAGATGGTGCCATTGCACTCCAGCCTGGACAACAAGAGCGAAACTCCATCTCAAAAAAAAAAAAAAAAACCCACTAACTTTCCCTTTCTGTGTGGTTGTTTGTGATGTCATTCACTTGTTCCTCATCTTACTAACCCAAAACATAACACATCCCACAACTGCTAACCACAGTGAAACCTAATGGCCAACACTAGAGCTATATAAATAAGTTCCCTTTTCTTTAAACTAGTTTTATTTAAACTAGCCCATCTGCAACCCCCATGGGAAAATATGTTGCCCAGGCTTGTCTCACAATTCTCCCACCTCAGCCTCCCAAAGTGTTGGAATTACAGGCATGAGCCACAGTGTCAGGCCGCTGTTTGTATTCATTACGTTTTTTTATTTTCTGAATTTTATGATGCTTTGACATTTAGAGGCTTACTGATCCTGGAGAGACTGTCCCTCCCAGGGCTAGCTAATTCCTAGAGATAGCAAACAACACAGCTGTGAACATACGTTGAATATACAAACCAAGCAATCCAGAGACCAACCCCCAACTATCTCCTTTATCAAACTCCCACACACCGAGACAATATTCCTCCTGCCCTAAATCACTCCAGGGTCAGGTATGGACAACTAGGGATCACCCCTATAACTCAGAGACTGCCAAAATTATTTGAACCATCAAATCTTTTTTTTTTTTTGAGACGGAGTTTCGCTCTTGTTGCCCAGGCTGGAGTGCAATGGTGTGATCTCGGCTCACCACAACCTCCAAGCGATTCTCCTGCCTCAGCCTCCCAAGTAGTTGGGATTACAGGTGCCTGACACCATGCCCAGCTAATTTTTTGTATTTTTAGTAGAGATGGGGTTTCATCATATTGGCTAGGCTGGTCTGGATCTCCTGACCTCAGGTGATTTACCTGCCTTGGCCTCCTAAAGTGCTGGGATTACAGGCGTGAGCCACTACGCCCGGCCAAATCTTCATTTCTTTTTAATCATTTTTTGAGACAGAGTCTTGTTCTGTTGCCCAGGCTGGAGTACCATGGCATGATCTCAACTCACTTCAACTCCACCTCCTGGGTTCAAGTGATTCTCCTGCCTCAGCCTCCCAAGTAGCTGGGATTACAGGCACACACCACTATGCCTGGCTAATTTTTGTATTTTTAGTAGAGATGAGGTTTCACCATGTCAGTCAGGCTGGTCTCGAACTCCTGACCTCAAGAGATCCATCTGCCTCGGCCTCCTAAAGTGCTGGGATTACAGGTGTGAGCCACCGCATCCAGCCTCAAACCATCAAATCTTAAGCTTACTCAGTGTACCTACCCTGCCTTGCCTGTTCCTTCCCATAAAAAACCCCAATAAAGGTTCTAGACCATGCCCTTCCCTCTCCCCTTCTTCTCTCCAGGGCTTGCCCACATGGCCCCAAGTGGTGTGCTGTACCTCCTGTTTCTAGGGATCTGTGACTTTTACCTTCTTCCTTCATGACACTCATTTCCGTGTCTGCATGTCTTACCATTGCCTGATTAAACGCATCCTAGGTACGCTTCAGAACAGTGCTCCCCAGGCTGGGCATGGTGGCTCACTCCTGCAATCCCAGCACTTTGGGAGGCTGAGGAGGGTGAATCACTTGAGGTCAGGAGTTCGAGACCAGCCTGGCCCACATGGTGAAACCCCATCTCCACTAAAAACACAAAAATTAGCCGAGCATGGTGGTGGTCGCCCATAATCCCAGCTACTCTAGAGGCTGAGACAGGAGAATTGCTTGAACCCGGGAGGCAGAGGTTGCAGTGAGCTGAGATCGTGCCATTGCACTCCAGCCTGGGCAACAAGAGTGAAACTCCGGCTCAAGAAATAAAAAATAAAAGGAGCCACAAGGAGCCACAAAGGCTTTGATGTGATGGTTTGCACTTTAAGAAAGCAGCTGTACCCTCAGAATCCCGCACACGGGCAGTGGAAGGGTGAATGATAAAAACCACTTTGGAAAATGATGTCATACCATTTCCTAAAGCTAAATACTCATCTCCTCCATGACACAGTAGCTCCACTCTTGGGAAAATAACTCCAAACAAGAAACTCCCCAAAATGCCCATAAGAATAGAATGTTCCCAAGAGGGATAATTTTTTTTTTTTTAAGTTTTTGGCTGGGCACAGTGGCTTATGCCTATAATCCTAGCAACTTGGGAGGCCGAGGTGGGGGAATCACTTACTTAAGCCCAAGAGTTTGAGATCAGCCTGGGCAATATAGTGAGGACCCCATCTCTACAAAAAAGTTTTAAAAATTAGCCGAGCACGGTGGCGAGTGCCTGTAGTCCTGGCTACTTGAAAGGCTAAGGTGGGAGGATCACTAAAGCCCAAGAGATCGAGGCCGAAGTGAGCTGTGATTGCATCACTGCACTGCAGCCTGGGCAACTGGGAGAGACCTAACCTTGTCTCAAAACATTTTTGTTTTGTTTTGTTTTGTTTTAAAGAATAGTGTGGGCTGGGTGTGGTGGCTCATGGCTGCAATCCCAGCACTTGGGAGGCCAAGATGGGAAGACCGCGTGAGCCCAGGGTTTGGGACCAGCCCGGACAATGTAGTGAGACCCCATCTCTCTTTTTTTTTGAGACTGACTCTCGCTCTGTCCCCCAGGCTGGAGTGCAGTGGCACGATCTCGGCTCACTGCAAGCTCCGCCTCCCGGATTCACACCATTCTTCTGCCTCAGCCTCCCAAGCCACCATGCTCAGCTAATTTTTTTGTATTTTTTAGTAGAGACAGGGTTTCACCGTGTTAGCCAGGATGGTCTCGATCTCCTGATCTTGTGATCCGCCCGCCTTGGCCTCCCAAAGTGCTGGGATTACAGGTGTGAGCCTCTGTGCCTGGCCGAGATCCCATCTCTTAAAAAAAGAATCAAATTAACAGATTAATGGAATACTATGCAGCAATGAAAAAGAGCAAACCATTGCTATGAACCAACAACATGAATGAATCTCTCAAAGTTAATATTGGAGAAAAGAAGCAAATAGAGAGGAGGACATAGCGAATGATTCCATTCATATGAAGTTCCAGAACAGACATAACTATTCCATGGTGACAGAAATTGGGATCATGGTTATCCCTGGGGAAGGAGGTGGTGGCTGTAAGGGAACACAGGAGGTCTCTGGAAGCTGGGAATGTTCCATTCTTGATCTGGTGCTGGTCACACAGGAGTGTCTGTTTCATGAAAATTCTTCGAGTTGTGTGCTTATGATACGCACATTTTGTTGTGTGTTTTTATGCTCTAATAAAGAGATTCTGTAGCATCAGGACATAAAGCTGTGTCACAATGGTTTTATGTGCCAGCTCAGAAGTCTGGGTTTTGTCCTTCGGGCTATAAGGAGATATTAAAAACTTGCATTCAGGGTGGGCATTGTGGCTCACGCCTATAACCCCAGCACTTTGGGAGGCCGAGGCGGGCGGATCACGAGGTCAGGAGATCGAGACCATCCTGGCTAACACGGTGAAATTCCGTCTCTACTAAAAATACAAAAAATTAGCTGGGCGTGGTGGCGGGCGCCTATGGTCCCAGCTACTCGGGAGGCTGAGGCAGAATGGCGTGAACCCGGGAGGCGGAGCTTGCAGTGAGCTGAGATAGCGCCACTGCACTCCAGCCTGGGCGACAGAGCGAGACCCCGTCTCAAAAAAAAAAAAAAAAAAAAAAAAAAAGAAATGTATTAAATTATTCAGCTAATAGTTTTGAGCAGAAGCTGTGGATGCCCAATTCATATCCCTCCGGCCTCACCATTTCAACAGACTCTTGCCGACACCCAGGCGCAATCTGCAGCAGTTCCTGGCCTGAGGGCTTTCTCTGAAGCTGTTGAAGGGGACTCCGTATGGAGCATGGCAGGCTGGAAATACCAGGGGAAGAATTGGCCTTCCCTGGAGCATCTCTCAAACTGATGGGAATTTGTGGACACATGGCCACCTCTCTCGCCTCTCAGAGGGGTCCTATGCTGCCTCCCAGAGGTCCCCACCAGGCGCGAGTTTCCGTTCCCCACAGTGGTAGCCTATTTGGTATCACACCCACTACCACCAGCTACCTTCCCTTCCTTGTCCCGCTTCCCTACCCTCCTACTGGTGTTTCCTGGGGTCATCTCCTAGATAAACTATTTGCCCTTGAATCCTTGCCTTGGTTTCTGCTCCTGAGGAACCCAGACTAAGACCTAGTTATTAGGCATCTACTCTATGCTAGGGAACAAAGAAGACTCAGTTTCTGCTCTTGGATATCTTACATTCTAGTAGCAGAGGACAGAAACCATAAATAATAAAACCAAAGACACTTTGGGAGGTCGAGGCAGGAGGATCATTTGAGCCCAGGAGTTTGAGACCAGCTTGGGCAATATAATGAGAGCCTGTATCTACCAAAAAAAAAAAAAAAAAAAAGCCAGGTTTAGTGGTGCTCACCTGTGGTCCCAGCTACTGGGGAGGCTGAGGTGGGAGGATTACCTGAGCCCAGGAGTTCAAGGCTGCAGCCAGCTATGATCACATCACTGCACTCCAGCCTGGGCGAGAGAGTGAGACTCTGTCTCAGAAAAATAAGCCAGTGATATATGCCTGATTTTATGTGGCTCTCTAAGAGGAGAAGAAAAATAAAGCAGCGTGCAGTGGTTTTAAAATATGTCCAAAATCGCCAAGAGAGTAGATTTCAAGTGTTCACACCACAAAAAGGTAAGTGCGTAAAGTAGTGGATATGTTCATGAACTCAAACTAGCCATTGCACACTGTATACATACTTCAAAACATCATGTGATACACGATCAATACATATGATTTTTAAAAGGAAGGAATTCAAATCAAAACAAAAAGTATGTCAGGAGGAAGCTACCATGTTGTTAGGAAGCTCAAGCAGCCCTTTGGAGAAGCCCACGTGGCGGGGAACTGAGATCTCCTGCCAACAGCCATGTGAGGAAGCCATCTTGGAAAAGGATCCTCCAGCCCCAGTCCAGCCTTCAGATAACTGCAGTTCCCACCAACACCCTAATTGCAACCTCCAGAGAGCCCCTGAGCCAGAACCATCAGCTAAGCCACTTTCAGGTTCCTAGCTTTCAGAAACTGTCAGATAATAAACATTTGCTGTTTTAAGCTGCTAAGTTTCAGGGTAAGTTGTTAAAACACCAGCAGACAATGATGGGTGAGGAAGAGTTTATTTAAATGTGTGGTCAGGCCAGGCACAGTTGCTCACGCCTGTAATCCCAGCACTTTGGGAGGTGGGCAGATCACTTGAGGCCAGGAGTTCAAAACCAGCCTGGCCAACATGGTGAAACCTGTCTCTAGTAAAAATACAAAAATTAGCCAGGCATGGTGGCTCATGCCTGTAGTCCCAGCTACTCGGGAGGCAGAGGCAGAAGAATCACTTGGACCCAGGAGGCAGAGATTGCAGTGAGGTGAGATCATGCCACTGCATTCCAGCCTGAGTGACAGACCAAGACTCTGATTCAAAAAAAAAAAAAAAGTGTGGTCAGTGAATCCTCCCTCATGTGGTTGCATTTGAGCAAAAATCAGAAAGAAATGAGCTGTCTGAGGAAGAGAACTTCAGGCAGAGGGAACAGCTTGTGCAAAGGTCCTGAGGTCAGAGTGTGCCTGGGGTGTTCAAGGAACAGCAAGGAGGCTAACATGACCAGAGTAGGGGAGGAAGAGAGGTGAGGCCAGAGAGAGGCTGTCAGGAGCTATGGTGGTTCTCAATGAGGGACTGTACTGAAGTTGGGGATTTTCACAATGCCTGGGGTGATTATGGCATTTGGAGATGGGGACAGGAGCACATAATACCTTGCACTGTGACAACCAGTTCCACATCCTGAAGAACTGCCCTACCCAAAACGCCTGGATCAAGGCTTAAGTTAGAATACTGAACAATGGATATGAACATGATCAATTTGTTCTTTGAAAAGATTGCTCAACTGGGCATGGTGGCTCATGCCTGTAATCCCAGAACTTTGGAGGTTAAAGTGGGAGGATCACTGAAGCCCAGGGGCTGGAGGCCAGCCTGGGCAATAGAGTGAGACCCCATCTCTACAAAAAATAATAAAATCAGCCAGGCATGGTGGCATGCAGCTGTGGTCCCAGATACTCAGGAGGCTGAGATGGGAGGATTGCTTGAGCAGGGGAGGTTAACGCTGCAATGAACTGTATGTAATCATGCCACTGCACCCCAGCCTGGGGGACACAGCAAGACCCTGTCTCAGAAAAAAAAACAAAACAAAACTCTGTGCAGAATATAATGTAGAATCTGCTACCCCTTCTCTAAAAAGAAGGCAGAAAGATAGGAAAATATATTCATATTTGCCTATATTTCCTTAAGACATGGAAAGATACATCTGACTCTGATAATTATGGTTTTCTGTCTGCAAAGTGGGCCAGTTGATGTCCTTTTGAGGAGGGAGACCCTTCAAAGAATTCTTTGTGTATTTAATTTTTTTTTTTTTTTGAGATGGAGTCTCACTTTGTTGCCCAGGCTGGAGTGCAATGGCGTGATCTTGGCTCACTGCAACCTCCGCCTCCCGGGTTCAAATGATTCTCCTGCCTCAGCCTCCTGAGTAGGTGGGATTACAGGCACCCGCCAACAAGCCCAGCTCATTTTTGTATTTTTAGTAGAGACGGGGTTTCACCATGTTGGCCAGGCTGGTCTTGAACTCCCAAACTCAGGTGATCTGCCCGCCTTGGCCTCCCAAAGTGCTGGGATTATAGGCATGAGCCACGGCACCCAGCCATATTTAAATTATTTTTGAGGCTGGGTGTGGTGGCTCACACCTGTAATCCTAGCACTTTCGGAAGCTGAAGGAGGAGGATCCCTTGAGCCCAGGAGTTTGAGACCAGCCTGGGCAACATAGCAAGATCCCATTTCTACAAAAAATAAAAATAATTAGCCGGGTGTGGTGTGTGGTGGCATGTACCTGTGGTCCCAGTTATTCAGGAGACTGAGGCAGGAGGATCACTTGAGCCCAGGAGGTCGAGGCTACAGTGAGCTATGATCGCACCACTGCACTCCAGCTATGATTGCCTCACTGCACTCCAGCCTGGGTGACAGAACAAGACTCTGTCTCTAAAATTAAAAAAAAAAAAAAAAAAGTTAATAGGATCATCTTGGCTGTAGAGGGCAGGAAAGAATTTAGAGAGGCTGGAGCGGGGGACAGGAGTACGATGTGATTAGAAATAGGAGTTGGAATTATGGGGATATAGGGAGGTCACCATAGGGGTGGGGAGTCTGTATTTAGGACTGTGTGCAAGCTGGTATGTGAATCACTGGCCTTGTATACTATGAAGGTGACCCTCTGAGGTTGGGTTCCTTACTGTTTTGTAAACTCTTGGGTCTTCAGGTCTCTCCTTGGAGCGTGGCTGTAAACTCCAGCCCTGCCCTGACAGGGTTCCAGTAGATTCGGCTGTGGATATTGACAGCACACCTTTCACGGAATATTTTCTTTTTTTTTTTTTTTGAGACGGAGTCTTGCTCTTGTCGCCCAGGCTGGAGTGCAGTGGCCGGATCTCGGTGCAAGCTCCACCTCCCGGGTTCACGCCATTCTCCTGCCTCAGCCTCCCGAGTAGCTGGGACTACAGGCACCCGCCACCATGCCCAGCTAAATTTTTATACTTTTAGTAGAGACGGGGTTTCACCACGTTAGCCAGGATGGTCTCGATCTCCTGACCTTGTGATCCGCCCGTCTCGGCCTCCCAAAATGCTGGGATTACAGGCATGAGCCACCGCCCCCGGCCTTTTTACTTATTTTTTTGAGACAGAGTCTTGCTCAATGGCACGATCTCAGCTCACTGCAACCTCCTCCTCCCGGTTCAAGCTATTCTCCTTCCTCAGCCTCCCGAGTAGCTGGGATTACAGGCGCCCACCACATGCCTGGCTAATTTTTGTATTTTTAATAGAGACGGGGTTTCAGCATGTTGTCCAGGCTGGTCTTGAACTCCCAACCTCAGGTGATCTGCCCACCTCAGCCTCCCAAAGTGCTGGGATTACAGGCATGAGCCACTGCGCCCTGTCAGAAACATTTTAAAGCTCCCCAAGGTGACTCTCAGGTGCAGCCAGGCTTGGGAACCGCCAGTGCAGAGGGTTAGAGGGTTCTCCCGTCCGGTCCCTGGCTGCACCAGCCAGAACCTCTCTCCCAGTTCCCCCTCTACTGAATGTCTGTGGATAGAGGAGGGGGGAGGATCTGCTGGTGGGAACAGCCTCAGCCTCTGAGCCCCCAGCACTGGGCCCAAGTTCTCCTGCGGATCCCTGGCCCGGTGGCCTGGCTTGCGCGAGGGGATCCCAGTGACCTCCTTTGGGCCCACAGAGGTGTCCCGAGGCTGCTCAGGACTTCCTCTCCCTCAGCCTCCTGGCCCTGGCTAGGGAGAGAGACAGGAATGGGGCCAACAAAGGGAATAAGAATTCACGAGGGGGCTGGACATGGTGACTCACACCTGTAACCCCAGCACTTGGGGAGGCCAAGGTGGGCGGATCACCCGAGGTCAGGAGATCAAGACCAGCCTGGCCAACATGGTGAAACCCCATCTCTACTAAAAATACAAAAATTAGCCAGGCGTGGTGGCAGGCACCTGTAATCCCAGCTGCTCAGGAGGCTGAGGCAAGAGAATTGCTTGAAACCGGGAGGTGGAGGTTGCAGTGAGCCGAGATGGTGCCGCTGCCTGGGTGACAGAGCAAGACTCTGTCTCAAAAAAAAAAAAAAGGCAGGAGGGGAGAGAAGTAACTCTGGTGTGAAGTGTGAAAGGAGAGAACTTAGGGCAGGAGGGGCGGGATGGAAGAGAACAGCAGCGAGGCCTGGAGCACGCATGCATTCTCAGCAAACAGGGGGCCCTGTCCCCAGGACATACACTCACACTCAACACTCACACTCATGCTCTGTCACACACAGTCACATGCAATGCTCATACACGGTCTCACACACTCACACATTTTCACATTCACACCCCATACGCTCGCACCCATCCTCACACACAGCCCCACAGCCTCGCACACTCCCACCCACCCTCGCACACAGCCCCACAGCCTCGCATCCATCCATCCTCACAGTCTCATACCCTCCACGTCACACACATTGTTGCACAAATGCAGACTCACACATTCACATAGGAACACACAACCACATGCTCACACCTATAGGCACTCACACTCACATATAGTCTCACAATCTCACACACATGTGTACACACACACATTCTGCAAATAGCCGCGGCCTCCTCTGCCTTCGCCCCTCCCAAAGCTGCCCCGAAGACTCTGTAAATGTCACCTACTGCTGCTGCTGCAGCCTGAGCAGGAGGGGAGCGCAGAACGGGAGGCCGAGTGGGAGGGGAGCAGGGGCCTGAAGATGCCCCGAATCCTTCTGCTTCATGACTAGCCCCATTCAGAGAGAGGATCGCCCTTTGAAAACCAGAACCCCTCAACGCCAGCACCCCCTGGGTCTCTGGGGTGAGGAGAAGCAGGAAAATCCTCCCGGGCAAAGGAATGGCTCCAGGCCTGGAGTGATGAGGGTGCCTGAGATTCTTTGCTTTTTGTTCATTGATTCATCTTGCATGTTATTTATTATTATTGTTGTTGTTGTTGTTATTTTGAGACAGAGTCTCATTCTGTCACCCAGGCTGCAATACAGTGACACTACCTTGGCTCACTGCAACCTCCGCCTCCCGGGTTCAAGTGATTCTCCTGCCTCAGCCTCCCCGGTAGCTGGGACCACAGGCATGCGCCACCACACCCAGCTAATTTTTGTATTTTTAGTAGAAATGGGGTTTCACCATATTGGTCAGGCTGGTCTCCAACTCCTGATCTCAGGTAATCTGCCTGCCTCAGCCTTCCAAAGTGCTGGGATTACACACATGAGCCACCGTGCCAGGCCTATTTTTTTTTTTTTTTTTTAAGATGGAGTCTCACTCTGTTGCCAGGCTGGAGTGCAGTGGCACGATCTCAGCTCAATGCAACCTCCGCCTCCCAGGTTCAAGCGATTCTCCTGCCTCAGCCTCCCAAGTAGCTAGGATTACAGGCACATGCTGCCATGCCAAGCTAATTTTTGTATTTTTAGTAGAGGCGGGGTTTCACCATGTTGGCCAGGATGCTCTCGATCTCCTGACCTCAGGATCTGCCTGACTCGGCTTCCCAAAGTGCTGGGATTACAGGCGTGAGCCACCGTAATTTTTGTATTTTTAGTAGAGATAGGGTTTCGCCATGATGGCCAGGCTGGTCTTGAACTCCTGACCTCAAATGATCCACCTACCTCGGCCTCCCAAAGTGCTGGGATTACAGGTGTGAACCACCACAATCAACTCATCTTGCATATCAGATCCAGCAGTTTCTGTGTGTCCCACTCTGTCCATGCCATTGGGGGCACCACAGCACCCAAGATAGAAATCCCCGCCTACATGGTGCTGATGTCCAGTGGAGAGTCAGACATAAACAAAAGTATGGGTGTGTTGGCCGTGCGCGGTGGCTCACGCCTGTAATCCCAGCACTTTGGGAGGCCAAGGCAGGTGGATCACAAGGTCAGGAGACTGACTAATCCGGTAAAACCCCATCTGTACTAAAAATACAAAAAATTAGCCGGTCATTGCTGCAGGTGCCTGTAATCCCAGCTACTCTGGAGGCTGAGGCAGGAGAATGGCATGAACCCGGGAGGCAGAGCTTGCAGTGAGCTGAGATTGCGCCATTGCACTCCAGCCTAGACGACAGAGTGAGACTCTGTCTCAAAAATAAATAAATAAATAAATACATAGATAAATAAAAATATGTGTGTGCATGGGTGTGCATGTGTGAGAGAGAGAAGCCCCAATAAGGCATATATAGGGGGAAGAAAGAGCTGAGCCCAGTGGCTCATAACTGCAATCTCAACACTTTGGGAAGCCGAGGCAGGAGGATTTGCTGGAGCCTGGGAGTTCAAGACAAGTCTGGGCAACATTGCAAGACCCCATCGCTACACAAAATTTAAAAAATTAAATTGGGCCAAGCGCAGTGACTCACACCTGTAATCCCAACACTTTGGTAGGGTGAGGTGGGCGGATCATTTGGGGTCAGGAGTTTGAGACCAGCCTGGCCAACATGGTAAAACACTGTCTTTACTAAAAATACAAAAATTAGCTGGGCGTGGTGGTGCACACCTGTAATCCCAGTTACTCAGGAGGCTGAGGCAGGAGAATTGCTTGAACCTGGCCAGGCATAATGGCTCACACCTGTAATCCCAGCACTTCAGGAGAGACCGAGGTGGGTGGATTACCTGAGGTCAGGAGTTCGAGAACAGCCTGACCAACATGGTGAAACCCCGTCTCTACCAAAAATACAAACCTAGTTGGGCATGGAGGCGCATGCCTGTAATCCCAGCTACTTGGGAGGCTGAGGCAGGAGAATTGCTTGAACCTGGGAGGCTGAGGTTGCAGTGAGCCGAGATCACACCATTGCACTCCAGCCTGGGCAACATGAGGGAAATTCTGTCTCAAAAAAAAAAAAAAAAAATTGCTTGAACCCAGGAGATAGAGGTTGCAGTGAGCCAAGATTGCACCACTGCACTCCAACTGGGCGACAGAGTGAGACTCCATCTCTAAAAACAAAATAAAGTAAAAATAACAATAAAAAAGAAAACCAGCTGGGCATGTTGGCATAAC
The DNA here is from genome assembly GCF_024542745.1 of Macaca thibetana thibetana. Lineage (NCBI taxonomy): Eukaryota > Metazoa > Chordata > Mammalia > Primates > Cercopithecidae > Macaca > Macaca thibetana. The sequence continues at coordinate 10,170,214 of NC_065596.1, read as the reverse complement.
CGTAGTCCCACCTACTTGGGAGGCTGAAGCGGGAAGATTGTTTAAACTCAGGAATTGCAACCTACAATGAGCTAAGATCGAGCCACTGCACTCCAGCCTGGGTGACAGAGTGAGACTCTGTCCCAAAATAAATTAAATTCAATTTGCCAGGTGCAGTGGCTCACGCCTGTAATCCCAGCACTTTGGGAGGCCGAGGCGAGTGGATCGCCTGAGGTCAGGTGTTCGAGACCAGCCTGGCCAACATGGTGAAAACCTGTCTCTACTAAAAGTACAAAAATTAGCCAGGCATGGTGGTGTGTGTGGTGGCGGGCGCCTGTATTCTCAGCTACCCCGGAGGCTGAAGCAGGAGAATTGCTTGAACCTGGGAGGTGGAGGTTGCAGTGAGCCGAGATTGAGCCACTGCACTCCAGCCTGGGTGACAAGAGCAAGACTCTGTCTCAATAAATAAATAAATAAATAAATAAATAAATAAATAGGCCGGGCGCGGTGGCTCAAGCCTGTAATCCTAGCCCTTTGGGAGGCTGAGACGTGCGGATCACGAGGTCAGGAGATCGAGACCATCCTGGCTAACACGGTGAAACCTTGTCTCTACTAAAAAATACAAAAAACTAGCGGGGCGTGGTGGCGGGCGCCTGTAGTCCCAGCTACTCCGGAGGCTGAGGCAGGAGAATGGCGTGAACCCGGGAGGCGGAGCTTGCAGTGAGCCGAGATCCGGCAACTGCACTCCAGCCTGGGCGACTCCGTCTCAAAAAAAAAAAAATAAAATAAAATAAATAAATAAATAAATAAATAAATAAATAAAATTAAAAGCCAAAAACCGTGGAGTCTGGGCCTCTTGGGCTGGGTGCACCCCAGGGGACTTCCTCTTTGATAGTCTTCTTGTCCCCTGCACCTAACCTTGCCTCTACACCTGGGACCCCTGTTCCCTGAGGCCCCGCCCATAACCACATCTTCGTCTGGTGGGATCCAGCACTTAAGTTCTGCTCTAGCGGACGGCACTCCATCCCCGAGTCCCCACTGGCGAGGACCATGGGCAATTCAATCCCATTCTCCACCCAGAGACTTTGCTGGAAAAGAGCTAATTATGTCTCTGCCCCGGAGCCCGTCTGGTGGGGTCTGGGTGGTGACGGGTGAGCGTGTTCCGCGTCCACGGCCGGCGGCACGCGCGCAAACACAGCTTCCTATATATTTTTAATTCCACAGTCATACTTTGATTAGAGAGCCGATGTGTTGTGTACGACCTCAGGGACCTCATTATTTTTCTAACTCAAATAAATACGGCGTTCAGAACGCGGGAAGGGTTGGAGGTGGGGTGGAGTAAAAGACGCAGAAAACTCCATCTATAAAAAGAATTCAGGCCTTAATGAGCTTTTAAAACTTCCAACCTCTCCCCCACCCCCTGACACCAATCTATAAACAGGAGCCATGCCTGCTGGTTTTGACGGTGGGAGTCTAGGTGGATGAGGATTGGCTGGGGTGGGTGTGGGGGGGGCAAAGTCACAGCAGGGGAGGGGGCCCCCCTGCAAAGGTAGCTGGGTGTCTGTAAGATTTGGGGAAGGGGGGTGGCAGGCACAGTGGCTCATACCTATGATCCCAGCACTTTGGGAGGCTGAGGTGGGAGGATCGCTTGAGGCCAGAAGTTGGCGATTAGCCTGGGAAAGATAGCAAGACCCTATCTCTACAAAAAAAAAATTTTTTTAATTAGCCTGTCATGGTAGCGTGTGCCTGTAGTCCCAGCTATTCTGGAGGCTGAGGGAGGAGGATGGCTCGAACCCAGGAGTTTGAGGCTGTAGTGAGCTATGACTGTGCCTCTGCACTCCAGCCTGGGTGACAGAGCAAGACCCTGTCTCTGGGGGAAAAAAATATCTATATGTATAGGTATACATATATGGGCGAGTGGGTTCCCAGTCACTGGGAGAATGGAAGGAATCGTCCAATGTTCATGGGCCCAGGTTGACTAGGGTGTTGATCTGAGAAAGATCTAGAATTTCCTGGTCTCCTAGACCTATTTGGGCTGTGGTATGAGGAGGAGTCCTGCCTGTTGTTTTTTTTTTTTTTTTTTTTGAGACAGAGTCTCACTGTGTCATCCAGGCTGGAGTGCACTGGCACAATCTCCACTCATTGCAACCTCTGCCCCCTGGGTTCAAGCATCCCAAGTAGCTGCCTCAGCCTCCCGAGTAGCTGGGATTACAGGCGTGCGCCACCACACCTGGGTAATTTTTGTATTTTTAGTGAAATCAGGGTTTCACCATGTTGGCCAGGCTGGTCTTGAACTCCTGACCTCAGGTGATCTGCCTGCCTCGGCCTCCCAAAGCGCTGGGATTACAGGTGTGAGCCACTGCACCCGGCCTCTGCCTCATTCTTGTATGTTTGGAAATTCTTCCCCAGGGGCTCCCCTGGGAGATGCTGGGATGAGCAGATGAGGAAACTGAGGGAGAGCAATGCAGGCTGGACCACAGGATGTGTATTGGGTACCCTCCCCACCCATTTGGATTCAGCTAGAGCCCACCTTCCTTCGGGGTGGATAAGCCTGGTTGGGGTTGGGGGTGCCCCGCTGAGCAGGCAGCAGCCTAAGGAGGCCCCTCAGTGGCCGTGGTGTTGCGGTGGGGTGGATGGAGAGCAGGCAGTGACCACGGGGCTCCCGAAAGGACAGGGTGACCTTCAAGTCACTACCCATGTGCATCGTTCCGACAGCAGCATAGATGCTCCCGGAGCAGGCAGCAAAGCCAATTTCAGGTGAAAGATGAGTTAAGTGGGCAGGAATGAGCTCCGGGCTGAGAAATTTCTGCATGACAAAAATTCCAGAGAGCAGGACAGACCCCGGAGCAACTGAGCAAGAGCTTCTGGAAGGACTCAGGGGGATAGGAGGGGAAGGAAGGGATGAAAAACAAGATCGGGACATGCAGTAATGTAGTGAATGGGGGCAGGAAGCGGGCAGGATGGGGGCAGGAAGATACTGGGGTCTGCGCAATGGGCGGAGAGGGGCTTTCCCTGCCCCTCAGTCTGAAATGGCAGCCCCTGTCTCTTGCTTTTCCCCCTACCCTCTCCCTGCTGTTGTTTTCTTTCATTTTATTTAATATTTATTTATTTATTTTTGAGATGGAGTTTCACTCTTGCTCCCCAGGCTGAAGTGCCATGGCGCAATCTTGGCTCACCTCAACCTTTGCCTCCCAGGTTCAAGCGATTCTCCTGCCTCAGCCTCCTGAGTAGCTGGGATTACAGGTGCCCACCACCACACCCGGCTAATTTTGTATTTTTAGTAGAGTCGGGGGTTTCTCCATGTTGGTCAGGCTGGTCTTGAACCCCCAACCTCAGGTGATCCACCGGCCTCGGCCTCCCAAAGTGCTGGGATTACAGGTGTGAGCCACCGTGCCTGGCTGTTTTCTTTATTTCTTCGATTTTAGAGACAGGATTTCACTCTGCTGCCTAGGCTGGAGTGCAGTGGTGCAATCATAGCTCACTGCAGCCTCCAACTCCTGGTCTCAATCCATCCTCCTGCCTCAGCCTCCCCAGTAGCTGGGACTACAAGCGTGCACCACCACACCCCGCTAATCTTTTAATTTTTTTTTTTTTTTTTTTTTTTTTTTTTTTTTTGAGATGAAGTCTCGCTCTGTCGCCCAGGCTGGAGCGCAGTGGCCGGATCTCAGCTCACTGCAAGCTCTGCCTCCCGGGTTTACGCCATTCTCCTGCCTCAGCCTCCCGAGTAGCTGGGACTATAGGCGCCCACCACCACACCCGGCTACTTTTTTTTTTGTATTTTTTAGTAGAGACGGGGTTTCACCGTGTTAGCCAGGATGATCTTGAGCTCCTGACCTCGTGATCCGCCCGTCTCGGCCTCCCAAAGTGCTAGGATTACAGGCATGAGCCACTGCACCCGGCCGCTTTTAGGGATTTTTAAAACTGATTCATAATAGAGGTACATATTTTCAGGGTACATGTGATATTTTGGTACATTCATATCATGTGTAGAGATCAAATCAGGGTAATTGCAGTATCCATCATCTTAGAGGTTTATCTTTTCTTTATGCTAGGACTATTCAAAATAGATTTCCTAGCCTTTTTTTTTTTTTTTTTTTTTTTTTTTTTTTTGAGACAACTTTGCTCTTGCTGCCCAGGCTGGAGTGCAATGGCACGATCTCAGCTCACTGCAACCTCCACCTCCCAGGTTCAAGCCATTCTCCTGCATCAGCCTCCAGAGTAGTTGGGATTACAGGCAAGCACCACCACGCCCAGCTAATTTTTGTATTTTTAGTAGAGACAGGGTTTCACCATGTTGGCCAGGCTGGTCTTGAACTCATGACCTCAGGTGATCTGCCTGCCTGGGCCTCCCAAAGTGCTGGGATTATAGGCATGAGCCACCACATCCGGTCTCTCCTAGCTATTTTGAAATGTATAATGGACTACTGTTTACTGTAGTCACCCTACTGATCTATCAAACACTAAGTCTTGTGTGCTCAAGAGCAATATGAGCACCCAGCTCGGTTGTCTGAGCTTGGCCCTGTCACTTTCCCTCCTGGAGCCTCAGTTTTCCCTTCTGTGAAATGGGTATATATTAGCGCCTGCCTCTAATACAGTGTTGTGAGGCTTCAGGGAGGGAGTATTTTGTTCCTGTACCTCTAGAGCAGGGACTTCTTTCCTCTCTTTTCCTTTCTCTCTTTCTCTCTCTCTCTTTTTTTTTTTAAAGAGACTCACTCTGTCACCCAAGCTGAAATGTAGTGGAATGATCTCAGCTCACTGCAACCTCTGCCTCCCGGGTTCAAGTGATTCTTCTGCCTCAGCCTCCCGAGTAACTGGGATTACAGGCATGTACTACTACACCTGGTTAATTTTTGTATTTTTAGCAGAGACGGGGTTTCACTATGTTAGCCAGGCTGGTCTTGAACTCCTGACCTCAGGCAATCCACTTGCCTTGGCATCCCAGAGGGCTAGGATTACAATTGTGAGTCACCAAACCTGACCATTCCTCTCTCCTTCCTTCGCCCCTCCCCTCCTCTCCTTCTCTCTCTCTTTCTTTGTCTTGCTCTATCACCCAGGCTGGAGTGCAATTGTGCAATCACAGCTCACTGCAGCCCCAAACTCCTGGGCTCATGCCATCTTCCCACTTTAGCCTCTGGAGTAGCTAGGACTGCAGGTGCACGCCACCGCGCCTGGCTAAGTTTTTTTTTATTATTTTTTTTTGTAGAGACAGGGTCTTGCTATGTTGCCCAGGCTGGAGTTTCTTGACCTGAGCACTACTGACATTTTGGGCTGGACCATTCTTTGTTAGGGAGTCCTGTCCTGCGCATTGGTGGATGTTTAGCAGGATCCCAAGTTGCAACAACCACAAATGTCTCCAGACTGCATGGATGCAGGCAACCACACAGGGAGGGACGGGGAGAGTCAATGCCCACCACCTCTCTCCTCTGCCTTCTAAGCTTCTTCTGGGGCTTTCTATTGGCTGAACCTAACTGAAGCCAGAGGACAGGGAGCTATTAATGTTTTTTTTGTTTGTTTGTTTTTTGTTTTTAGACAAGGTCTCACTCTGTCGCCCAGGCTGGAGTGCAATGGTGAGATCTCAGCTCACTGCAACCTCCACCTCCCGGGTTCAAGCGATTCTCCTGCCTCAGCCTCCTGAGTAGCTGGGATTACAGGCATGGGCCACCACGCCTGGCTAATTTTCGGGTTTTTGTTGTTGTTGTTTGTTTGTTTGTTTGTTTGAGACGGCGTTTTACTCTGTCACCTAGGTTGGAGGGCAGTGGTGCGACCTCAGCTCACTGCAACCTCTGCCCCCTGGGTTCAAACGATTCTCCTGCCTCAGCCTCCCGAGTAACTGGGATTACAAGGCGCCCGACACCACGCCTGGCTAATTTGGTTTCTTTTGTTTTGTTTGTGTTTGTGTTTTTGAGACGGAGTCTTGCTCTGTCACCCAGGCTTGAATGCGGTGGCATGATCTCAGCTCACTGCAACCTCCGCCTCCCAGGTTCACGCCATTCGCCTGCCTCAGCCTCCTGAGTAGCTGGGATTACAGGCGCCTGCCACCACGCCTGGCTAATTTTCGGGTTTTTGTTATTTGTTTGTTTGTTTGTTTGAGACAGAGTTTTAGTCTGTCACCTAGGTTGGAGTGAAGTGGTGTGATCTCAGCTCACTGCAACCTCTGCCCCCCGGGTTCAAGCGATTCTCCTGCCTCAGCTTCCCGAATAACCGGGATTACAAGGCGCCCGCCACCATGTCCGGCTAATTTTGTTTGTTTGTTTTTGCTTTTTTGAGATGGAGTCTCGCTCTGTCGCCCAGGCTGGAGTGCAGTGGCACGATCTCGGCTCACTGCAAGCTCTGCCTCCCGGGTTCACGCCATTCTCCTGCCCCGAGAAACTGGGACTACAGGTGCCTGCCACCACGTCCGGCTAATTTTTTGTGTATTTAGTGGACACGGGGTTTCACCATGTTAGCCAGGATGGTCTCGATTTCCTGACTTTGTGATCCACTTGCCTCAGCCTCCCAAAGTGCTGGGATTAGAGGTGAGAGCCACCGCATCCAGCACCCGGCTAATTTGTGTGTGTGTGTGTGTGTGTGTGTGTGTGTTGTTTTTTTTTTTTTTTTTTTTTTTGAGACAGACTCTCGCTCTGTCACCCAGGCTGGGTGCAGTAGCACTATCTTGGCTCACGGCAAGCTCCGCCTCCCGGGTTCACGCCATTCTCCTGCCTCAGCCTCCCAAGTAGCTGGGACTACAGGCGCCCACCACCACGCCTGGCTAATTTTTTTTTTTTTTTTTTTTTTTTTTTATTTTTAGTAGAGATGAGGTTTCACTGTGTTAGCCAGGATGATCTCAATCTCCTGACCTCGTGATCCACCCGCCTCGGACTCCCAAAGTGCTGGGATTACAGGTGTGAGCCACCGCGCCTGGCCTAATTTTTGTATTTTTAGTAGAGCTGGGGTTTCTCCATGTCAGCCAGGCTGGTCTCGAACTCCTGACCTCAGGTGATCCACCTGCCTCAGCCGCTCAAAGTGTTGGGATTACAGGTGTGAGGCACCACGCCTGGCAATGGGTTCTTACATATCAGCCTCCTAGGCATGGAACAGGGTGGAGGAAGATGAAGGGTGGCCTGTATCCAAAGATACACCACTCAGTTCTCCTTCTTCCCCCTCTACCTGCAAACATTTCAGACTTCCATCACTGTCTGAGGCTCTCCCCATCAGCTCCTGCCCCACTGTCCCTCTGTCACTCACAGGTGTCTCCCCCCATGAATCTCTTGTACTTTCAACTCCATCTCAGCATCAGCTTCTCAGAGGACCTGAACTGATGCAAGGGGCACGTCTTCGTCAGCTTGGACTGTGTATTAGTCAAGGCTCACCAGAGAAACAGAACCAATAGGATATATATAGACACAGAGAAGGAGATCTATTATGAGAGATTGACTCATGTAATTATGGAGGCTGAGAAGTCCCACAATCTGCCATCTGCAAGCTGGAGACCCAAGAAAGCTGGTGGTGTGATTCCAGTCCAAACTCAAAGGCCTGCATACCAGGAGAGCAGATGGGGTAAGTCCCGGGTCTGAGACCAAAGGCCTGAGAACCAAGATCGCCAGTGTCTGAGGACAGGAGAAAAGGGATGTCCCAGCTGGAGCAGAGAGAATGAATTTAACCTTCCTCTGCCTTTCGGTTCTAGCCATGTCCTCAATGGATAGGATGATGCCCACCTACATTAGGGAGGGTGGATCTTCTCTCCTCAGTCTACTAAAACAAACACAAATTTCTTCCAGAAACAGCCTCACAGACACATGCAGAAATCATGTTTCACCAGGTCTCTGGGTATCCCTTAGTTAAGTTGATAACACAGAATAAACATCACAGGCTGCCATAAGAAAATACCATAAATGGGCCAGGCGCAGTAGCTCACACCTGTAATCCCAACACTTTAGGAGGCCGAGGCAGGTGGATCACTTGAGGTCAGGAGTTTGAGACCAGCCTGGCCAACATGGTGAAACCCTGTCTCTGCTAAAAATACAAAAATTAGCCAGGTATGGTGGTGGGCACCTGTAATCCCAGCTACTTGGGAGGCTGAGGCAGGAGAATTGCTTGAACCCAGGAGGTGGAGGTTGTAGTGAGCCAAGATCATGTCACTGCACTCCAGTCTGGGCAACAGAGTGAGACTTTGTCTCAAAAATGGCAACAACAAAGAAAATACCATAGACTGAGTGGCTTAAACAACAGAAATTTCCTTCTCACACTTATAGAGGCTGGAAGTCCAACAGCAAGGTGTCAGCAGAGTTGGTTCCTGGTGAGGACTCTCTTCTTGGCTTGCAGACGGCCACCTTCTTGCTATGTCCTCACATGGCCTTTCCTCTGTGTGCTTGAAGAGACAGATCTCTGGCATCTCTTCCTTTTCTTATAAGGACACCAGTTTTATTGGATTAAGGCCTCACCCTGATGATCCCACGTAACTTTCATTACCTCTTTAAAGGCCCTATGTCCAAATACAGGCACATTGGGGGTTAGGACTTCAACATTTTAATTTGGAGGGGCACAGTTTAGTCCATAATGGGACAAATGAAAAACATTCAGCACACAGCCAGCCTGCAAGCTCCCCAGGTACATATAGACTCACAGACCTTTCGTGAATAGGGGCTGGATCTCCTCATTAGCTTGTAGATCAAGGACAGGAGGGCTGGAGTGCGGGTCTGCTGGGCTGCACACAGTGTCTAGTACATGTATGGATGGGGTGTTTGGGAAGAGCTGTCAGAAGTCCCCCAAAGGTGTAATTAATGCAGGACAGTGTTCCAGAGCTGAAGATCATCCCCCACCCACATGACATGGGTTCCCAAGCCCCTGACCATCAAGGTTGTCCAGAGGCAGCTGCATAAGGAGTAAGAAAGCCCCAGTGGGTGGTGCACCAGCCCAGCTCTCCACCTCTCCAAGTCCAGGCTGAGCAGACATGGGTGACTGCTTTCTGGTTCTATATTTGGTCAGGAGGAGGATTTCCTGTCCTTGAAAAAATTCCTGAGATCCTGGGAAGATGTGAAAGCACGGCAATTTGAGGGGGGCAGGGAGGGGAAGGAATCCTATGCAGACAGTTCAACTCAAATGAGAGGAGGACAACTAGGACCCCAAGTTGCAAAGTCTGGCTGCAAAACCAGAAGCTTGTGATGGAGCCCCACACCCCAGGGAGACAGGAGAGCATGGTAGGTGTATATTTAAATTAAATCCAGCAGTCCAGGCACAGTGACTCATATCTATAATCCTGGCACTTTGAGAGGCAAGGCGGGCAGATAGCTTGAGGTCAGGAGTTCAAGACCAGCCTGGCCAACATGATGAAATCCTGTCTCTAATAAAAATAGGAAAATCAGCCGGATGTAATCCCAGCTACTTGGGAGGCTGAGGCAGCAGAATCATGTCAACCTGGGAGTCAGAGGTTGTACTGAACCGAGATCACCACTACTGCACTCCAGCCTGGGTGACAGAGAGAGACGCCTATAATCCCAGCACTTTGGGAGGCCAAAGCGGGTAGATCACGAGGTCAAAAGATCGAGACCATCCTGGCCAAGATGGTGAAACCCCGTCTCTACTAAAAATACAAAAAAATTAGCCGGGCTTGGTGGCGCGTGTCTGTAATCCCAACTACTCAGGAGACTGAGGCAGGAGAATCACTTGTTCATCTGCTGCTGGTTTGCGTGTGAAATGGCACAACCACTTTGGAAAACAGTTTTTATTTTTATTATTTATTTATTTATTTATTTATTTTTGAGACGGAATCTTGCTCCGTCGCCACACTGCAGTGCAGTGGCACGATCTCCGCTCACTGCAAGCTCACTAAATGCCTCCCGGGTTCATGCCATTCTCCTGCCTCAGCCTCCTGAGAAGCTGGGACTACAGGCGTCCGCCACCACGCCCGGCTAATTTTTTGTATTTTTAGTAGAGACGGGGTTTCACCATGTTGGCCAGGATGGTCTCGATCTCCCGACCTCATGATCCGCCCACCTCAGCCTCCCAAAGTGCTGGGATTACAGGCGTGAGCCACCGCGCCTAGCCGGAAAACAGTTTTTAAAATAAAGTTACTTTGGGAGGCTGAGGCGGGCAGATTGCCTGAGGTCAGGAGTTTGAGACCAGTCTGGCCAACATGGTAAAACCTTGTCTCTACTAAAAATACAAAAAAATTAGCCAGGTGTGGTGGTGTGCACCTGTAATCCCAGCTACTCACCAGGCTGAGGTAGGGGAATCGCTTGAACCAGGGAGGTGGGGGTTGCAGTGAGCCAAGATCACGCCACTGCACTCCAGCCTGGTTGACAGAGCGAGACTCCATCTCAAAAAATAGACAAAATAATTAATTAAAAAAAATAAAGTTAGACTTACCATTCATCCTAGCAATTCCATTGCTATATATTTACTCAAGAGAAATGAAAGAATATGTCCATATAAAGACTTGTTGGCAAATGTTCAGAGCAAATTTGTTCAATTATTGCTGAAAAACTGGAAACAATCAAAATATCTCCAGACAGGAGAATACAAATTAAGGCCCATCCATAGGATGGAGTAATTTTTTTTTTTTTGAGGCAGAGTCTCGCTCTGTCACCCAGGTTGGAGTGCAGTGGCGCGATCTCGGCTCACTACAAGCTCCGCCTCCCGGGGTCACGCCATTCTCCTGCCACAGCCTCCCGAGTAGCTGGGACTACAGGCACCCGCCACCACACCCGGCTAATTTTTTGTATTTTTAGTAGAGATGGGGTTTCACTGTGTTAGCCAGGATGTTCTTGATCTCCTGACCTCGTGATCTGCCCGTCCTGACCTCGTGATCTGCCCACCTCGGCCTCCCAAAGTGTTGGGATTACAGGCTTGAGCCACTGTGCCCGGCTAGGATGGAGTAATTCTTAGCAACAAAAAGGAACAAACTACTGATTCACACAATGTTGATAAATCTCAGAATGCACGATGCTGAGTGGAAGAGAGACCACGCCGTGTGATTTTATTTATCTGAAAGTTTGCAAAAGGCTCAACTAATCTAGGGTGATAGAAATCAGAATAGTAGCCAGGTGCAGTGACTCACACCTATAATCCCAGCACTTTGGGAGGCCGAGGTGGGCAGATCACTTGAGGCCAGGACTTCAAGACCAGCCTGGCCAACAAGTTAAAACCCCATTTCTACAAAAAAATACAAAAATTAGCCGGGTATGGTGGCGTGTGCCTGTAATTTCAGCTACTTGGGAGGCTGAGACACGAGAATTGCTTGACCCTGGGAGGTGGAGGGTGCAGTGAGCTGAGATCGTGCCACTGCACTCCAGCCTGGGTAACAGAGTGAAACTCTGTCACACACAAAAAAAGAATTCAGGAGAGTGGGCCTGACCCCATGGCTCACACCTGTAATCTCAGCACTTTGGGACGCTGAGACAGGAGGATCGCTTGAGGCCAGGAATTCAACACCAGCCTAGGTAACAGCAAGACCCTGTCTGTCTTTAGAAAAAATACAAAAATTACCTGGGCTTGGTGGTGAGGGCCTGTAGTTCCAGCTACTCAGAGGCTGAGACAGGAGAATTGCTTGAGCCTAGGAGGTAGAGGCTGTGGTGAGCTATGGTTGCACCACTGCACTCCAGCCTGGGCAACAGAGCAAGACTCTGTCTCTAAAAAGAAAAGAAAAGAGGCTGGGTGCAGTGGCTCACTCCTGCAATCCCAGCACTTTGGGAGGCTGAGATGGGCAGATCACAAGGTCAGGAGACTGAGACCATCCTGGCTAACACGGCGAAACCTCGTCTCTACTAAATAACACACATATACACAAAATTAGCCGGGCGTGGTGGCGGGCGCCTGTAGTCCCAGCTACTCGGGAGGCTGAGGCAGGAGAATGGCGTGAACCCGGGAGGTGGAGCTTGCAGTGAGCCGAGATTGCACCACTGCACTCCAGCCTGAGTGACAGAGCGAGACTCCGTCTGAAAAAAAAAAAAAAAAAGGAAAAGAAAAAGAAATCAGTGGAGTGTTTGTGGGTGGGGAATGGATGAAGGAAGATTGATTTCTGGGCCGTCTGAATGGAACTGTTCCTTACTTTGATGGGGTGGGGGCAGGGGGTCGTGCATGCAAATAATACGTGCAGGCATGGGACTTCACCGCATGTAAATTAACCCTCAATAAAGTTCCAGGAAAAGTAATTCCATTTCCAGCGACCGGATTTTGGAGTTCGGAGGCTAGCCTGCAAGCCTTGCTGGTGGGGGGTATGTGGGGGTGACAGGAAACCCCGGGCCTCCCCTCTGTAGGGAAGTGGGAGCCTCGCCCTTGCCCCCCTCCGGGACGAGCGGGCAGATCTAAAAGCTTCCCTACCGCGGCCCAGGCGGTCGATAGCAGACTCCCAGGCTCCGTTTCTGCCTGCCCGGCAGCCCGGGCCCTTCCCGCCAGCCCAGCCCCCGGGAGGGGACTCGAGTTGGGCGGAGCCTCCTCCCCTGCCGCACGCCGGGCTCTGCTCTCCCTCCCCGGATGCCCCTCCTTCTCCATCCCCAGAAGTCTCAGCCACTGAGATTCCCCTTGTCCCGGAGGCTGGCTGGAGGGGAAGACCCAGGTGACTGCGCTTTGGAGGCTGGACCATCGTGGGGCCTGTCTGTGCCCACTTTTACCCCATTCAAGAGTTACCAGGGCCAGGCGCAGTGGCTCAGGCCTGCAATCCCAGCACTTTCGGAGGGCAAGACAAGAGGATCGCTTGAGCCCAGGAGCTTGAGAACAGCCTGGGCAACATGGTAAGACCCCATCACTATATTAAAAAAAAAAGAAAAAGAAAAAGAAAAAGAAAAGAGGCTGGGCGCCGTGGCTCACGCCTGTAATCCCAGCACTTTGGGAGGCCAAAGCGGGCAGATCACGAGGTCAGGAATCCCGGCCAACATGATGAAACCCCGTCTCTACTAAACACACACACATTACCCGGGTGTGGTGGTGGGCGCCTGTAATCCCAGCTACTCGGGAGGCTGAGGCAGGAGAATTGCTTGAACCTGGGAGGTGGAGGTTGCAATGAGCTTAGATCACGCCACTGCACTCCAGCCTGGGCGACGAGCAAGACTCCGTCTTGGGAAAAAAAAAAAAGAATTTTCTCATCATCCATCCCCTCACCCTTCTGAGTCTCTATTGTCCATCTTTTCATTCTCCTTGTCTATGTGTGCTTAGATTTCAGCACCCACTTAGGAGTGATAACATGCAGTGTTTGACTTTCTGTGTCTGGTTAGTTTCACTTAAGATAATGGCCTTCAGCTCTATCCATGTTGCTGCAAAAGAACCATTCTTTTTTTTTTTTTTTTTTTTTTTTTTGAGAAAGGGTCTCCATCTGTCACCCAGGCTGGAGTGCAGCAGCACAATCTCGGCTCACTGCAACCTCTGCCTCCTGGGTTCAAGCGCTTCTCATGCCTCAGCCTCCCTAGTAGCTGAAATTACAGGCGCATGCCACCACGTCTGTCTAATTTTTGTATTTTTAGTAGAGACAAAGTTTTACCACGTTGGCCAGCCTGGTCTCAAACTCCTGACCTCAGGTGACCCATCCGCCTCAGTCCCCCAGAGAGCTGGGATTACAGGTGTGAACCATTGCACCCAGGTTTAATTTTTAAAATTATATTGCATTAAAATATTTATCTCAATGACTAAGTTTTTTGATACCCTCTTAAATTATGCACCCAAGGCTCGAGCATGGTGGCTCACACCAGTCATCCCAGCACTTCGGGAGGCCGAGGTGGGAGGATTGCTTGAAGCAAGGAGTTCGAGACCAGCCTAGGTGGCAAAGTGTGACCCTGTTGCTACGCACACAAAAAAGTGATATACTCAAAGCCAGCCTGAAGCAAATCCCTCACGGGTCTCAGCCTGGTCATACACACAATATGCAAAGACACACAAAGACACACGCACTGGCTGGGCGTGGTGGCTCACGCCTGTAATCCCAACACTTTAGGAGGCGGAGGCTGGTGGATCACCTGAGGTCAGAGTTCGAAACCACCCTGGCCAACATGGTGAAACACCGCCTCTACTTAAAAAAAAAAAAAAAAAAAGTCGGCCGGGCGCGGTGGCTCAAGCCTGTAATCCCAGCACTTTGGGAGGCCCAGGCGGGCGGATCACAAGGTCAGGAGATCGAGACCACAGTGAAACCCCGTCTCTACTAAAAATACAAAAAATTAGCCGGGCACGGTGGTGGGCGCCTGTAGTCCCAGCTACTCAGGAGGCTGAGGCAGGAGAATGGCGTGAACCCAGGAGGCGGAGCTTGCAGTGAGCCGAGATCGCGCCACTGCACTCCAGCCTGGGCAGCAGCGTGAGACTCCGTCTCAAAAAAAAAAAAAAAAAAAAAAAAAAAAAAAAGCTGGGCTTGGTGGTGCGCCTATAGTCCCACCTACTCAAAAGGCTGAGGAAGGGCTTCACGCCTGTAATCCCAGCACTTTGGGTGAGGCGGGCGGATCACATAGTCGACCTACCCCGTCAAAGTCCCAGCTACTCGGGAGGCTGAGGAAGAATGAGAAGCTTGCAGTCGAGATCTGAAGGAAGGAGAATCCTGGGAGGCAGAGGTTGCAGTAACTGAGATCTCACCACTGCACTCCAGCCTGAGCAACAGAGCAAGACTGTGTCTCAAAAACACACACACAAACGTACACACACACACACATACACATGAGTTCATACATATACACTTTTTTTTTTTTTTTTGAGACAGGGTCTGTCTTTGTTGCCCAGGCTGGAGTGCAGTGGCACCTGATCATGGTTCACTGCAGCCTCAACCTTCTGGGGTCAAGTGATCCTCCCACCTCAGCCTCCCCAGTAGCTGGGACTACAGATGCATGCCACCACACCTGGCTAATTTTTGTATTTTTGGTAGAGATGGGGTTTCGCCATGTTGCCCAGGCTGGTCTCAAATTCCTGGGCTTATGCGATCTGCCTGCCTTGGCCTCCCAAAGTTCTGGGATGACAGATGCACACATATACACTACAACCGCTAATGGAAATAAAATCAAGCTAGAAGGCCGGGCCCGGTGGCTCACACCTGTAATCCCAGCACTTTGGAAGGCTGAGGCCGGTGAATCACCTGAGGTCAGGAGTTCAAGACCAGCCTGACTGACATGGTGAAATCCCATCTCTACTAAAAATAGAAAAAAATTAGCCAGGCGTGGTGGCGCATGCCTGTAATCCCAGCTACTTGGGAGGCCGAGGCAGGAGAATCACTTGAACCCAGGAGGCAGAGCTTGCAGCAAACCAAGATTGTACCATTGCACTCCAGCCTAGGATACAAGAGCAAAACTCTGTCTAAAAAATTAAAAAAAAAAAATCAAGCCTAGTGGATTGGAAATACCCTTTCCCTGTCTTCCTTCATCCTTTCCTTAGTCACTATCTAGACATCCTTGTTACTGGGAGTCTGGGTTACATTAACCAGAACCTTAAAGAGAAAAATACTGTAATTGCGAAAATGACCAGCCTTTTAAAATGGAACAAAAGAGACTAGAAAATATCAGAACCCACTGCACAGTAGACATATTACTATGACTTCCTGAAACTTTGTTTTTAGTTCCAAACCTGGGTAGAAGACCTACATTGCAATGTAAAAAATTAATTCTTTGATTCACGATCAAAGTACTTGAAAGATGTGGTTATGATGTTTGAAATTGGTTTTCTTTTTTTTCAATTAATATATCCCAGAGGTCACGCTGTGTCAATGAATGTAAGTTTTAGCACTTGAATTTTCTTTTTTTTTTTTTTGTGAGACTGAGCCACCTTATCACCCAGGCTGGAGGGCAGTGGCGAGATCTCGGCTCACTGCAACTTTCACCTCCTGGGTTCAAGCGATTCTCCTGCCTCAGCCTCCCAAGTAGCTGGGATTATAGGCATCCACCAACACACCCAGCTAATTTTTGTATTTTTAGTAGAGACAGGGTTTCACCATGTTAGCCAGGCTGGTCTGGAACTTGTGACCTCAAGTGATCTGCCCACCTCAGCCTCCCAAAGTGCTGAGATTACAGGTGTGAGCCATCATGCCCAGCTTTTAATTTTCTTTTCTTTGTTGAGACAGGGTCTTATTCTGTCACCCAGGTTGGAGTGCAGTGGTGCAATACCCAGCTCACTGCAGCCTCCACTTCCTTGGGCTCAAGCAATCCTCCCCCCTCAGCCTCCCAAGTAGCTGGGAGTACTGACGTGTGCTACCATGCCTGGCTAATTTTTTTTAGTTTTTGTAGAGTTGAGATCTGGCTACGTTGCCCAGGCTGGTCTTGAACTCCTGGGCTCAGGCGATCCTCCCACCTGGGCCTCCCAAAGTGCTGGGATTACAGGCATGAGCCACCATGCCCAGCCCACTTTCATGTAGCCAATAAACCCCATCTCTACAAAAAATCCCCAGAGCCCAGGTACCTCAATTGTTTCCAGCCTCTTTTTTTTTTTTTTTGAGGCAGAGTCTCGCTCTGTCACCCAGGCTGGAGTGCAGTGGTGCGATCTCGGCTCACTGCAAGCTCCGCCTCCCGGGTTCACGCCATTCTCCTGCCTCAGCCTCCTGAGTAGCTGGGACTACAGGTGCCCGCCACCACGCCTGGCTAATTTTTTGTATTTTTAGTAGAGACGGGGTTTCACCATGTTAGCCAGGATGGTCTCGATCTCCTGACCTCGTGATCCGCCTGCTTCGGCCTCCAAAGTGCTGGGATTACAGGTGTGAGCCACCGCGCCTGGCCTCCAGCCTCTTTTAATGCTTTTCTTCATGATGATAACAGCAAGCACCCTCTATGTGCCTAGCAGAAGGCTAAGCATTTCACACACTTTGCCTCATGGAGTCCTCATGAGAGGCCTATTTTACCGATGAGAAAATCTGGGAATCTTAATAAACCATATGACTCAGGTCACACAGCTTGAAGGTGGTGAAGCCAGAATTCGAACCCTGGCTGTCTGATTCCAGAGCTCTTAACCACCCTGCGTTATTCTTTTCTTTTCTTTTCTTTTTTTGAGACGAAGTCTCGCTCTTGTCCCCCAGGCTGGAGTGTAATCTCGGCTCACTGCAACCTCTGCCTCCCAGGTACAAGAAATTCTCCTGCCTCAGCCTCCCGAGTAGCTGGGATTACAGGTGCCCGCCACCATGCCTGGCTAATTTTTCTATTTTTAGTAGAGATGGGGTTTCACCATGTTGGCCAGGCTGGTCTCGAACTCCTGACCTCAGGTGATCCGCCTGCCTCAGCCTCCCAAAGTGCTGGGATTACAGGCGTGAGCCACCGCTCCTGGCCTATTCTTTATAGTTCTCTGCCTATTTGACTGATTATCTCCCTGACATAAGTTCCTAGAGGTGGATTTGCTGGGTCAGAGAATCCACACACTTAAAAGTTTAATACTAATATCTAGAACGCCCTCCCAAAAAAGTTGTATTGTGGCCGGACATGGTGGCTCACATCTGTAATCCTAGCACTTTGGGTGGCTGAGGAGGGAGGATCACTTGAGCTCAGGAGTTTGAGACCAGCCTGGGCAAGTTGTGAGACCCCATCTCTACAAAAAGTTTTTTAAAAATTAGCTGGGTGTGGTGACGTGTACCTGTAGTCAGCTATTTGGCAGGCTGAGGTGGGAGGATTCCTTAAGCTTAGGAGGTTGAGGCTGCAGTGAGCCATGACTGTGCCACTGCACTCCAGCATGGGTGACATAGTGAGACCCTGTCTCAAAAAAAAGTTGTGTCAATTTAAACTACCATGACCGCGCTCAAGTGTGCAGTCCCAAAACTTCACACACACTCATAAGCTTGACAAGCAAAAGTGATTCTTCAGCTGAAAGGTCAGATTGAGCATCTTTACAGAGATTTGTTAAGCTCTCTCATTCCTTTGTGAACCCCCTATTCAAGACCTGTGCCAATTTCACATTTGGGATGTTTGTCTTTTTTTTATTATTGATTCATGTATGCTTTTTGTATATTAAGGCTCTTAATGATTTGTCTGCCATATACATGGCAAACAATCTAATCTCCCCTGATCTTTTATTTTCCTTTTCTTTCTTGAGACAGAGCATTACTCTGTTGCCCAGGCTGGAATACAGTGGTACCATCATAGCTCACTGCAATCACTGCAGTCTCAACCTCCTGGGCTCAAGCCATCCTCCTGCCTCAGCCTCCTGAGTAGCTGGGACTAAAGGTGCATGCCACCATGCCCAGATAATTTTTTTAAAATTATTTTTATAGAGATGGGGTCTCACTATGCTGCCCAGGCTGGCAATCTCCTCTGATCAGAGAGTCCCTTGAGGAAGTCCAGCTAGATCTCCTTTTATTGCCCAGCTGGCCTCAATGAACATTGCTTTTCTGTCTAGGCCTCATTGTAGGTTGCATTTTATTGGTGGTTCCTCGAGAAACAAAAGCAGAGACTTTGAGGTCTTATGAACCTCAGTCTTACCCAGAACACTTGAAGTACCCTTCAGCTTTCCATGACAAGAAAGCTCAGGCCCTGGAGCCAGAAGCCACGGCTTTGTGTCTGGGTCCTGTAGTTCACTGCTATGGCTCCAGTTTCTGATTCCTCCAAGTTAAGATGGGTTGGTAAATTCGGCCACGCAGAATGCGCTTCAAGCCACGCCCACTGTGTGTCAAACCATGCCCACTGTACATAAACCACACCTTCTCATTTAGCCACGCCCACCTTCGAGTGGAGAGGCGTGATTAGAGCTTTACAGAGAAGTGAAGTGCAGAAACAGTGAGGAACCTGGGCCAGGGGGAGGAGGAGGGAGAAGATCCCCTGGCCTCGATGGCTGGCGATTCCTTCATGCCCCCAGCACCCACCTGGTTAAAGAAAGAAGGATGGCCAGGAGCAGTGACTCACTCCTGTAATCCCAGCACTTTGGGAGGCCGAGGCAGGCAAATCACTTTAGGCCAGGAGTTCGAGACCAGCCTGACCAATGTGGCAAAACCCCATCTCTACTAAAAACACAAAAATCAGCCGGATGTGGTGGTGTATGCCTGTAATCCCAGCTACTCAGGAAGCTGAGGCACGAGAATCGCTTGAACTCAGCAGGCAAAGGTTGCAGTGAGCCAAGATCACACCACTGCACTGCAGCCTAGGCAACAGAGCAAGACTCTGTCTCAAAAAAAAAAAAAAAAAAAAAAAAAAGAAAGAAAGAAAAAGAAAATAAAGAAAGAAGGAGGCACCTGGCTACCATATTCCACCTTTCTCCTCACCCACTTTTTTTTTTTTTTTTTGAGATGGAGTCCTTCTCTGTCATCCAGGCTGGAATGCAGTGGCACAATCTCAGCTCACTGCAACCTCCGCCTCCTGAGTTCAAGCGATTCTCCTGCTTCAGCCTCCTGAGTAGCTGGGATTACAAGCATGCACCACTACATCCGGCTAATTTTTCTATTTTTAGTAGAGATGGGGTTTTGCCATGCTGGTCTCTAACTCCTGACCTCAAGTGATCCATCTGCCTCGGCCTCCCAAAGTGCTGGGATTACAGGTGTGAGCCACCACACCCGGCCCTCACCCACTCCTTAAAATATCCCTACCAGGGTCTGTGGTTTATCTGTGCCTCAGTGTTCTCATCTGTAAAATGAGGATAATTTTAAGGATTATCTGAGTTAGCATCTGTGAAGGGGTTAGAATGTTACCTGGCACATAGTAGGTACTCAATAAACGGCATCACTGATATGGTTCCACGGATGGTTGTACTATTATTAGGAATAAAGTGTGGGATGGAAAAACGTGGCTCTGGGCACCTGGAACCAGCCCCAGGGGCAGGCGGGGCTCTGCACAGGCTCTTTACCCCATGCCAGCAGGAGGACCCTTTGGGGGAAACTGAGGCACTGATCATCCCTTGCCTTCCCAGCTCTGAGTCCTTCTCACCCATGCCCAGAGCCTCAGAGCCCGGCAAGGTGCCCCAAGAGAAAGCCACACTTCTGAACTGCACTGCCTGGCACAATTACCGTTTTCATCCTCATTAAACTACATTTTCATTCTAATTAGAGTTCCACCGCCTCCCAGAGAGAAGGGCCGATTACTTTTCAGCATCATTAACACTGGCTCCCTCCCCACTTTCCTCCTCCCCCGCCCAGGCTCCCACTACACCAGGGCATTCTCTCTCTCTCTCTCTCTCTCTCTCCCCGCTTCACCCCATGGACCAGAGAAAAGCAACAGAACATTTATTGTTGCCTCCTGGGTGCCAAGCTGGATGCTAGGAACCTTCCTCCACAGCCTCTTCACCTTATCTTGGCCTGGTCTAATTTTCTTTTTTTCCCCCAATACTAACCCCTTTTTGTTGTTTTGTTTTGTTTTGTTGAGACAGAGTCTTACTCTGTCGCCCTGGCTGGGGTGCAGGGGCATGATCTCGGCTCACTGCAACCTCTGCCTCTCGGGTTCAACTGATTCTCCCACCTCAGCCTCCTGAGTAGCTAGGATTACAGGCACACACCACCACCTGGCTAATTTTTATATATTTTTTTTTAGTAAAGAGGGGGTTTCACCAGGTTAGCCAGGCTGGTCTCAAACTCCTGATCCCAAGTGATCCACCTGCCTCGGCCTCCCAAAGTGCTGGGATTACAGATGTGAGCCACTGCGCCAGCCCCGCTTTGAACATGGTCTATGCTTTATTCGTTCTTTTTATCCTCTGTCTCCCCCTCCCCAGAATGTCAACACCCACTCATGTCCCCCAAGCACTCCTGGGCACGCTAACCCCACAGCTTCTAAGAACCAGCTCCCGAGAAGTGGCTCTGGTTGCTGAGTGGGTGGAAAGTTCTGGAGAAGAAACACTCTCCTGGAGCAGTCCTTGAGCAATGGCTGATGGGAATGGGTGGATAAATATCCCAGCTCCCTCGCCCCTAGGTGGGAACCCTCGGAGTGTGTTCTATTTGGTTTCAGCATTCTCCAGCACAATTGAATTGCCCACAGTGGAAACTGGCTCATAAACACCCTTCATTGGCTACCTGCCCTTCCCTTCCTCACTCCCCTTCTCGCCTACCCATGTTTACTGAGATCATCTCTCAGATCAACCATATCCTAGATCTCCCAGGCCCTTTGGAGTTCAGGCAAACCACATCTCAGAGAGGGACTCAACACACAAGGAACAGGTTAAGAAAGCCTCTGCAAGGCCAGGCATGGTGGCTCATGCCGGTAATCCAGTGCTTTGCGAGGCAGAGGCAGGAGGATCATTTGAGGCCAGGAGTTCAAGACCAGCCTGGCCAACATGATGAAACCCCATCTCTACTAAAAATACAAAAATTAGCTGGGCATGGTGGCTCATGCCTGTATTCCCAGCTAGTTGGGAAGCTGAGGCAGGAGAATCACTTGAACCCAGGAAGCAGAGGCTGCAGTGAGCCGGGATCATGTCACTGCATTCCAGTCTGGGCAACAAAGCGAGACTCCACGTCAAAAAAAAGACCAGCCTGGGTATCATAGTGAGATCCCATCTCTTAACAAAAAAAATTAGCTGAGCATGGTAGTGCATGCCTGTAGGCCCAGCTGTTTGGGAGGCTGAGGTGGGAGGATCACTTGAGCCCAGGAGTTTGAGGCTACAGTGAGCTATGATCGCACCACTGTACTCCAGCCTGGCTGACAGAGACCCCATCTCTTAAAAAATAAAATAAAACAAAATAAAGAAAGCCTCTGCGCCTCTCTCACTCTGGACAAAACCACTATTATGACCAGAAGGCAGCATCGCTGGGCAGCTATGACCTATATTTGAAATAAATTCTTAGAAAGGTTCCATTTGGAAGGGAGTGTAACCTGCATAGCACTTTTGGGGAGCAGCTTGGCAGAGTGCATTAAAATGTGAAGTGCAGGCCGTGTGCAGTGGCTCATGTCTGTAATCCCAGCACTTTGGGAGGCTGAGGTAGGTGGATCACTTGAAGTCACGAGTTCGAGGCCAGCCTGGCCAACATGGTGAAACCCCATCTCTACTAAAAATACAAAAATTAGCTGGGCTTGGTGGTATGTGCTTGTAGTCCCAGCTACTTAGGAGGCTGAGACAGGAGAATCGCTTGAACCCAGGAGGCAGAGGTTGCAGTGAGCAAAGATTGCACCACTGCACTCCAGCCTGGGCGAGGTGACAGTGTGAGACTCTGTCTCAAAAAAAAAAAAAAAAAAAAAAAAAAAAAAAAAAGTGAAGTGCAGCCAGGTACAGTAGTTCACGCATGTAATCCCAGCACTTTTGGAGGCCAAAGTGGGAGGGTTGCTTGAGCCCAAGGGTTCAAGACCAGCCTGGGCAATATAGCAAAACCCTGTCTCTACAAAAAAATATACAAAATTAGCCAAGCATGGTGGTTCTCACCTGTAATCTTAGCTACTTGGGAGACTAAGGTGGGAGGATCCCCTGAGCCCTGGAGGTTGAGGCTGCAGTGAGCTATGATTGCACCACTGCACTCCAGCCTGGGCAACAGGGCAAGACACTGTCTAAAAAAAAATTAAATAAATAAATAAATAAAGACACCAGTCATATTGGATTTAGGGTCCACCCTAATCCAATGTGACCTCACATTAACTTAACTGATTATATCTGCAAAGACCCTGTTTCTAAATAATTCATTCAGGAGAACTGAGGGTCAGGACTTCAACATATATATATATTTTTTGAGACAAGAGTCGCTCTGTCGCCCAGGCTGGAGTGCAGTGGCACAATCTCGGCTCACTGAAAGCTCCGCCTCCCGGGTTCCCGCCATTCTCCTGCCTCAGCCTTCTGAGTAGCTGGGACTACAGGCACCCGCCACCACGCCTGACTAATTTTTTGTATTTTTGGTAGAGACGGGGTTTCACCATGGTCTCAATCTCCTGACCTCGTGATCCGCCCGCCTCGGCCTCCCAAAGTGCTGGGATTACAGGCTTGAGCCACTGCGCCTGGCCAATATTTTTTTTTTTTTTGAGACGGTCTCGCTCTGTTGCCCAGGCTGGAGTGCAGTGGCATGATCTCCACTCACTGCAACCTCTGCCTCCTAGGTTCAAGTAATTCTTGTGCCTTAGCCTCCTGCACGCCACCACGCCCGGCTAATTTTTGTATTTTTGGTAGAGATGGGGTTTCACCATGTTACCTAGGCTGGTCTCAAACTCCCGATCTCAAGCAATCTACCCACCTCAGCCTCCCAAAATGCTGGGATTACAGGCATGAGCCACTACACTCAGCCTTCTGTTTTTTGTTTTTTGTCTGTTTGTTTTTAATAGAGATAGGGTCTTGCTATGTTGCCCAGACCAACCTCAAACCCCTGGCCTCAAGCAATCCTCCTGCCTCAGCCTCTCGAAATTCAAATTATAGCCTGGAAACAGGCATGAGCCACCGCACCAGAATCAACATATCTTTTTTCCTTTTTTTTTTTTTTTTTTTTTTTTTTCAAGACACAGTCTCACTTTGTCACCCAGGCTGGAGTGAAGTGGCGCAATCTCAGCTCACTGCAACTTCTGCCTCCCGGGTTCAAGCGATTCTCTTGCCTCAGCCTCCTGAGTAGCTGAGACTACAGGCAAGTGCCACCACACCTGGCTAATTTTTGTATTTTTAATAGAGACGGGGTTTCGCCATGTTGGCCAGGCTGGTCTCCAACTCCTGACTTCTGGTGATCAGCCTGCCTTGGCCTCCCAAAGTGCTGAGATTACAGGCATGAGCCACCGCGCCTGGTCGACAGCCCCAATTTACAGACAGAAAACTGATACCCAGGTACATGGATTGTCTGTGAGCAGATCACACAGCTGGTAAGAGGCAGAGCTGGTCTCAGTGGCTGCTGAGCCCTTACGTGTATGTGACATGAAACACAGAGGGTCATTTATGTATTCCAACAACCTTGCAAGGCAGAAAATACCTTCATGTTATAGATGAGGAAACGGAGGCAAGGAGCGAGTAAGCAACTTGCCTGAGGTCAGGTGGATGCCAGAGCAGGGACTTGAGCCTCGGGAACTGACCATGGGACCCTCTGGGGGACCACGGGCTCCATCTCCTGGGCGGTGGAATGAGGGTCTCTTTCAGCACAAATGTTCTATAACCACAGGGAGAAACAGGGACTGCAGCCTATTCCCCCAGGACTGAGCAAGGGAGAAGCCCTGACTGGTTAAGACCTTCCAGGTAGGCCAGGCGTGGTGGCTCACACCTGCAATCCCAGCACTTTGAGAGGCTGAGGTGGGCAGATCACAAGGTCAGGAGTTCGAGACCGGCCTGGGCAACATGAGACCCCCATCTCAAAAAAAAAGAAAAAAGACATTTCAGATGGGACTACACATAGGCCCTGCTCTTGGCCCAGGCAGCAACTGCCATGCTCTGGGGACCTGAGTCAGCTTCTAGGTATTTCAGAGCCCAAGGATCCACCAGAGCCACTCTCACCGCACAGGGGTTATTAATGAATGCTAATTAATATCTGTGTTCACAGAGCCAGCCAGGCCCCTGGGCCTGGAGCATCCACAGGAGGAAAGTACAAGAATCCCAGCACCCTGCCAAGCAGCAGGGACTCTTCAGACGCCCGAGGGCTGGTTTGCCCAGAGCCAGCTGGGAAGGACTCATGGTGACCAGAAGGGGAAACTGAGGCACTGCTGAGCACCAACAGTCCTGGAGAGCTTTAAGAATGGTTGCCATCTGAGGCCAGGCACAGTGGTTCATGCCTATAATCCCAGCACTTTGGGAGGCCAAGGCAGGCGGATCACTTGAGGTCAGGAGTTCGAGACTTGTCAGGCCTCTGAGCCCTAGCTAAGCCATCATATCCCCTGTGACCTGCACGTAGACATCCAGATGGCCTGAAGCAACTGAAGATCCACAAAAGAAGTGAAAATAGCCAGTTCCTGCCTTAACTGATGACATTCCACCATTGTGATTTGTTCTGGCCCAACCCTAACTGATCAATGTCTTTGTGACAATACACCCTCCCCACCCTTGTGATAATGTACTTTGTGATACTCCCCCGCCCTTATGAATGTACTTTGTACCATACACCCTCCCCACCCTTGAGAAGGTACATTGTAATATTCTCCCTGCCCACCTTGAGAATGTACTTTGTACAATCCACCCCCTCCCTGCAAAAAGATTGCTCCTGGCCAGGCGCCGTGGCTCACGCCTGTAATTCCAGCACTTTGGGAGGCCGAGGCGGGTGGATCACGAGGTCAGGAGATGGAGACCATCCTGGCTAACACTGTGAAACCCTGTCTCTACTAAAAATTAACAAAAAATTAACCAGGCGTGGTGGCAGGCGCCTGTAGTCCCAGCTACTCAGGAGGCAGAGGCAGGAGAATGGCGTGAACCTGGGAGGTGGAGCTTGCAGTGAGCCGAGATCGCACCACTATACTCCAGGAAAAAAAAAAATTGCTCCTAACTCCACCACCTATCCCAAACCTATACGAACTAATGATAATCCCGCCACGCTTTGCTGACTCTCTTTTCGGACTCAGCCCGCCTGCACCCAGGTGATTAAAAAGCTTTATTGCTCACACAAATCCTGTTTGGTGGACTGTCTTCACATGGACGTGTGTGACAGAGACCAGCCTGGTCAACATGGTGAAACCTTGTGTCTACCAAAAATATAAAAATTAGCCAGGCATGGTGGCACGCACCTCTAATCCCAGCTACTTGGGAGGCTGAGGCAAGAGAATCTCTTGAACCCAGGAGACAGGAGGCAGAGGTTGCAGTGAGCTGAGACTGTGCCACTGCACTCCAGTCTGGGCAGCAGAGTGATACCCTGCTCCATCCCCTCCCCACACAAGAATGGTTGCCATTTGAAAGGAACAAAGAAATGGGTGTTGGAGACCCCAGAGCCATCAGCTTCCACAAGAGCTCTGGACCTTACCCCAGCCTCAGCTTCCTCATCAGTAAATGAGAACATGAATTTCTTTCCTTATATGTAGTAGGCATAAGAACTCATTAAGCATTTGTGCATGTGAAATGCTTTGCAGGTAATCAGTTTCCAATAGGTGTTAACTCCCTTTCCCTCACTGTGCCTCAGTTTCCCTCTTGGGCATACAAGAAGCCGGCGGGGCTTTGAGGCTACCCTCTGGGAGGACTTCAGGCATGGTGCCTTGACTTAGACCTCGGGGCAAGTATGAAAAATCACTTCTGATCGGCCTCATTAATAACACAGTTGCTAATGTGGCAGTAAGACAGTTCCCTAGGCCCTGATTAAAAACAGAAGTTTCCCCCACATTCGTGGAGATGGAGCAGAAGGGAAAACAAAGACAAGCACACTTGTGCCAGATAAATACAGACGCAAACACATGCATGGCAGATAAACACACACTGGCACACCAAATATACACACAGCCGGCTGCAGACATCCGGGTGGGCTCGCACAGCCCGGCTCGCACAGCCCAAAGAGACCCCCAGGAAGAGCCGCCCCAAAAGGAAGAGAAACCGCTGCAGAGATGTCCTGCTGGACCCTGGCCACATCTGGGACCTGATCACGTCAGTGTACTGGAACAGGAGACAGAAGTGGGGGAAATTAACGTCCCTGGGAGTAGCCCTGAGCCAGAGATGGAATGAGTTGGTGGATAAATACCCCAGCTCCCTCCCCAGCAGATGCCTAATCCACAGTCTCCCAGAGATCCCTGGAGGGGTCAGGCTTCAGTTTTCCACAGTGACAACCTGTCTGATATCCCTTGTCATCTCTCTTCTCCCCTCCCCAGGTTTCCAGTGTTCATTTCCCAAATAAACCACTTGCCCTCCAACCCTGTATCAGGGTCTGTTTCTGACCTGTATGTGTACCTCCCAGAAGTATATACAGCTATGGATCTCAATGAGGGTGACTCCGTCCCCCAGGAGACATTTGGCAATGTCTGAAGGTATTTCCGGCTGTAAAACTGGGGCAGGGGGCCAGACACAGTGACTCACACTTGTAATCCCAGCACTTTGGGAGACCAAAGTGGGCGGATCACTTGAGGTGAGGAGTTTGAGACTAGCGTGGCCAACATGGGGAAAATCCCGTCTCTACCAAAAATACAAAAATTAACCAGGTGTGGTGGTGAGTGCCTGTAATCCCAGCTACTGGAGGGGCTGAGGTGGGGGAATCACTTGAACCTGGGAGGCAGAGGTTGCAGTGAGCCAAGATCATTCCACCTCACTCCAGCCTGGGTGACAGAGTGAGACTCCATCTCAAAAAAAAAAAAAAAAAAAAAAAAAAAATTGGGGGCAGGGGTACTCCTGACATTTAGTGGGTCCAGTTCAGGGACGCTCAATGTCCTACAAGGGACTGGGCAAGGTGACTAAAGCCTGTGATCCCAGCACTTCAGGAAGTCAAGGCAGGAGGATCAGTTGAGGCCAGGAGTCCAAGGCCAGCCTGGGCAACATAGCAAGACTTCATCTCCCCTGCAAAAAAAAAAAATCCTACAAGGCACAGAACAGTCCCCCAGAGCAAAAAATGATGTGGCCCCAAATGTCAAGAGTGCTGAGGTTCAGAAGCCCTGGTCTACGGGAAGCCACTGGGCCCCACGTGGAAACAGCTGAGTGCACACACATTATTCAAATGCAGATACACAGTGGGTGCACCGGCAGCATTAGGCCACACACACCCACTGTGCACCAAGCGTTCGAACTAGGGAAACAGGATCATCCACTCCTGGTGTGTTTTCCTACCAAGATGTACAGACCACCAGAGGAGACCCCCAATTCCACCCTGCCCAGACCAGCTTTTTGTGCAGCTAACTCACAGACACTCTGGAAAGTGCTTCAATGACCATTAAACCCATTTTACAGACGAGACAACTGAGGCCCAGATGGGGGCAGTTTTTTGTTGTTGTTTTTTTGTTTTTGTTTTTGAGACGGAGTCTCGCTCTGTTGCCCAGGCTGGAGGGCAGTGGCACCATCTCAGCTCACTGCAACCTCTGCCACCTGGGTTCAAATGATTCTTATGCCTCAGCCTCCCAAGTAGCTATAGGCGTGTGCCACCACACCCAGCTAATTTTTGTATTTTTAGTAGAGACAGGGTCACACCATGTTGGCCAGGCTGTTCTCGAACTCCTGACCTTAAGTGATCCTCCCATCTCGGCCTCCCAATGTGCTGGGATTACAGGCGTGAGCCACTGTGCCCAGCCCAGACAGGAGAAGTTTATGACCCAGCAAGAAACCCAGAGGCCCCTGAGGCATGTGTAGACACGTGTTTGAAGGCAAAGAGGGCAGGATGAAAAGAGACCCTCCCCACCATCATCTCGGAGTTGAGATAAGGAGGGACAGAAAGGACTTTAGCTTCCCAGAAGAAATCCTGTATCACTTTGGGTAACTAGAAAATCCACTGAAAAATGTTTTTAGGGTGGGCGAGGTAGTGCTCACCTGAAATCTCAGCACTGAGGGAGCCCGAAGCAGGAGGATCTCTTAAGCCCAAGAGTTGGAGACCAGCCCGGGCAACATGGCAAGACTTCTCATCTCTACAATAAATAAAATACAATTTTTGTTGTTGTTGTTTGTTTGTTTTAGACGAAGTTTCACTCTTTCTGCCCAGACTGGAATGCAATGGCGCGATCTCTGCTCACTGCAACCTCTGCCTCCAAGGTTCAAACGATTCTCCTGCCTCAGCCTCCTGAGTAACTGGGATTACAGGTACACGCCACCATGCCCAGCTAATTTTGTATTTTTAGTAGAGATGGGGTTTCGCCATGTTGGTCAGGCTGGACTTGAAATTTTGACCTTCAGTAATTCACCCACCTCAGCGTCCCAAAGTGCTGGGGTTATAGGCATGAGCCACCACGCCGGGCCAAATACAATGTTTTTTAAACATACATTGTTTTTTAAACATTAGCTGACTCTTGGCCAAGCATGGTGGCTCACGCCTGTAATCCCAGCACTTTGGGAAGCTGAGGTGGGCAGATCACTTGAGGTCAGGAGTTCAAGACTAGCCTGGTCAACGTGGTGAAACGCTGTCTCTACTAAAAATACAAAAAATGAGCTGGGCATGGTGGCGTGTGCCTGTAATCCCAGCTACTCAGGAGTCTAAGGCAGGTGATCGCTTGAACCCAGGAGGCGGAGGTTGCAGTGAGCCAAGATCTTGCCACTGCACTCCAGCCTGGGTGACAGCAAAACCCTGTCTCAAACAAACAAACAAAATGGGCTGCTCTGGACTCACACAGGCCTGGTGTCTCCAATCCCAGCCTTGCCATTTTCTGGCTCTATGAACCTGGGTAAGCCGCATCGCCTCCCTGAGCCTCAGTTTCCCCATCTGAAAAATGGGGATTCACCCATTCGCTGTTCTACAAACGTGCACCCAGGACCCACTGACACCAAACCCTGCGCACAGCTTTAACCTATATAAAGTTAAGGCAGAACACGAACAGGGTAAGTGTGTTCACCCCTCCCCCAGGCACGGAGCTGCTGAACTAGTTTTGGGAATGGGGGAATCAGAGCATGCGTGGACAGACGGAGGGAGCCCTCAGCTGCCCGGACCCTGCAGCCCACCACCCCTACTCTTCTCAGATCCCCCTCATCTGAACAAAAAGCCCCTCTAGAAGGACGTAGGACCCCAAGCAGGATCCCAGGGCTTGGCGTCCAAATCCAGGCCAGGAACTGACCTCAGTAGCCAGACAGGTGAGGGGGCTAAAGCTCCGGGTTTTCCACCTCCGCTTCCCGCCGCTGCAGCGCGGGGAGCGAGCGCCACCTGTGGGCCGCCAAGGGGAGGTGCGTGCGACTCCCGGGGAAGTGGATGGAAGTGGATGGTCGCCCTCCTTTCTCCCCAACCCGGGAGGCCCTGGAGCCCCCCAGGAGTTTCGGAAACAGCTCTCATCTCTTAAATTCTCCTCCACAACCCACTTTTCTCAGCTGCCGTTTCCCAGCTAGAACTCGTCGTCCACGTATTCATGCAACGTTTATCGAGCACCTACTCTGTATTGAGCAAACCTAGATCATTGCTCTAGGTGTAGCCTACACAGAAGACAGAATAGGGCTGGCTCAGGCCTGTAACCCCAGCCACTCAGGAGTCTGAGGTGGGAGGATCATTTGAGCCCAGAAGATGGAGGCTGCAGGGAGTCATGATCGCACCATTGCACTCCAGCCTGGGCAACAGAGCAATACCCTGTCTCTAAAAGTAAAAAGAGGCCAGGCACGGTGGCTCACGCCTGTAATTCCAGCACTTTGGGAGGCCAAGGTGGGCGGATCACGAGGTCAGCAGTTCGATACCAGCATGGCCAACATGGTGAAACCCCCCCTTTCTACTAAAACTACAAAAATTAGCCAGGCATGGTGGTGGGCGCCTGTAATCCCAGCTACTCAGGAGGCTGAGGCAGGAGAATTGCTTGAATCCAGGAGACGGAGGTTGCAGTGAGCAGAGATCATGCCACTGCACTCCAGCCTGGGCGACAGAGCAAGACTCCATCTGAAAAAGAAAAAAAAAAAAAAGGAAACAAAACAGATAAACTTCCATGCCCTTCTGAAGCTTACAGTCCAAGGGAAGAGAGAAGAGAGAGGAGGAAGAGGACAATGGGCTGCAAGGTCATTGCTGATGGCAGTAAGTGTTCTGAAGGAGAAAGTATATATACAGGGATGTCACTGAAGCACCCACTGTGGGTAGAGTGGGTGGAGTGGGCTCTGAGGAAGTGACGCTTGTCCTGAGGCTTGAGAAGAATAAAGCCTCAGCCATGCCGAGTCTGGAGCCAGGATTTCCAGCAGAAGGTGCAGCCAGCGCAAAGCCCCTATGGCAGAAAGGAGCTTGGGTATTGGACAGTGGGAAAGGAGGTCACGGTAGCCAGAGCCGGGAGATGGAGAAACAGGTGGGCTGCGATGTCAAGGCCTATTTTGGAGACAAATCTGACCTCTCACTCTCCCTGAGGAGTCACCTCCTAAAAGCCCGAGGGGAGAAGAAGAAGGCGGCTCACACTGAGCTGAAAGCCCTCCGACGCTACCAGCGGCACCCTCCTTGTGGTGTCGCCCACAGAAAGAAGCCCTGGCCCATGCCCTGTCCCCCTGCCTACCCCGCCACTCTTCTAGGACTTTGCCTCTGACCATATTGACCCCAATTATGCAGTCAACGTGCACGTGGTCGGCTCTGCTTGCAAAGTCCCCTTCTTACCCCCTGCCCATCTCCCTGGGAGACACAGGGAACCATACAATGTGCCTTTCAAGACCAATGCTTGCGCTGGGCGCGGTAGCTCACACCTGTAATCCCAACACTTTGGGAGTCCGAGGGGGGCAGATCCCTTGAGGTCAGGAGTTCGAGACCAGCCTGGCCAACATGATGAAGCCCCAGCTCTACTAAAAATACAAAAAACAAAATTAGCTGGGCGTAATGGTGGGCGCTTGCAATCCCAGCTAATCGGGAGGCAGAGGCAGGAGAATCACTTGAACCTGGGAGGTGGAGGTTGCAGTGAGCCGACATTACACCACTGCACTCCAGCTTGGGCGACAAGAGCGAAACTCCGTCTCAAAAAAAAAAAAAAAAAAAATGGTTGTTACCAGCCCCACACATGAACCCCAGCCGAGCCTGCCCCCTTTGCCTTCATACCCTCAAAAGCAAAGTCTCCCCGTGTGCCCTGACAACCCCAAAAGGGACTATGCAGGGAAGAGATCTGGTTTCTCGAACATTGCTCTTGGGATCCCTGCCTGGGGGTGGCCACGAGAGAGGCTGTGGGTCTCGCTCAGCCCCAGGAGGGGAGCAGAGCCCTGTCCCCAACTCCCCGCTAGTGCAGAAGGGGTACACCCGGTCTCCACAGCCTGGCCTCAGTTCTGGGGGCTGCCTGGCTACTGGGGAGAGGGCAGAGCCTGTTGGAGCTTGTAATTAAGGTTTCAGAGGCACCGACTTAATTACTACCTTGTGAAGGGTTAATTACCCCTAATTGGTTGGGAATCAGGCAATCTTTGTGCCTTCAGAGAATCAAAATATTTTCCCTTCCAGAACTGCCCCCTCCCTTTTGCTTTTTCTAAGTTTCCTGCAAGGAGGGGCACGGTGGGCTGGGGGGGTCTGGAGGATCGGAAACCACCAGTCTCCCCTCGGAGAACACACTTGCCAGGCCTGCCACAAGCAAGAGCGGGATTCAGAGGAGAAAGGTTCCCGGCCAGCTCAAGACAGGAAGACTTCCTGGAAGAGGTGGCCAAGTCTTCAGGACCCCAAGTCATCCTCCCAGGTAGGCCAAGGGCTCCTAGAATTCTCTCCCACCTAGAGGGTAGCAGGGCCTGGGGAAGCTGGAGCTGATGGTTCCAGGCATGGGAATGCTGCCTAGAGTCTCAGTTTCCTCACCTGTTAAATGGGGCCAAGGCTGCGATGCGCCAGGCAGAGTGAGCAGGAAATGAAGGCTGTCCCTGGAGAGGAAATCCTGGTGGTCACTGAGGAGACATCACTCATCTGCTGCTCATCCAGCTTGTTGCTCCTCTGCCTGGGTTTGTAGTAATGTAAGCATTAGGGCCCGCCCACTTCCCAGCCCTCATCTCCCTGCCTTCCTCCTAACTGCCTTGATGGGCTTTGAACAAACCGCACTGGTTCCCAACTCAGAGCCTGGAGTTCCCCCTGCCTGGCTTACTTTCCCCCTGATGATGCTGTGTCTGAGAAGCTTTTGTCCTGAAATGTCACCTCCTCCAGGGAGCATTCCCTGACCCCTGAACCACTCCTTCCTGGGAATTCTCCAGCTTATCACACTTTTTTTTTTTTTTAGACGGAGTCTGGCTCTGTCGCCCAGGCTGGAGTGCAGTGGCCGGATCTCAGCTCACTGCAAGCTCTGCCTCCCGAGTTTATGCCATTCTCCTGCCTCAGCCTCCCGAGTAGCTGGGACTACAGGCGCTGCCACCACGCCTGGCTAGTTTTTTGTATTTCTTAGTAGAGACGGGGTTTCACCATGTTAGCCAGGATGGTCTCGATCTCCTGACCTCGTGATCCGCCCGTCTCGGCCTCCCAAAGTGCTGGGATTACAGGCTTGAGCCACCGTGCCCGGCCCTCGCTCTCTGTTTTTAGAGACAGGGTGTCACTCTGTTGCCCAGGCTGGAGTGCAGTGGTGTGCTTATAGCTCACTAGAGCCTTGAACTCCTGGCCTCAGGCGATCCTCCCAAGTAGCTGGGACTACAGGCATGCACCACCACATCGGATAATTTAAAAACAGTTTTTTGTAGCAATGGGGTCTTGTTATGTTACCCAGGCTGGTCTCAAACTTCTGGCCTCAAGAGATCCTTCTGCCTCTGCCTCCCAAAGTGCTGGGATTACAGGCATGAGCCACTGCCCCTGGCCACACTTGTACCTCTCTTATGTAAATTGCCTTGTTGAGATCCTGGCTGGGTCTAAACAAGGGCCCAGTTTCCTCATCTGTGAAATGGGGGTGATGACAACAGCCCCCTTGGAGTTTCAGACCTGACTGTGGTGGCCATGGGGTTCTGGTGAGTTAAGACCTTCTTCTACTGGCCAAGGAGTGGACTTGGGGGATTCTAGGCAAAGCTTTAGGACAGGAGGACAGAGGCCAGAGCATGGCAAGTGAGCAAGGCTCAAGTGATGGGTCAGTCAGAAGGGGTTAGAGGACTGACATGGTGGCTCACGCCTGTAATCCCAGCACTTTGGGAGGCCGAGGCGGGCAGATCACTTGACGTCAGGAGTTCAAGACCAGCCCGGGCAACATGGTGAAACTCCGCCTCTATTAAAAACACGAAAATGAGAGGCTGGGTGCAGTGGCTCACGCCTGTAATCCTAGTACTGTGGGAGGCCGAGGTAGGTGGATCAGGAGGTCAGGAGTTAGACCATCCTGACCAATGTGGTAAAACCCTGTCTCTACTAAAAATACAAAAATTAGCTGGGCATGGTGGCATACACTTGTAGTCCCAGCTACTCAGGAGGCTGAGGCAGGAGAATCGCTTGAACCTGGGAGGCAGAGGTTGCAGTGAGCCTAGATTATGCCACTGGACTCCAAAACGAAAAAGAAATTAGCTGGGCGAGGTGGCAGGCGCCTGTAGTCCCAGCTAATCAGGAGGCTGAGGCACAAGAATCGCATGAACCCCGGAGGTGGAGATTGCAGTGAGCAAAGATCGCACCACTGCACCCCAGCCTGGGTGACAGAACGAGACTCTGTCTCAAAAAAAAAAAAAAAAAAAAAAAAAGGGTGAGGTTGGAGAGGAGGCAGACTTGGGAACAATGGGTATACTGCTATAACCTCCTTTTACAGATGGGGAAAGTGAGGCCCAGAGAGGTGAAGTCACTTAGCAAGGGCACACAGCCCTCTAGTGGGGGAGCCATAATTCATTCCCACATTGGGCAGAGTCCCCCACACAGAGTGGGGGAGGGGTTGGCAGGGAAGGCGGGGGAGGGAGTGATGGGTGGAGAGCTGTTTGGCAGAAAGGTGAAATACGGTTTTGACTCAGCTGTGTTGGAGGAGATGGTGACTCCGCCAAGATAGAGTAGACATTAAATTAGAGATAGAGGCCAGGCGCGGTGGCTCACGCCTGTAATCTCAGCATTTTTGGAGGCTAAGGTGGGCCGATCACTTGAGGTTAGGAGTTTGAAACCAGCCTGGCCAACATGGCGAAACTCCGTCTCTACTAAAAATACAAAAATCAGCCAGGCGTGGTGGTGGGTGCCTGTAATCCCAGCTACTCGGGAGGCTGAGGCAGGAGAATTGCTTGAACC
Organism: Macaca thibetana thibetana; assembly: GCF_024542745.1. Taxonomy (NCBI): domain Eukaryota; kingdom Metazoa; phylum Chordata; class Mammalia; order Primates; family Cercopithecidae; genus Macaca; species Macaca thibetana. The sequence continues at coordinate 10,135,851 of NC_065596.1, read as the reverse complement.
GGGGAGGCAGAGGTTGCAGTGAGCCAAGATCATGCCACTGCACTCCAGCCTGGATGACAGAGAGACAGAGAGACTCGGCCCTGAAAAAAAAAAAAAAAAAAAAGAGAGAAAGAAGGAAGGAGGGAGGGAGAGAAGAAGGAAGCGAGTGAGCAAGGGAGGGAGGGAGAAGTGGTCAATTGGGGAGGATTATTCTACTTGCAAGTAAAAAATCCAAACCCAAACTGGCTTAAAGGAAAAATAATGATACTTTATTGGTTTGTATCACTGAAAAGTTTAAGATATGTTGGCTTTGGCCGGGCGCGGTGGCTCAAGCCTGTAATCCCAGCACTTTGGGAGGCCGAGACGGGCGGATCACAAGGTCAGGAGTTCGAGACCATCCTGGCTAACACGGTGAAACCCCGTCTCTACTAAAAAATACAAAAAACTAGCCGGGCGAGGTGGCGGGCGCCTGTAGTCCCGGCTACTCGGGAGGCTGAGGCAGGAGAATGGCGTAAAAACCCGGGAGGCAGAGCTTGCAGTGAGCTGAGATCCGGCCACTGCACTCCAGCCTGGGTGACACAGCGAGACTCCGTCTAAAAAAAAAAAAAAAAAAAAAAGATATGTTGGCTTCAGGGACAGCTGGATTCACGAGCTCAAACAAAGTAATCTGGCCGCATGCCGTGGCTCATGCCTGTAATCCCAGCACTTTGGGAGTCCAAGGCAGGAGGCTCACTTGAGCCCAGGAGTTTGAGACCAGCCCGGCCGACATAGTGAGACCTCATCTCTATTAAAAATTTTTAAAAATGGCCGGGCGTGGTGGCTCACGCCTATAATCCCAGCACTTTGGGAGGCCGAGGTGGGCGGATTACGAGGTCAGGAGATTGAGACCATCCTGGTTAACATGGTGAAACCCCGTCTCTACTGAAAAAATAAAAAAAATTAGCGGGGCGTGGTGGTGGGCGCCTGTAGTCCCAGCTACTCGGGAGGCTAAGGCAGGAGAATCGCTTGAATTCAAGAGGCAGAGGTTGCAGTGAGCCAAGAATACACCACTGGACTCCGACCTGGACTCCACTGGCAGCCTCACAGAGTGAAACTCCATCTCAAAAAAATAATAATAAATAAAAAATAAGGAAGGAGGATCACTCAAGCCTGGGAACTGAGGCCGGGAACACGATCATGCCACTGCACTCACACCTCGGGGACAAAGTGAAGCCCTGCTTCAAAAAAAGAAAATAATAATTCCCAGGCTCCCTCTGATTGGACAGTCTGGGGTCACATGTCATTTAGGAACCAATCACAGTGGCTAGAAAGGACAGCCTGAGTTCATGAGCCACTCCTGTTAATGGGGGTGGGGCTGGCCCTACAGACGTCAGTGGACAAAGAATGAAAGCTAAAGTGACAATTTATTCAAAAAGCATTTATTGGCCTGGTGTAGTGGCTCACGCTTGTAATCCCAGCACTTTGGGAGGCCGAGGTGGGCGGATCACGAGGTCAGGAGATCGAGACCATCCTGGCTAACTCGGTGAAACCCCGTCTCTACCGAAAACACAAAAAATTAGCCGGGCGTGGTGGCGGCGCCTGTAGTCCCAGCTACTCAGGAGGCTGAGGCAGGAGAATGGCGTGAACCCGGGAGGCGGAGCTTGCAGTGAGCAGAGATGGCGCCACTGCACTCCAGCCTGGGCGACAGAGCGAGACTCCGTCTCAAAAAAAAAAAAACCATTTATTTATTTGTTTTTATTTTTCTGAGACAGAGCCTTGCTCTGTCGCCCAGGCTGGAGTGCACTGGTACAATCTCAGCTCACTGCAACCTCTGTCTCCCAGGTTCACGCAATTCTCTTGCCTCAGCCTCCCGAGTAGCTGGGACTACAGGCATGCACCAACACACCCGGGTAATTTTTGTATTTTTAGTAGGGAAGGGGTTTCACCATGTTGGCCAGGATGGTCTCGAACTCCTGACCTCAGGTGATCCACCTGCCTTGGCCTCCCAAAGTGCTGGGATTACAGGCCTGAGCCACTGCACCTGGCCAAGAAACATTAATTGAGCACCTGTGGTGTGCCTGGCCCTGTTTTAGGGGCTGAGGATACAGCGGTGAAGAAGACAGCAAAACCCCTGCCCTCGTGTGACTGACACTCTATGTAAATTCATGAATTAAAATATTCGAAGGTGATGTGCTATAGAGAAAAATAAAACAGAGGGGAAAGGTTAAAAAGGACTGGGGGAAGGAAGCTAAAATTTCAAATACGGGGGTCGTCAGGGAAGGCCTCACTGAGGAGGTGACCTCTGAGCAAATATGTGGGGCAGATGAAAGAGTGAGAGGAGCCAGGCACAGTGGCTCATACCTGTAATCCCAGCACTTTGGGAGGCCGAGGCAGGCAGATCAGTTGAGGTCAGGAGTTCGAGACCAGCCTGGCCAACATGGTGAAACCTCGTCTCTACTAAAAATACAAAAATTAGCCGGGCGTGGTGATGCACACTTGTAGTCCCAGCTTCTCGGGAGGCTGAGGCAGGAGAATGGCTTCAACCCAGGAGGCGGAGACTGTGGTGAGCTGAGGTTGTGCCACTGCACTCCAGCCTGGGCGACAGAGCAAGACTCTGTCTCAAAAAAATCAAAAAAACAGAACAAAACAAAAAATCTTGGGGAAAGGTTTTCCAGGCAGAGGGAACAGCGCATGCAAAGGCCCTGAGGCTGGACTGGGCCTGGCATATTTATTTGAGTAACAGTGAGGAAGCTGGTGTGGCTGGAGCCAAGTGAATGAGGGGAAGAGAGCTGGAGGTGACAGGGCAAATCACACAGCTAAGCCTTGTGGGCCTTGGGGAAGACTGGATTGTACTGGGGGAGGTGGGAGTCATAGAAGGTTCTGGGGAAGAGGAAGAGCTTGGTCTGAACAGATTCAGGTGTTTACAGGAAGAATAGATGGCCACACCAACAAAACAGCTGTCACAGATACAGGAAGAGACTTTATATCTCCCTGCGGTTGGTTCTGTTGCCTTTTCCCACGACGCATGGGGAGAGGCACCAGTGGGGCGAGGAGCTGGGAGGACAGGCCACCCCAGAGTTCCCCGTCCCAGGAGTCAGGGAGCCCCCACCCCCACCATGTCCCAGGAGTGTTGTGTTTCGCCCTCTCTAGATGGGTGGAAATGGGGTGTGGCTGGGGAGGTGGTGGGGTGGCCAGGAGGGAAGCCGGGTCCTGGAGAGGCAGGACATGTGAAGGCATCAGGGAAGGGGGTGCCCCCTCTGAGAAGTCACAGGGGTCTTGCTGTCTCCTTTCTCTATTTTGAGTATCAAAGCCCTGCTCAAGCCCGAAGCTAAAGGGAGAAAGTCAAGGGTGTGGGGGCGTCAGGCTGTGGATGGCTTGGTTCGGTCACAGCTGTGATTGCACTGCCGATAAGGACCCTGGAGGCTGAATATCAGCCCGGCCAGGGTTGGGCAACATCCTGTTTGGGAAGTCTCTTCTAGTTACGGTTTTCGCTTCTCCAGCCCTGCCCTGACCCTAGTGGGAGAATTACAGGCAGGGGAGCACATGTTGAATACTCGCGTTACCAGAAACAGAAATAATCCCTTTTAAATTTTCCCAAGAATAGGATATACACATGTAAAAAAAATAATAATAATTAAAGAACTTAGACCCGGCCAGGCACGGTGGCTTATGCCTATAAACCCAGCACTTTGCGAGGCTGAGGTGGGTGGATCACCTGAGGTCAGGAGTTCGAGACCACCTGGCCAACATGGTGAAACGCCATCTCTACTAAAAATACAAAAAATTAGGCCGGGCATGGTGGTTCACGCCTGTAATCCTAGCACTTTGGGAGACTGAGGCGGGTAGATCACCTGAGGTCAGGAGTTCAAGACCAGCCTGGCCAACACGGCGAAACCCTGTCTCTACTAAAAATACAAAAATTAGCCAGGCTTGATGGCGCATGCCTGTAATCCCAGCTACTTGGAAGGCTGAGGAAGGAGAATCACTTGAACATGGGAGGCGAAGGTTGCAGTGAGCCAAGATTGAGCCACTGCACTCCACCCTGCGTGATGGGAGCAAGACTCCATCTCAAAAAAAAAAAAAAAAAAAAAAAAAAAATTAGCCGGGCATGGTGGCAGGTACCTATAATCCCAGCTACTCGGGAGGCTGAGGGAGAATCACTTGAACCCAGGAGGCAGAGGTTGCAGTGAGCCAAGGTTGCGTGCCATTGCACTCCAGCCTGGGCAACAAGAGCGAGACTCCATCTCAAAAAAAAAAAAAAAAAAACTTAGACCTTTTTGTGTATGATTACCTCATAATTATACACAAAAAGTAACTAAATGAGGCCAGGCGCGGTGGGTCATGCCTGTAATCCCAGCACTTTGAGAGACTCAGATGGGGGGATCACCTGAGGTCCAGAGTTTGAGACGAGCCTGGCCAACATGGCAAAACCCAGTCTCTACTAAAAATATTTTAAAAGTAGCCAGGCGTGGTGGCTCATGCCTGTGATCCCAGCTACTCGGGAGGCTGAGACCTGAGAATCAGTTGAACCAGGGAGGCAGAGGTTGCAATGAGCCGAGATTACACCATTGCACTCCAGTCTGGGCAACAGAGCAAGACTCCATCTCAGGAGTAAAAACAGAAAAAGAAATCTTTGAGACCATGGCTTAGGCAAAGGTTTCTTACCTATGTCACCAAAACCACAATCCATAAAAGAAAAAAATAATGAACGAATTGGACTTCATCAAAATGAAAACTTTTGCTCTTCAAAAGACATAAAGAAAATAAAAAGACAAGCCGCCAACTAGGAGGAAATATTTTCAAATCATTTTTCTGAAAGAATGTGTATCCAGAATATATAAAGAACTCTTAAAATAAAAACTCTTTATATAAGAATATATACGGAACTCAACAATAAGAAGGAAAAAAAATCCCAGTTTAAAAATGGGCAAAAGATTTGAACAGATGCTTCACCAAAGAGGACATTTAGATGGCAAATATGCATATGAAAAGACACTCAACATCATTAGTTGTTACAGAAATGCAAATTAAAACCGCAAGGAGATACCACTTCATACATCTATTAGAAGAGCTAAGATTTATTTTTTATTTTTGAGATGGAGTCTCACTCTGTCACCCAGGCTGGAGTGCAGTGGCGCAATCATAGCTCACTGCAGCCTCCACCTCCTGGGTCAAGCAATCCTCCCATCTTAGCCTCCCAAGTCACTAGGACTACAGGTGGACACCACCACACCTGGCTAAGTTAGGTTTTGGGGTTTCTTTTTTTTGAGACAGGGCCTATTTCTGTCGCACAGGCTGGAGTGCGATGGTGCAATCATAGCTCATTGTAGCCTTGAATTCCTGGGATCAAGTGATCCTTCCACCTCAGCCTCCCAAGTAGCTGGGAACCACAGGCATGCGCCAGTATGCCCGATTAATTTTTTGTTTGTTTGAGACAGAGTCTCGTTCTGTTGCCCAGCTGGAATGCAGTAGCACAATCTCAGCTCACTGTAACCTCCGCCTCCTGGGTTCAAGTGATCCTCCTGCCTCAGCCTACAGAGTAGCTGGGATTATAGGCATGTGCCACCACACCCAGCTTTTTTTTAAATTTTATTTTTAGTAGAGACTAGGTTTTGCCCTGTTGGCTAGGCTGGTTGCGAACTCCTGGCCTTAAGTGATCCGCCCATCTCAGCCTCCCAAGGTGCTGAGAATTTTTTTGGATTTTTTATAGAGATGGAGTTTTGCCATGTTGCCTAAGCTGGTCTCGAACTCCTGAGCTCAAGTGATCCTCCTCCCTCAGTCACCCAAAGTGCTGAGATTACAGGCATGAGCCACCGTGCCTGGCCTCAAATGAACTCTTTTTTTGAGAGGGAGTTTCACTCTTGTTGCCCAGGCTGGAGTGCAATGGCATGATCTCTGCTCACTGCAACCTCCGCCTCCTGGGTTCAAGCGATTCTCCTGCCTCAGCCTCCTGAGTAGCTGAGATTACAGGCATGCGCCACCACGCCTGGCTAATTTTGTATTTTTAGTAGAGAAGGCATTTCTCCATGTTGGTCTGGCCAGTCTCAAACTTCTGACCTCAGGTTATCCTCCCGCCTCGGCCTCCCAGAGCACTGGGATTACAGGCATGAGCCACCATACCTGGCCCCAAGTAAAACTTTAAATCATCTTTTATGCTTAGCCTCTTCCTTTTCTTTTTTCTTTCCTTTTTTTTTTTTTTGAGATGGAGTCTCGCTCTGTCGCCCAGGCTGGAGTGCAGTGGCGCTATCTCGGCTCACTGCAAGCTCCGCCTCCTGGGTTCATGCCATTCTCCTGCCTCAGCCTCCCGAGTAGCTGGGACTACAGGCGCCCGCCACCACGCCCGGCTAATTTTTTGTATTTTTAGTAGAGCCAGGGTTTCACCATGTTAGCCAGGACGGTCTCCATCTCCTGACCTTGTGATCCGCCTGCCTCAGCCTCCCAAAGTGCTGGGATTACAGGCGTGAGCCACCGCGCCCAGCCCAGCCTTTTCTTTTTATGTTGACAAATTCAAGTGTCCATCAACAGATGAATGGACAAACAACTACGGTCCCTCCCATGCAAGGAAACACCAGTTAGCAATAGAAAGCCACAAACTGTTCATAAACGCAGCAACATGGATAAACCTCAAAAACATCATGCTGAGTGAAAGAAGCCAGACCCTAAATGTTACATATTGTACAATTCCATTTATATGAAATTTCTAGAAAGGGCAGAGCTCTAGAGACAGAAAACAGATCAGTGGTTACCTGGGGCTGAGGCTGGGAGTGAGGATGGATTACGAATGTGGGGATTTGGGGGGTAATCAAAGTGTTCTCAAACGCTGGATTGTAGTAATACCTGCACAACTAGGTGAGTTTACTAAAAGTCATCTAACTGTAGGTTTGTAATGGGCGAGTTTAGGCTATATAAGTTATCCCTCAATAAGGCTATAAAAATGTTCCCCTAAAAATTCAGCTCTGGGTTTGTCACCACCCAATCTATTAACTCAACAAGTCCCTACAGTGCCTGACCCTTTTCTGAGCCCTGGAGGCACAGCAGGAAATAAAACAAAAATATGGGGGACAAAATAATGGGGCTGACATTCTCACGGGGGGACAGACAGGGAGCAAGATCAAGAATTAAAATCTAGCCGGGCGCGGTGGCTCACGTCTGTAATCCCAGCACTTTGGGAGGCAGAGGTGAGTGGATCACTTGAGGTCAGGAAATCGAGACCAGCCTGGCCAACATGATGAAACCCCGTCTCTACTAAAAATACAAAAATTAGCCTGGCGTGATGGCGTGCACCTGTAGTCCCAGCTACTTGGGAGGCTGAGGCAGGAGAATCGCTTGAACCCAGGAAGCGGAGCTTGCGGTGAGCTGAGATCGCGCCACTGCACTCCAGCCTGGGCGGCAGAGCGAGACTCTGCCTCAAAAAAAAAAAAAAAAATTACAATCTAGCAGGGTGGGCTGGGTACAGTGCTCATGCCTGTAATCGCAGCACTTTGGGAGGCTGAGGCAGACAGATCACTTGAGCTCAGGAGTTCATAACCAGCCTGGCCAACATGGTGAAACCCCATCTCTACTAAAAATACAAAAATTAGCTGAGTGTGGTGGCTCATGCCTATAATCCCAGCTACTTGGGAGGCTGAGGCAGGAGAATTGCTTGAACCCAGAAGGCAGAGGTTGCAGTGAGCCAAGATTGCGCCACTGTACTCGTTTGGTGACAGAGTGAGACTCCATCTCAAAAAAAAAAAAAGAAAAGAAATCTAGCAGGGTGGTCAGGCACGGTGACTCAGGCCTATAATCTCAGCACTTTGGGAAGCTGAGGCAGGAAGATTGCTTGAGATCAGGAGTTTGTGACCAGTCTGGGCAATATAGCAAGACCTCTATCTCTACAAAAAATAAAATAAACAAAATTAGCCAAGTGTGGTGGTGTGCACTTGTAGTCCCAGCTACTCGGGAGGCTGAGGCAGGAGGATGACTTGAACCCAGGAGGTTGAGGCTGCAGTGAGCCGAGATTGCACCACTGCACCCCAGTCTGAGCAACAGAGCAAGACCCTGTTTCAAAAGAAAAAGAAAAAAAGAGAAATAAAGAACGAATATCTACATCTCCTTAAAAGCAAACAAACAAATAAAAGACTTGGGCCAAGCACGGTGGCTCACACCTGTAATCCCAGCACTTTGGGAGGCAAGGTGTGCAGATCACCTGAGGTCAGGAGTTCGAGACCAGCCTGGCCAACATGGTGAAACCTCGTCTCCACTAAAAATACAAAAATTACCTGGGCGTGGTGGTGTGTGCCTGTAATCCCAGCTATTTGGGAGGCTGAGGCAGGAGAATCACTGGAAACCGAGAGGTGGAGTTTGCAGTGAGCCGAGATTGTGCCACTGCACTCCAGCCTGGGTGACAGAGTGAGACTCCGTCTCAAAAAAAAAAAAAAGACCTGAAGGGGGCGAGAGAAAGCCATGCGGGGATCTGGAGGAGGAGGTGGTGCCACAAGTGGAGAGAGAACTGCCCTGCAAACCCCTAAGGTAGGAGCTTGCCCAAAGGCAAGGAAGCTGGCATGGCTGAAGGGAATGAGCAAAGGGAAGAGGAGGAGGTGAGGGCAGATAAGTGCTGAGCAGATCCTGCAGGACCCTGTGGGCCACAAGGAGGAATTTGGCTTTTGCACTGGGTGAGGTGGGAGCCCTGGAGCGTCCTTGAGCAGAGGAGGGACGTGCCCTGACAGAAAAGCACGGAGGGGGCGAGCAAGGGCAGGAGCCAGGAGACCAGGGCAGAGGAGCCTGCACCGGGCCAAGGGGGAGTTGATGGGGCCGGACCAGGTAGGGGCCGTGGAGGAGGTGAAAAGTGGGTAGATGCTGGATAGATTTTGAAAACAGAGCCCTTGGGATTTGCTGATACGAGAGAGAGAGAGAGAGAGAGAAAGGGACAGGGGCAGAGATAGAGGCCAGGCATGGTGGTTCGCTCCTGTAATCCCAGTACTTTGCGGGGCAGAGGCAGGAGGGTCACTGAAGCCTGGGAGTTGAAGAGCAGCCTGGGCAACAAAGTGAGACCTGAGAAGGAGAAGAAAGAGAGGAAGAAAGAAAGGAAGAGAGGGAGGGAAGGGAAGAAGGAGAAAGAAAAGAAGGAGAGAGAGAGATAGAGGAAAGAAAGAAAGAAGGATGGAGAAGAAAGAAAGGAGGGAGGGAGGTAAGGGAGGAAGGAGAAAGAAAGGAAGGAAGGAGAGAGAGAGGAAAGAAAGAAGGATGGCAAAGAAAGAAAGAAAAGAAAGAGAAAGGAAGGAAGGAAGGAAGGAAGGAGAGATAGAGAAAGAAGAAAGAAAGACAAGAAAGAAGGAAGGAGGCCGGGCACGGTGGCTCAAGCCTGTAATCCCAGCACTTTGGGAGGCCGAGACGGGCGGATCACGAGGTCAGGAAATCGAGACCATCCTGGCTAACACGGTGAAACCCCGTCTCTACTAAAAATACAAAAAACTAGCCGGGCGAGGTGGCGGGCGCCTGTAGTCCCAGCTACTTGGGAGGCTGAGGCCGGAGAATGGCGTGAACCCGGGAGGCGGAGCTTGCAGTGAGCTGAGATCCGGCCACTGCACTCCAGCCTGGGCTACAGAGTGAGACTCCGTCTCAAAAAAAAAAAAAAAAAAAAAAAAAAGGAAGGAAACAGAGAGAGAGAAGAAAGAAAACAGAGACAGAGACATGGAGGACCCCAAGTATTTTGCCCCGAGCATCTGGGCCAATAGAAAGGAAACAAGGCTCAGAGAGGTCCAGGGAGTTGCCCTGGCGGTCCGGGGCCACAGTGGCCCTCATCCCCAGCGGAGATGTGTCCTCAGTCTAAGGCCACTCAGAGCCAGGCACCTTCTCCCGCCGCCTCCCAATCCCCGCCCCACCCCCCACCCCGCCCCCGGGCCCCTTTGTCCTCCTCTTGGTCTTATTTCCAGAATTTCTCCTCCCTAGGGAATCCACTCCATGTGCTTTTGATTCCTTTGTCCTGAACTCATGCGGCATGAGCACCCCCGAAGCCTTATGTGGAAAAATCTCCAGGCTCTGTGTGGGGAGGGGGTCACATTCCTCCCGGGGGTGCAGAGCAAAGTCGGCATCTCCAGGGCGCCCCAGCAGCAGGGAAGCATCCTCCCAGGCGAGGCCAGACCCGACGCTGCCCAACACACGCTTTCTTTGGGGCTTGGCCGGCGCCCGACCACAGCCCCGGCTCCAGCTGCCCTGCCCGCCCCACCAGCCCCCACGCCTCCCGCCGCAACCTCCCACACGTTTCCTCCTGGAAGCCCAGACCCGTGGGACTTGGCCTCCCCGGCGCGTTCCCTGTCTACTCAGCTCTGCAGCTCCTGTAGGCCTCCTGCCCGGGAGATCACAGAGGGACCCGCTCACCTTAGCGGGACAGGCAGGGAATGGGCGTGGCCAGAGCCTCGGGCAGGCATCCCAAGCTCGCTGGTGTCTCTCTCATCCGCTGGCCTCTGTGCCCTCTCCTCTTCCCCACCCCTGCTCGTGGACCCTCCTGCCTCTCCATCGCAAAGTCCCGAGAGGAGTCTCCTTAATCAACTGCTTTTAACTAAATCCTGGCCACCTGGACCCTGCTCTAGCTACTGAGGAGATAAATTAACCAACACACTTAAAAGTTAACCTTCAGGCCGGGCGCGGTGGCTCACGCCGGTAATTTCAGCACTCTGGGAGGCTGAGACGGACGGATCACTTGAGGTCAGGAGTTCAAGACCAGCCTGGTCAACAAGGCGAAAGCGCGTCTCTACTGAAAATACAAACAATTAGCTGGGCGTAGTGGCAGGTGCCTGTAATCCCGGCTACTGAGGAGGCTAAGGCAGGAGAATCGCTTGAACCTGGGAGGTGGAGATTGCAGTGAGCTGAGATTGCGCCACTGCACTCCAGCCTGGGCAACAAATAAAAATTAGCTGGGTGTGGTGGCATGTGCCTGTAGTTCCAGCTACAAGGGAGGCTGAGGTGGGAGGACTGATTGAGCCCAGGAGTTCAAGGCTGCAGTGAGCTGTGACTGCACTGCTGCACTCCAGCCTGGGACTCAGCAGTAACAAAAAAGTGACAGAGCCAGGACTTGACCCCTGACCATTTTGTTCTTCAGCCTCTCATGGGAAAGACAGATGAGTTTTTGACCTTCCGGAGCCTTTGATCCAGAAGAGAGAGGCAGGAAATAGCAAATGGATAAGAATATGCCATTCGGTGACTAGGGCAATGAAGATTGCAAAAGATGGTGGCTGGAAAATGGGGCTTGTGTGGGGGGTCCCTGAGACCACCCTCAGGGTCAATGATTTGCTGAGATTGACAGATCTCAGAAAAGTGGTGTTACTCCCAGTTGTGGTTTATTACAGTGAAAAGTACAGATGAAAATCAGCAAAGGGGCCAGGTGTGGTGAATCACACCTGTAACCCCAGCACTTTGGGAGGCCCAGACAGGCGGATCATTTGAGGTCAGGAGTTTGAGACCAGCCTGACCAAAATGGTGAAGCCCCGTCTCTACTAAAAATACAAAAATTAGCCAGGTGTGGTAGGGGGCGCCTGTAATCCCAGCTACTCGGGAGGCTGAGACAGGAGAATCACCTGGACCCGGGAGGCAGAGGTTGCAGCGAGCCGAGATCCTGCCATTGCACTCCAGTCGGCAACAAGAGCAAAACTCCATCTCAAAAAAAAAAAAAAAAAAAAGAAAGAAAAATTAGAAATATTGAGGAGAAAAGGTGAGGCAAACAGGCTCCAAGACTCCTCCGTGATTCCCACCTCCTGATGTCTGCACGCTGTGTGATTTCCTGAGCTGGACCCAATAACTTGCTTCTAACAATAGACTAGGACAGTGTAGGCCAGGAGCAGTGACTCATGCCCATAATCTCAGCACTTTGGGAGGCTGAGACAGAGGGATCACATGAGCCCAGGAGGTCGAGACCAGTTTGGCCAACATAGCAAGATCCCATCTCTATAAAAATTAAAGCATTAGCCGGGTATGGTGGTGCACACCTGTAGTTCCAGCTACTCGGGAGGCTGAGGTGGGAGGTTGCTTGTGCTCAGGAGGTCAAGGCTGCAGTAAGCTGTGATTGTGCCACTGCACTCCAGCCTGGGTGACAGAGTGAGACCTTGTCTCTTTCATATATATATATATATATATATATACACACACACACACACACACACATTCATATATATATATATTTTTATATATATGTATACTTTTTTTTTTTGAGATGGAGTCTCACTCTATTGCCCAGGCTAGAGTGCAGTGGTGTGATCTCAGCTCACTCCAACCTCTGCCTCCCAGGTTCAAGTGATTCTTGTGCCTCAGCCTCCCAAGTAGCTGGAATTACAGGCATGCAGCATCACAACTGGCTAATTTTTTGTACTTTTAGTACAGACAGGGTTTCACCATGTTGGCCAGGCTGGTCTCGAACTCCTAGCCTCAAGCAGTCCACCTGCATTGGCTTCCCAAAGTGCTGGGATTACAGGCATGAACCACTGCGCCTGGCCGATGTGTGTGTGTGTGTGTGTGTGTGTGTGTGTGTGTGTGTGTGTGTTACTATTTTATTCATCATGGTTTTGCATTAATCTTGACTTTTACAAAATATCACAATAAAATAATATTTATGAGTTCAGGACAAAGTTCTTGAGTTCTTTGACACCCCCTGAAATTTTGTTCCCAAGTCAAGCATCCACCTTGCCTCATTCCAGCCCTAGAGCTTAATGATATGAGACCATCATCGTGCACAGGAGAGGACTGGATGAGTGACATCTACAGATTCTGCTGCCACATTGGACTCAAGAAAGGCTCAGTTCTGCTGCAGTAACAAGCCGGGGGAAAAATGAGCCAGGCGTGGTGGGACACACCTGTAGTCCTAGCTACTTTAAGCCCCAAATCTCAAGAGCTTAAAACATCAGAGGTTTCACTTTTCGCTCAGCCAGCATCTGGCATGTTGCCCGTTGCCAAGGCAGAAGAAAAATAACATATAGCATGCTCTGCAGCAGCTCTTCAAGCCTCTGCCCAGAAGTGACACATGTCAAACCTGCTCACATGCCATTGGTCAGAACAAGTCATGTGGCCACACAAGTGGGTGGAGCAATGCCTTCCTACCTTGTACCTGGAGGGAGAAAGGGCTGGAATATTGGTGAATGGCTCAGTGATCATAGCAGCGTCCCTGGGTGAGGTCCAGAGGCAGGTGGATGTCTGGAGGTAGACAGGGAGGTCCAGGTGGAGACGTGTAAGAGGCTTTGGGATATAATTGGTATTGACTTCTTGGAGGGCCTGATCACCCCCTACTGTGGAGGAGACATGGGGATCACCTGCCAGGACCCACAGGATGGGATTCCTGCCCCAGTCTCCTCTGAGCCCTCTGGCCCTGGATTTTTTTTTTTTTTTTTTGAGACAAGATCTCAAGTACAGTGGTATAACCATATAGTTCACTGCAGCCTCAACCTCCTGGGCTCAAGCAATCCTCCTGCCTCAGCCTTCTGAGTAGCTGAGACCATAGGCATGTGCCATCAGGCCTGGGTAATGTTTAAACATTTTTTGTAGAGACAGGGGTGGCGGCCAGTCTCGCTATGTTGCCCTAGCTGGTCTCGAACTCCTGGCCTTAAGCGATCCTCCTGCCTCAGTCTGCCAAAGTGAGCCACTGTGCCTGTCCTTCAGCCTGGATAAAAGTTGTAGTGAAATGCACATGACATGAAATGTTCTGTCTTAACCATTTTAAGTGTACAGTTCAGTTACATTAAGAAAATTCTCAGGCCGGGCGTGGTGGTTCATGCCTGTAACCCCAGCACTTTGGCAGGCCAAGGTGGGCAGATTACTTGAGGTCAAGAGTTCAAGACCAGCCTGACCAATATGGTGAAACTCCGTCTCTCCTAGAAATACAAAAATTGGCCAGGCATGGTGGTGTGCGCCTGTAGTCCCAGCTACTCGGGAGGCTGAGACAGGAAAATCACTTAAACCCAGGAGACGGAGGTTGCAGTGAGCCAAGATCGAGCCACTGCACTCCGGCCTGGGTGACAAAGCGAGACTCCGTCTCAAAAAAAAAAGAAAATAAAATTCTCAGCCAGGCACAGTGGCTCATACCTGTAATCCCAGCACTTTGGGAGGCCGAGGTGGGCAGATCATCTGAGATTAGGAGTTTGAGACCAGCCTGGTCAACATGGTAAAACCCTGTCTCTACTAAAAATACAGAAATTACCCAGGAGTGGTTGTGCGCACCTGTAATCCCGGCTACTTGGGAGGCTGAGGCACAAGAATCACTTGAACCCGGGAGGCGGAGGTTGCAGTGAGTCGAGATTGTGCCACTGCTCTGCAGCCTGGACAACAGAGTGAGACCCTGTCTCAAAACAAAACAAAAACCAGAAAAAAAAAATTCTCATAGTTGCCACCGACACCATCATCCATCTCCAGAACTTTTTCATCTTTCAAAACTAAAAGTGTATCCATAAAACAACTCCCTGTTCCTCCTCCCTCCAGTTCCTGGAAACCACAATTCTACTTTCTGTTTCCATGAATCTGATGAGTTTAGTTACTTCCTGTAAATGTGATCATACGGTATTTGTTCTTTTGGGGCAGGCTTATTTCACTTAGTACCTCAAGGTGCATTCATGTTATATATACTAGAATTTCCTTCTTCTTTAAGGCTGAGTAATACTCCACTGTCTAGATAGACCATTTTGTTTACCCATTCACCTGTCATGGAAACTGGTTGCTTTCAACTTTTGGCTATTGTAACTAATGCTGCTGCGAACATAGGTGTACAGATGTTTCTTTGAATCTTGCTTTCAATTCGGGTGTATACGCAGAAGTAGAATTGATGGATCATATGACAATTCTATGTTTAATTATTTTTTATTTTTTATTTTTTTGAGATGGAGTCTGGCTCTGTCACCCAGGCTGGAGTGCAGTGGCGCGATCTCCACTCACTGCAACCTCCACCTCCCGGGTTCAAGTGATTCTCCTGCCTCAGCCTCCCGAACAGCTGGGACTACAGGCACCCGCCACCACGCCCAGCTAATTTTTGTATTTTTAGTGGAGATGGGGTTTCACCATGTTGGCCAGGCTGGTCTGGAACTCCTGACCTCAAATGATCCACCCACCTCAGCCTCTCAAAGTGCTGGGATTACAAGTGTGAGCCACCACGCCTAGCCTCTATGTTTAAATTTTTTAGGACTCTCCATACTGTTTTCCACAGTGGCGGCACCATTTTACATTGTCACCACCAGCCCACAACGGTTTCAATTTTAAGGGGTTTTGTTTTGTTTTGCTTTGCTTTTTTTTTTTTTTTTTTTTTTTTTTTTTTTTGACAGGGTCTCACTCTGTTGCCCAGGCTGGAGTGCAGTGGTGCAATCACAGATCACAGTTCACTGCAGCTTCGACCTCCTGGGCTCAAGCAGTTCTCCTGCCTCAGCCTCCCGAGTAGCTGGAACTACAGGCATTTACTGCTATGCCTGGCTAATTTTTTTTTTTTTTTTTTTGAGACAGAGTCTCGCTCTGTCGCCCAGGCTGGAGTGCAGTGGCCGGATCTCAGCTCACTGCAAGCTCCACCTCCTGAGTTTATGCCATTCTCCTGCCTCAGCCTCCGGAGTAGTTGGGACCATAGGCGCCCGCCACCTCACCTGGCTAGTGTTTTGTATTTTTTAGTAGAGACGGGGTTTCACCGTGTTAGCCAGGATAGTCTCCATCTCCTGACCTCATGATCCGCCCGTCTTGGCCTCCCAAAGTGCTGGGATTACAGGCTTGAGCCACCGCACCTGGCCTAATTTTTTTGTATTTTTTTGTAGAGACAGGGTTTTGTCATGTTGCCCAGGCAGGTCTCGAATTCCTGAGTTCAAGCGATCCTCCTGCCTCGGCCTCTCAAAATGCTGGGATTACAGGAATGAGCCATCATGCCCGGATTGCTTTGCTTTTAGAGACAGGGTCTCTCTCTGTTGCCCAGGCTGGAGTGCAATGGTACGATCATAGCTCACTGCAGCCTTGACCTTCTGGGATCAAGCAATTCTCTTGCCTTGGCCTCCCAAGTAGCTGGGACTACAGGTGCGGGCCACCATGCTCAGCTAATTTTTAAATATTTTTAGCAATGAAGTCTTCCTTTGTTGCCCAGGCTGCTCTTGAACTCCTGGGCCAAGTGATCCTCTCTCCTTGGCCTCCCAAAGCATTGGGATGACAGTTGTTAGCCACCACTCCTAACCTATTTTCTGTTTTTTTTTGTTGTTGTTGTTTTTTGATAGTAGGCATCCTAATGGGTGTTAGGTACTATCTCACTGTGGTTTTTATTTGTTTATTCATTTATTTATAGAAATGGAGTCTTGCTATGTTGCCCAGGCTGGTCTCAAACTCCTGGCCTCAAGTGATCCTCCTACCTCAGCCTCCCAAAGTGCTGGAATTACAGGTGTGAACCACCGCACCTGGCCTGTGGTTTTGATTTGCATTTCCCTAATGATTGGTGACTTTGAGCATCTTTTCATAGGCCTATTGGCCATTTGTCTGGCCTGGAATTTTAACGACTCTGTTTCAAAGGAAGCACAAAGCGTGGGTGTCAATCTTCTTGCCAATGTCAGGGCCGCCTGACCTCGTGGATGGCAGGAAGCCCTCGGGGTGCCCAGAGCTGGCTCCTCCAGCTGGACAGAAGCGGGGCATGAGAGGCTGTCATGGGAGTGACAACTCCACTAGGGAAATGCCAGATTGCCACTGAACTTTGTCACTAAGGCCCACACCAAAGGCTCCAGAAAGCCCCAGTGACACCTTTGCCCCTACATAGGAGGGTACCAACAGGAAATGCTCTCAGAAAAATGCTTCCTTGTACACTCAAAAATGCCTTTTGCCATCTGCCCAGAGGGGCCCCTCTCCCCCTGACTCACCGTAGCAGTGCGTGGAGGACAATTTTGGCTGCAATGACGTCACGCCCGCTGCGGGGAGTTGATCTGCAAGCCACAAACGTCATTCATTCCTCTCCACCTCCAGGATTTGGAACATCTCCCCGGACCACAGATTTTTCCTTCAATCAACTTGCTTTTCCTTTAAAAAAAAAAAAAAAACTTAAATAAATTTATTTGGGAAGGAACTTTTATGCCACCACCACAAAAGGAAACCAGGGCCATTTCCATAAGTAGAAAGCAACAGCAAAAGGACCTATATTGGTAGGGGTGGGGGTGAAATTAAATTTGCTTCCTGCTGTTGCCTGGTTGAAGCCTCAGAGCTGGGACTAGGGTAGGGAGAGGGAGGTGCCCAGGTGTAAAATGTAATGAGTCGCTCACTCGCAGGACCCTGGGAGCCACAGTCTCACCCTCCCATGAAGCTCTGGATCAAAGAGACTGCTCTTTTTGTTTAAAAAAAAAATTGAAAAGAGACAAAAAGGGAAAGAAATAGGCTAGGTGCAGTGGCTCACGTCTGTAATCCCAACAGTTTGGGACGCAGAGGCGGTAGGATTGCTAGAGCTCAGGAGTCCAAGACCAGCCTGGGCAACACAATGAGACCCGTCTCTATAAAAAAGTAAAGAAAAATAAGTGAGGAAGGAAATTAAAAACCAAAAGCGACGACTGAAGTGTTTAGAGGTGTCAGAGATATAGCTGTGAAAAACTCAGACTTTTTTTTTTTTTTGAGACAGGGTTTCGCTCTGTCGCCAAAGCTGGAGAGCAGTTGCGCCGTCTCGGCTCACTGCAACCTCTCTGCCTCCCAGGTTCAAGCAATTCTCCTGCCTCAGCCTCTTGAGTAGCTGGGATTACAGGCATGCACCACCACGCCCGGCTAATTTTTGTATTTTTAGTAGAGACAGGGTTTCACCATGTTGGCCAGACTGGTCTCGAACGCCTGACCTCAAGTAATCCACCTACCTCAGCCTCCCAAAGTGCTGGGATTACAAGCATAAGCCACCATGCCTGGTCTATTTTATTTATGTATTTATTTTATTTTATTTTTTTGAGACAGAGTCTCACTGTCACCCTGGCTGCAGTGCAGTGTGATTTCGGCTCACTGCCACCTCTGCCTCCCAGGCTCAAGCGATCCTTCCACCTCTACCTCCCAAGTTGCTGAGACTACAGGTGCACACTACCATGCCCAGCTAATTTTTGGAGTTTTTGTAGAGACGAGGTCTCGATATGTTGCCCACGCTGGTCTCGAACTGCTGGACTCAAGCAATCTGCCTGCCTCGGTCTCCCAAAGTGCTGGGAATACAGGCATGAGCCACTGCACCCGGCCTGTTTCTTTTTTTTTTTTTTTTTTTTTTTTTTTTTTTTTTTTTTTTTTTTTGAGACGGAGTCTCGCTCTGTCGCGCCCAGGCTGGAGTGCAAGCTCCGCCTCCTGGGTTCCCGCCATTCTCCTGCCTCAGCCTCCCGAGTAGCCGGGACTACAGGCGCCCGCCACCTCGCCCGGCTAGTTTTTTTTTTGTATTTTTTAGTAGAGACGGGGTTTCACCGTGTTAGCCAGGATGGTCTCGATCTCCTGACCTCGTGATCCGCCCATCTCGGCCTCCCAAAGTGCTGGGATTACAGGCTTGAGCCACCGCGCCCGGCTTCTTTTTTTTTTTTTTATGGAGATGAGGTTGACATGACATAAAATAGATCCTTTTAAAGTACATGGCTCAGCACCATTTAGTATATTCACTGCATTGAGCAACCATTGCCTCTATCTAGTTCCAAAATGTTTTCAACACCGCAAAAGGAAACCCCGTCCTCATTACCAGTCATTCCTCATTCCTCCTCCCCAGCCCCTGGCAACTACCAATCTGCTTTCTGGCTATGAATTTGCCTATTCTGGACATTTCATATAAATGGAATTGTGCCCTATGTGACCTTCTGTGTCTGGCTTCTCTCACTCAGTATCATGTTTTCAAGGTTCATCCACACTGTAGCATGGATCAGAGCCTCATTCCTTTATATGGTTGAATTAAAAATCACTTTTTATGGTAATTGTGAACCTTGCTGCTATGAACATGGGTGTACAAGTATCTGTTTGAGGTCAGGCACAGTGGCTCATGCCTGGAATCCCAGCACTTTGGGAGGCTGAGGCGGGCAGATCATTTGAGGTCAGTAGTTTGAGACCAGTCTGACCAACATGGTGCAACCCTGTCTCCACTAAATACAAAAATTAGCTGGGCATGGTGGTGGGTGCCTGTAATCCCAGCTACTCGGGAGGCTAAGGCAGGAGAATCGCTTGAACCCAGGAGGTGGAGGTTGCAATGAGCTCTGAGCTCGCGCCACTGCACTCCAGCCTGGACAAAAGTGAGACTCTGTCTCAAAAAATAAAAATAAACGTAAGTATCCGTTTGAGTGTCTGCCTTCAGTTTGCTCAGGTGTATACCCAGGAACAGAATGGCTGGATCACAGGGTCACTCTACTTTGTAACTTTTTGAGGAGCTGCAAACTGCTTTCTATGCTTGGAAAGAAGTGAAAGGGAGAGCTCCAGCCGAGGCACAGAGCCCTGGGGATGGACTGATTCTCACGAACGCTTTCCCATCGCTTCTTTCCGGGACTGGCTGGGACCGGCAGTGCCATCCATGGCCCTATTTCTCAGGAACCCACAAGCCCACAACAGAAGAGGCCCAGAGGCATGAGGAGGGGTTGACCCCGGTGGGCACCCAGCCTAAATAAGCCCCCTTCCTCCCCTGCCCTTCCCCACCCATCCAAAGTCAAGGGAAGGATTCTGAGACCTCTGTCCTCCCAGTGCCCCCTAGAAGCCTGACCCCATCCTTATCGGGACATCGGCACCACCCAGCTCAGAAGCCTTTGCAAAATGGGGAAGACACTGAGAGCTGCAAGAAAGTGACAAAAATGCCACCAAGTGTCACACAGCATTCCTAGCTCGGGGCTTTTTGTTGGCTCCCACCAGTTCCCCACCCCCACAGCCACCCGCCCCCTCGCCCCGAGCTGTTCCCCTCCCCCCCGAGCTGTTCCCCTCCCCACCCTACTCTCTCCTTTGCTTTCTCTAAACGCTTCTCCTTAAAACCTTTAAACATTTTAAAATTCTTTTTTAAATATTTGTACAGAGCCTCAGGTTTATAGAATCCATGAAACAATGTAATTCTTGGGACCATCGGTCTATCCATGGTCAGCTTTATTTTACTTACTTATTTACTGAGACAGAGTCTCACTCTGTGGCCCAGGCTGGAGTGCAGTGGTGAGATCATAGCTCACTGCAACCTCAAACTCCCAGGCTCAGGAGATTCTCCCACCTCAGGCCCCTGAATAGCTGGAATTACAGGCACACGCCACCGCTCCTGGCTAATTTTTGCATTTTTTTTTTTGGTAGAGATGGGGTTTTACCGTGTTGTCTAGGCTGGTCTCGAACTCCCAGACTCAAGGGATTCTCCCGCCTCGGCCTCCCAAAGTGCTGAGATCGCAGGCATGAGCCACTCTCCCTGGCCCATTTTATCTTCCTTGATAGAAACTCTTTTCAGAATTCTCTTTGTTTTTGCTTTGGCCTCTGATAAAATCACATCTGCATATAACCACAAAACACCACATACCTGCGTTACATGACATTATGTTAAACAGCCATCATTTTGACTGGCCGCGGTGATTCATGCCCGTCTCTACTAAAAATACAAAAAAAAGGCCGGGCGCGGTGGCTCAAGCCTGTAATCCCAGCACTTTGGGAGGCCGAGGCGGGTGGATCACGAGGTCAGGAGATCGAGACTATCCTGGCTAACATGGTGAAACCCCGTCTCTACTAAAAATACAAAAAACTAGCCGGGCGTCGTGGCGGGCGCCTGTAGTCTCAGCTACTTGGGAGGCTGAGGCGGGAGAATGGCGTGAACCCGGGAGGCGGAGCTTGCAGTGAGCCGAGATCACGCCACTGCACTCCAGCCTGGGAGACACAGTGAGACTCCGTCTCAAAAAAAAAAAAAAAAAAAATACAAAAAAAATTACCTGGACATGGTGGTGCGTGCCTGTAATCCCAGCTATTTGGAAAGCTGAGGCAGGAGAATGGCTTGAACCTGGAGGGCGGAGGTTGCAGTGAGCCGAGATTGTGCCACTGCACTCCAGTCTGTTGACAGAGCGAGAGACTCTGTCTCAAAAAAAAACAAAAAAACAAAAACCAGCCATCATTTTAGGAAACATTTACATGTGGAAACTTCTATGTGTGTTGTTCACAATTTGTGGGGATAAAGAATTTTACTTTGGGCCGGGAGCGGTGGCTCACGCCTGTAATCCCAGCACTTTGGGAGGCCGAGACGGGCAGATCACGAGGTCAGGAGATCGAGACCATCCTGGCTAACACGGTGAAACCCCATCTCTACTAAAAAATACAAAAAAACTAGCTGGGCGAGGTCGCGGCGCCTGTAGTCCCAGCTACTCGGGAGGCTGAGGCAGGAGAATGGCATGGACCCGGGAGGCAGAGCTTGCAGTGAGCTGAGATCGTGCCACTCACTCCAGCCTGGGCGACAGAGCGAGACTCTGTCTCAAAAAAAAAAAAAAAAAAGAATTTTACTTTGCGAAACATGTAAATTTAAAAATACAGGGGAAGGAAGGCACATGCACAAGCCTCCCTCGTCACCAAGAACTGAGACATGACCTTGTCCCCAGCTCCCATGTTTATCTTGCTGATTACCACCACTCCAAATATTCTTTGCCCCTTATTCCTTTGCTCAGTTACTTAATTTTTTTTTTTTTTTAGACAGAGTCTTGCTCTGTCACCCAGGCTGGAGTGCAGTGGCATGATCACAGCTCACTGCTGCCTCGAATTCCTGGCCTCAAGCCATCCTCCCACTTCAGCCTCCTGAGTAGCTGGGACTACAGGTGCAAGTCACCACGCCTGGCAAATTTTTTTTTGTATTTTTGGAGAGATGGGGGTCTCACTATGTTGCCCAGGATGGTCTCGAACTCCTGGGTTCAAGTGATCCTCCCACCTTGGCCTCCCCAAGTAGTTGGGATTATAGGCATGAGCCACTGCGCCTGGCCTAGCCTTGTTTATTTTTATTTATTTATTTATTTATTTATTTATTTATTTATTTTTATTTTTATTTTTGAGATGGAGTCTCGCTCTGTCGCCCAGGCTGGAGTGCAGTGGCGCGATCTCAGCTCACTGCAAGCTCCGCCTCCCGCATTCACGCCATTCTCCTGCCTCAGCCTCCCGAGTAGCTGGGACTACAGGTGCCCACCACCACACCTGGCTACTTTTTTGTATTTTCAGTAGAGATGGGGTTTCACCGTGTTAGCCAGGATGGTCTCAATCTCCTGACCTCGTGATCCGCCCGTCTCGGCCTCCCAAAATGCTGGGATTACACGCATGAGCCACCACACTCGGCTATTTTTATTTTTTTTGAGATGGAGTCTTGCTCTGTCATCTAGGCTGGAGCGCAGTGGTACAATCTCGGCTCACTGCAACCTCTGCCTCCCGGGTTCAAGTGATTTTCTCACCTCAGCCTCCTAAGTAGCTGGGATTACAGGCGCCCCCCACCACACCTGGCTGATTTTCGTACTTTTAGTAGAGACCGGGTTTCACCATGTTGGCCAGGCTGGTCTTGAACTCCTGACCTCAGGTGATCTGCCCGCCTCAGTCTCCCAAAGTGCTGGGATTACAGGAGTGAGCCACGGAGCCCAGCCTCCTTGTTTAGTTTTCAAAGTCTTCTTGCATATGTTTGTATCCTGAAACCAAATCCCATTTTATTATCTTTGTGTCTGAGCTTTTTCACCAGGTGGCTTTTTCCTGTGGGACTTTGGAGACTTTTTCTGCTCAAGATTCTACCATGGAAACTGTCACACTGCAATTTAAGACTTTTCTTCCCCCCGACTTCATTCAGAAAGGGGCGTGGCTAGGCATGGTGGTGTGTACCTGTAATCCCAGCATTTTGGGAGGCTGAGGTGGGCAGATCACTTGAAGGTCAGAAGATTGAGACCAGCCTGGCCAACATGGTGAAACCGTATCCCTACTAAAAATACAAAAATTAGCTGAACGTGGTGGCACATGCCTGTAATCCCAGCTTCTAGGGAGGTTGAGGCAGGAGAATTGCTTGAACCCAGGAGGCGGAGGTTGCAGTGAGCCCAGATGGCGCCACTGCACTCTAGTTTGGGCAACAGAGCAAGACTCCATCCCCCCCCAAAAAATTGCACACCCCTGGAGTTATTTTTTCACAGCTGTATAATATTCCAAGTACTTTATAAAGTTACCACTGAGGAAGTGCTAGGGTTTTATTAATGACTTAATGACCATCATGTTCATAGATTGCTTTGAAGGATTAATGATGCCCTTTTTTTTTTTTTTTTTTTTTTTTTTTTTGAGACGGGGTCTCGCTCTGTCGCCCAGGCTGGAGTGCAGTGGCCGGATCTCGGCTCACTGCAAGCTCCGCCTCCCAGGTTCACGCCATTCTCCTGCCTCAGCCTCCCGAGTAGCTGGGACTACTGGCACCTGCCACCTCGCCCGGCTAGTTTTTTTGTACTTTTTAGTAGAGACAGGGTTTCACCGTGTTCGCCAGGATGGTCTCGATCTCCTGACCTTGTGATCCACCCGTCTCGGCCTCCCAAAGTGCTGGGATTACAGGTTTGAGCCACGGCGCCCGGCCAATGATGCCCTTTTAAACATTTCACCCCTCTCTTCCTCCTTACTGCCCGAAATCTTGGTGATCTCTGGGAGGGGCCAAGACTGGGGACACTTTTGGGCCCAGCTGCCCATGAGGACCCCACTTCTGCTTCGGCCACTTCTGCTCAGCTATCCCCACAGTTGCTTATATACCGTCTATTTATAACCCCACCCCCCCCCACTCCACGTCACCTGCCCCCTGCCAGGGCAACCAGTGAACTCAGTGCCCATGGGGAAGGGGAAGTGGGTTACTAGGCGCTAGAGTTTGTTTGGGGTTTGGGGGTGCCTCTGCCGCTTCCTGAAGGGCTTCATTTCCTAGAAGCTGAGAACACTGAGCTGACAGATCAACCCCCCTTTCTTCCCGCAGCGGGTCATGGGGCGAAGAGGAAGAAGAGGAACCAGGTGCTAAGACCCCAAGGTGCAAACACATGAACTCCCCGTCAGCCCCGGAGCACGGGGCCTGGCTGCCTTGTCCCTCTGAGCCATCGCAGCCTCTCGCTTCTGCCCTCATTATGTTTGGGCTCCTCCTGGACTTCCCTTCAGCACCGGAGACCCCTGCAGCCCGGACCTCAGGAGACTGAGAGGCCTGGGTGGTCTCTGGGATGGCAGGGCGGCGGCAAGGGGAGGCACACATGTGCAGGACTGGCTCCTCCCCGCTCTGCTCCAGGGCCGAGGCCCCAAATAGCTGGACTTCTATATTTAGAAGCTGGCTCAGCAACACCAGGGAACTATAAATACAGCCCAGATCAGTGCAGCCTCCAAAATCCCCAGGTCAGGCTGGGATGGGTAGGGAGCAAGGAGTTAGGGAGATGTCAGTGGGGTCAGATGGGGTCTGCAGTCAGGGCCCCCCGAGCCAGGTGCACACTGACGGGCCAGGCTCCAGGGAACCCAGGTGTTCAGCCTGCTGGAGGAGACAAAGAGACCATAGTGGGACCTGCCCCGGGTCGGGGACCAGGGTTGGCCAGCGGGCTTCCCACCCTCTCCCCTGTTCTCTGGGGCTTCCTGGCACAGGGACAGCCGTCTGGTCTCACAATAGCTGCGCCGCCCTCCTGGAGCCAGCTGCGGGGCTCATCCGCGTGGGGGCTGCCCGGCCCCTTCCTCTGCCATTGTCTCCCAGCCAGGGGGCATCCTGTTATGCCCCCCTCCACCCGGAGACCCCATCTGACCCCCCGCCTCAGCCCAGGCTTGTGCGGGTGCTGGGCATGAGCTGGCGGCATAAGAAGCTGGGGAGTGGGGCGTTGGGGGTCTCTTGGTCTCCCTCCCCATTGCAGAGGACAGCAAAGAGTTCACCCCGCTTGGAGATCATCCTAACCACCCCTCCTGTTGTTTACTGAGGGTCCACACTCAGCTGCACTTCTGCAATTCGTTCCCTCCAGTATGGTCCTCACAGGCACCTGGAGAAGTTCTGACCATTTCACAGATGGGGAGACTGAGGCCCAGAGAGGCCACATCACCTACCTGAGACCACACAACCCAAAAGGGAGCTCCAGGTGTAGTGGCTCACGCCTGTAATCCCAGCACTTTGGGAGGCTGAGGAGGCTGCATCACCTGAGGTCAGGAGTTTGAGACCAGCCTGGCCAATATGGTGAAACCCCATCTCTACTAAAAATACAAAAAAATTAGCCTGGTGCGGTGGCAGGCACCTGTAATCCTAGCTTACCCAGGAGGCTGTGGCAGGAGAATCGCTTGAACCCGGGAGGCGGAGGTTGCAGTGAGCCAAGATGGAGCACTGCACTCCAGCCTAGGCAACAAGAGCGAAATCCCGTCTCAAAAAAAAAAGTAAAAAAAGTTAGCCAGGCATGGCGGCATGTGCCTGTAGTCCCAGCTACTTGGGAGGCTGAGGCAGGAGGGTGGCATGAGCCCAGGAGGTGCAGGCTGCCTCAAGCCGTAATTGTGCCACTGCGTTCCAGCCTGGGCAACAGGGGCCCTGTCTCTAAAATAATAATAATAAATTAGGCCGAGCACGGTGGCTCACGCCTGTAATCCCAACAATTTGGGAGGCCGAGGCAGTCGGATCACCTGAGGTCGGGAGTTCGAGACCAGCCTGATCAACATGGAGAAATCCCATCTCTACTAAAAATACAAAAAAAAAAAAAAAAATTAGCCCAATACGGTGGCAGGCGCCTGTAATCCCAGCTTACTCAGGAGGCTGAGGCAGAAGAATTGCTTGAACCCGGGAGGTGGAGGTTGCGGTGAGCCAAGATTGCGCCATTGGACTCCAGCCTGGGCAACAAAAGCGAAACTCCGTCTCAAAAAAAAATTATACTAATATAATTATTATAATTATATTATATAATTATTATTATATTATTATTATTGGTTGGATAATCTTGGGTTACTTTTTTTTTTTAGATGGAGTCTTGCTCTGTTGCCCGGGCTGGAGTGCAGTGGCGCAATCTCACGATCTCAGCTCACTGCAATCTATGTCTCCTGGGCTCAAGCAATTCTCCTGCCTCGCCCGCCCAAGCAGCTGGGATTACGGGTAATCTTGGGTTACTTCTGAGCTGAGCAACCTGGGGCCAGTGGCCCAAAACCCCCAGGTGCCAGTTCCCCTTTTGACAGATGAGGACCATGTTCCCATCCCCCATCATTGCAGAACAAAAGTTATGAGGTTGTCCAGAAGCTGCAAAATAAGTCAGCCGGACTGAGACTTCAGGACAAAGAGAAAGTGGAGAAACATAGGCAGACACTCCGGCAGGGACCGGATCAGCAAGGCTGAAGGAGGCTTCCCTTAGCTGGGCGGCAGTGGAGGGGCAGGAGTACTAATTTGCATGGTTTACCATATGGGGCTCCGCTCAGTACAGGCTCTGTGCTCGTGCTCTGCAGAGAACAAGACAAAAGTCACTCAGGGGGCTGAGAGCCTAATGCGGCTCGAGGGCAGATGGTTGCAAGGGAAGAAGAGAGATGGTGAGAAGTACGGGAGAGACTCAAGAAAGCCTCGGGGCATGGTGACTCACGCCTGTAATCCCAGTGCTTTGGGAGGCTGAGGCGCGTGGATCATTTGAGGTCAGGAGTTCGAGACCAGCCTGGCCAACATGATGAAACTCCGTCTCTACTAAAAATACAAAAAACTATCCAGGCATGGTGGTACATGCCTGTAACCCCAGCTACTTGGGAGGCTGAGACAGGAGAATCGCTTGAAGCTGGAAGGCGGAGGCTGCAGTGAGCCAAGATCGTGCCACTGCACTCCAGCCTGGGCTACAGAGCGAGACTCTGTTTCAAAAAATAATAATAATAAAAATAAATAAAAACTTAAAAATGAGGACCTGGTCATGCTCAACTGTAATCCCAGCTACTCGGGAGGCTGAGGTGGGAGGATCGCTGGAGCCCAGCAGTTTGAGGCTGGAGTGAGCTATGATTGTGCCATTGCACTCCAGCCTGGGCAACAGCAGACTCTGTGTCTAACATAAAGTACAATAAAATAAAATAAAATAAAATAATGTCGATGATCTCTATGAAGGGGTGTAGGGACAACCCCCGGCATCGGGAAGCGCCTCCTGCCTCCCTGAGATTCTGCAGACGCCAGCTGTCTGACCTCCCCGTCTGATCTGCAGAGAAGGGACGTTGAGCCCTGGGGTTCTAGCTGGAGTTTCTGGCTTTCTGAGTAAAAAAAGGCAAAATCCCTCCAGAGCTGGTCTGGCCTCTCTCCTTCCAGCTTCTGCTGATGTTCATTCCCCTCCCCGACAGCCCGTGGCCACCCCCACAGGAGTCCGGGACAGGAAGGGGTAAATTCTAGGACTGGGGATGTTTGGTTACTCCCAGGACAATAGTACTCTGACTTCAGTCATTAGTGACTTTTTTTTTCCCCCGTTGCTGCAATCTCCCCCTTTGAACAATTGAACTATATTTTCCTTAGCATTCATCACTTCTGCATCTTGAATTTATTCGTGTAACAAGGAGACTTGATTTCGGCATCCTCATTGAAAATCCCTCCTCATTGCCCCAAATAGTAGGGAAACCTAAAAATAAATATGAATATAAGGAACAGAAAACCGAGTCCTTGAATTCTGGCTGGACACAGACGCCTGCTAAGCCTCAGGGCCACGGAGGTGCAAAGACATGTTAGCGCCCATAGAGACTCTCTCCTGGGCGCATCGCAGGGACTCCAGGGCTGCGCTGCCCGCCTGTGGATCTTCTCAGCTGGGTCAGTCATTTGTGCCTCAGTTTCCTCCTCTGTCAAATGGGAATGACATCATTGCAGATGTTTTGAGGAGTAAATGAGTTAAAATAGATTTTAAAAAACAACAACAAAACTTATGACCAGGCCTGGTGCAGACTAAGTGCTCTGTAAATAATAGCATTTTCTTGGCAGCATAGCGAGACCTCATCTAAAAAAAAAAAAAAAAAAAAAAACTTAAGAAAAAAACTAGTCAGGCATGATGGCGCATAGCTGTAGTCCCAGCTCCTCAGGAGGCTGAGGCAGGAGGATCCTTTGAGCCCTGGAGTTTGAGGCTGCAGTGAGCTGTGATAGTCCCACTGCACTCCAGCCTGGGTGACAGAGTAAGATCTCTTTAAAAATATATAGCGTTTGTTTGTTTTTAGACATTTTCGCTCTTGTTGCCCAGGCTGGAGTGCAAGGGCACAATTTCAGCTCACCACAACCTCCGCCTCCTAGGTTCTATCAATCCTCCTGCCTCAGCCTCCCGAGTAGCTGGGATTACAGGCATGCGCCACTACACCCGGCTAATTTTGTATTTTTTTTTTTTTTTTTTGGAGACGGAGTCTCGCTCTGTCGCCCAGGCTGGAGTGCAGTGGCCGGATCTCAGCTCACTGCAAGCTCCGCCTCCCGGGTCTACGCCATTCTCCTGCCTCAGCCTCCCGAGTAGCTGGGACTACAGGCGCCCGCCACCTCGCCCGGCTAGTTTTTTTTTTTGTATTTTTTTAATAGAGACGGGGTCTCTCCATGTTGGTCAGGCTGGTCTCGAACTCCTGACCTCAGGTGATCCGCCCACCTCAGCCTCCCAAAGTGCTGGGATTACGGGCATGAGCCACCGCACCCAGCCAAAAAATAACATTTTAAAAAATTATTAGGTAGCTCAAGAGACAAGCTAATCATGTGATTTATCCAAAAAGGAAAGAACCCTCCTATCACATGATTCTCTGTTGATTAACGAAGTGCCCAGGGGCCTCTGAAATATAAGTTTCCCACAGGGGGAAACTGACTTAGAAAGACCAGAAAGATCCGGGGGGGGTCTGCTCCGTGCAGTGAAGCTTCTCTTCTTGGCACCTGCCTGGCATCGGAAGGGGGCCCCTTCTTCCTTCCTGGTCTCCTGTGTGGACACTGTAATGCCTCAGTTTTCTTTCTTTCTGTCTTTTTGTTTTTGACACAGGATCTCACTCTATCACCCAACCTGGATTGCAGTGGCACCATCATAGCTCAAACTCCCCAGCTTGGGTGATCCTCCCTGCCACAGCCTCCTGAGTAGTAGTAGCTGGGACCACAGATGTCTGCCACCAGCCTGAATAATTTTTTTTTTTTTTTGTAGAAACAGAGTTTCGCCATGTTGCCCAGGCTGGTCTCAAACTCCTGAGCTCAAGTGATCCTCCTGCCTCGGACTCCCAGAGTGCTGGGATCACAGGTGTGAGCCTCTGCACCTGGCCTGTTTTCTCATCTGGAAAATGGCAGGGGAAGGTTCTGCCAGCTGAGACACTGGCTCTGCCAACTCTGACATGCCAAAGCTCTGGGCACAGGGCGAGCCCCACCAGCGTGGGCACCCAGAGCTATTTCTGACAAGGCTCCTTTGCGCCTGCCCAGGGAAGAGCCAAATGGCCCCAGGCTTGGGGCCTGCCGCCCAACCCGGTGCCACACCTTCCCCTCCAGAGCAGCCAGCCCGAACACGGAGGCCAGAGGGTTCGTCAGAGCCACATGGTGGAAACTCCAGCAGAGGGTTTTGAAAGCAGGTTGCACTTCATTCTTGCTGAGGGAGTGCACGCGTGTGTGTGTGTGTGTGTGTGTGTGTGTGTGTGTGTGTGTCTGTGTGTGTGTGTGTGTGTTTGCAGCGCCCCTGGGTCTGTGTTTTTATTGCACTTTCCTGCTGGTTTCCAGCTGCACCGCCAGTTCCGGGGAGGGCCCTGGGCCAGCGGCTGTCAGTCCCCACCTCCTTCATAAAGTCCTGGCCTCGGGACAGTCCGCACAGCTGCCCAGCCTGAGACGGGGCAGCCCGCAGAGCTGCCCAGCCTGGGGAGACAGGGCAGACCTGCCCCACTCACTCTTTCCCCTGCCGCTCCTGCCGGCAGCTCGAACCATGGGAGGCCGCGTCTTTCTCGGTAAGTACTTCGGGGCCCCGCTGGGAGGGGCGAGGAAGCTCCAGCGGTACCTTTGGCTGCGTCTGAGAAACGGGAGGCGCCGCTGGTGGCTGTGGGGCCTGCGATGGAGGGAGCCACATTGTCAAGCAGGCAGCTGGTTGTGCTTGGACACCCCCACACCCCGGGAGGAACTCCAGGGTGTTCTTGGAGCCTGCTACTCTGCCGGAGGTATCCTCAAGCTTTCTACTGGAGCCAATTTGGCATCTGCTCCCTAAGAGGGGAAACTGAGGCACGGGGGAAGGAAAGGGGCAAAAAGTGAGTGCTGGGACCCTGAGAGCCGCCGCCGTGCTTAATGTAACGCATAGACGGACATGGGCGGGGGTGGGGAAGCTAGAGGCCAGGACTTCTCCACTGCGGGGGACCCCCAATTTGTCCCTCGCAGTCTCAGCAGCAGGGGCAGCACCAGAGTCCCCAGTTCTTGCTCCCCGCAGACCTGGCTGGGGCTCAGCTGTGGATCAAAGGAACTTTGGCTGGCTGTGGGTTTGAATTTGATTTTTGTTGTGACTTCCCGGGGACTCCCTTTCCCGCCCCACCCAAGGTGACTGTAACGGTTATCAGGGTAACTTGTTGCCTAAGCAACAGAGCAACAAAGAGAGTGAAGAAATGACATTTGGGGCAAAACCTAGAACTTCCCGGACCACAGGGACACAGCTTCCCTGGGCCAGCCCCAGATGGCAGGTGTCAGCTCAGCACCCCGCCCTGGGCTCGAAAGCGAGAGACAAGAGCCCACGTTGGGGTTCTTGGGGGCACACCTGGTGGGGGCAGCTGCTAAGACCTGGCTTCCCAGTGGTTCCACGCCCTGGTTGTCTGTGTCACCAGGGCCAAGTCACAGAGCCTCTGCGCCTCACTTTTCTCATCTATAAAATGGAGCACAACCCGTCTCCATCTTAGATTGTTTTAAGGGTTGAGTGAGTTAGGACACAAACTATTCCTGGTTCACAGTAAGAATTAGGTAAACAGCATTTTAAAAGTGTTGGCTGGGCACGGTGGCTCATGCCTGCAATCCCAGCACTTTGAGAGGCCGAGGTAGGTGGATCTCTTGAGCCCAGGGGTTGGAGACCAGCCTGGGCAACATATTGAGATGTTGTCTCTACCAAAAAAAAATTTTTTTTTTTTTTTTTTTTTTTGAGACAAAGTCTTGCTCTTGTCGCTCAGGCTGGAGTGCAATGGTGCAATCTCCGCTCACTGCAACCTCCGCCTCCTGGGTTTGAGCGATTCTCCTGCCTCGTGCCCCTACCCCGAGTAGCTGGGATTATAGGCACCTGCCACCATGCCTGGCTAGTTGTTGTTTTTTGTTGTTGTTGTTGTTTTTGTATTGTTATGTATTTTTAGTAGAGACGGGGTTTCACCATGTTGGCCAGGCTGGTCTCAAACTCCTGACCTCAGGTGATGCACCCACCTCGGCCTCCCAAAGTGCTGGGAGTACAGGCATGAGCCACCATGCCCAGCCAAAAAAAATGTTTTTTAATTAGTCAGGCTTGGTGGCATGTGCCTGTCCTAGTGAGCCCTAGTGGCTCAGGAGGCTGAGGTGGGAGGACCCAGACCCCTTGAGCCCAGGAGGTTGAGGCTGCAGTGAGCTATGTTTGCACCACTGCATTTCAGCCTGGGTGACAGAGCAAGATCCTATCTCAAAAAAAATAAATAAATAATAAGGCCAGGTGCAGTGGCTCACACCTGTAATCCCAACACTTTGGGAGGCCCAGGCCAGCAGATCACCAGAGGTCAGGAGTTCGAGACCAGCCTGGCCAACATGGTGAAACTCTGTCTTTACTAAAAATACAAAAATTACCTGGGCATGGTGGCAGGCACCTATAATCCCAGCCAGTCGGGAGGCTGAGGCAGGAGAGTCACTTGAACCTGGGAGGTGGAGGTTGCAGTGAGCCGAGATCACGCCACTACACTCCAGACTGGGCGACTGTGAGACCATATCTCAAAATAAATGAATAAATAATAAATTATGATGATTATTAAATTCTGGTAAGACGCTAGTAGGTCTGGGGAATTGTCTGGGGGTCCTTAGGAGGAAGCCTAAAGAAGGAGTGACTGCCCCGCCCCCCACCCCAGGGTCTTTATGCAGGAAACTGACTGCTTAGGGCTCAGCCCAGAGAATGCAAACCAGATGAAACTCAAACCAGAACAGCAGCTTCTCTCCCAGCTTCTGTTTGGGCAACTTCCAAGGCCCCAGATGGAGGCAGCCAGGCCCTGTAGCCTCACGGTGGGAGTAGAGAACCCAGCCCATGCAGAGGGGATGGGGCACAAAGGAACCCTTCCCAGGGCCCTGGG
This sequence comes from Macaca thibetana thibetana, assembly GCF_024542745.1. Classification (NCBI taxonomy): domain Eukaryota; kingdom Metazoa; phylum Chordata; class Mammalia; order Primates; family Cercopithecidae; genus Macaca; species Macaca thibetana. The sequence goes on along the minus strand of NC_065596.1, from coordinate 10,103,829 downwards.
AACCTCAATCTCTCAATTCCTCCTTCCCCAGCCTCTTCTGTTCATTGGATTCTTCCTCATCCTTTTCTGGGCTCTAAGCCTCAGTTTCTCTATCTGTAGAATGGGCATCAACACAGCCCCTGCCTCCTAGAGCGGTTTTGAGCTTTAAAGGAGTTACCTGGGGCTTTGGGAGTTGGAGATGAATCTGCCTAGATCCTGTCCTGCCAGGGGAGGTCATTTTGTGGTCTGTTCTGCAAAGAGGAACTGGGTTCTGGCCGAGGGAGGAACTAGCCAAGCCCTGTGGCCAGAGAGGAGGAAGAGGAGAATCCTGACAGAAGCAGGGAGCGTGGGCTTGGGCAGCGGGGTTTAACCCAGCTGGAAGGAGTGTGGAGGTGGGAGTGGGGGTCTCTGCCTTCCACCCACCTAAGGGGTATGAAATTTGAACACAGGGGCTGAGTGGTCAGGGGACCTCCAATCTGCACCCCAAATACCCGCCCTCTGAAGCTGTGCTCACAACAACAGACCCTAAAATTCCCCTGGGAGCTCCTCCAGGGTTGAATTGGGGCAAATGAGTGGTGAGTCATTCCTTCCCTTAGGCCCAGGAAGTGACTCACGCCCAGCCGTTGTCCTGGTCCCCATCCCTCTGCCCGACACCCCCCTTCAGGTCTCCCGGATTATTGGGGTCCCCAGGATTCCCAGATCGGCAGGGACTGGACGTCCCCTCCCAGCCCGCCCCAGGCCCCACCTGCTGCTCAGATCCCAACGCCCTCCCTTCCCCTGCCCTTCCCCTTCTGTTTCCATCCACCCTCCTTTCTCATGGTTTTCTCTCTTCCTCGCTGTTTCTCTCTCTGGCCCTCTGTTCTCTCTGTCCCATTTCCTCCTGTTTCCTCTCCTGCTTTCTATGGGCCCCTTGTTTCTCCACCTCTCTCTTTCGCCATGTAATTTCTGTCTCTCTCCATCTCTCCGTGTCTCTCTCTCCATCTCTCCGTGTCTCTGCCTCCTTCTCTGTCTTCTCTTTCTCTAGCTGTCTCCTTTCTCCTCTCTGTCTCCCTCTCTCTCTTTCTCCAGCTCTGTCTCCTTTCTCCTCTCTGTCTCTCTGTCTCTCTCTCTTTTTTCTTTTCTTTTTTCTTTTTTTGTTGAGAGTCTCGCTCTGTTGCCCAGGCTGGCGTGCACTGGCAGGATCTCAGCTCACTGCAACCTCTGCCTTCTGTGTTCAAGCGATTCTCCTGCCTCCACCTCCCCAGTAGCTGGGATTACAGGTGCGCGCCACCACGCCCGGCTAATTTTTTGTATTTTTAGTAGAGATGGGGTTTCAGTATCTCTGTTGGCCAGGCTGGTCTCACACTCCTGACCTCAGGTGATCCATCCACCTCGGCCTCCCAAGGTGCTGGGATTACAGGCGTGAACCACCATGCACGGCCCTCTCTCTCTCTCTCTCTCTCTTTCTGTGTCTCTCTTTCTTTCTGACTCTTTCTCTCTGTTTCTCTGTCTGTTTCTCTCTCTCTCCCTCTGTCTGTCTCTCTTCCTGTCTCTCTCTCTCTCTAATCTCTATTTTCTCTCCACCCCTGCTTCTTGGACTCTCTCTCTCTGGTGAACAGCAAGGAGATCCCTAGGTCCCCATCTCTGAATCCCCTGGTGATCTGAGGAGGGTCCCCCAGGACATGGCTTGGGAGGGGGAACCCCCTGAGCGCTGGGAACCGCCACTCCATGTGCACCCCAACAGGCGGCCACAGTGTCTTCCTGTGGGAGGGGCGCCCAGGGTGTGAAATATCACCACTGGGTCCCAGGACAGACCGCCAGGGCTGGTGGCGGTTGTGGGTGTGGTGTGTATGTACCTGTGTCCCTGGAGGAAGCGTGGAGGTCCAGAGCATCTTAGAGCCTGGGGGATCCAACACCGTCATTTTTTTTTTTTTTTTTTCTGAGACAGAGTCTTGCTCTGTCATACAGGCTTGAGTGCAGTGGCATGATGTCAGCTCACTGCAACCTCTCCCTCCCGGGTTCAAGTGATTCTCATGCCTCGGTCTTCCAAGTAGCTGGGATAACAGGCACTTGCCACCACACCCAGCTAATTTTTTGTATTTTTAGTAGAGAGGGGGTTTCACCATATTGGGCAGGCTAATCTTGAACTCTCAACCTCAAGTGATCCGCCTGCCTCAGCCTCCCAAAGTGCTGGGATTACAGGCCTGAGCTACCGTGCCCAACCACGTCTTCATTTTTACCTAAAGAAATGAAGATGGCAGGCCGGGCGTGGTGGCTTATGCCAGCACTTTGAGAGGCCGAGGCAGGCAGATTACGAGGTCAGGAGATCGAGACCATCCTGGTTAACATGGTGAAATCCTGTCTCTACTGAAAATACAAAAAGTGAGCCAGGCGTGGTGGCGGACGCCAGGAGTCCCAGCTACTCCGGAGGCTGAGGCAGGAGAATGGCGTGAACCCGGAAGGTGGAGCTTTCAGTGAGCCGAGATCGTGCCACTGCACTCCAGCCTGGGCGACAGAAGGAGACTCCTTCTTAAAAAAAAAAAAAAAAAAAAGAGGCCGGGTGCGGTGACTCATGCCTATAATCCCAGCACTTTGGGAGGCTGAGGCCAGCAGATCACGAGGCCAGGAGATTGAGACCATCCTGGCTAACACGGTGAAACCCCGTCTGTACTGAAAATACAAAAAAATTAGCCGGGCGTGGTGGCGGGCACCTGTAGTCCCAGCTCCTCGGGAGGCTGAGACAGGAGAATGGTGTGAACCCGGGAGGCGGAGCTTGCAGTGAGCCTAGTTCCCGCCACTGCACTCCAGCCTGGGCAACAGAGCAAGATTCTGTCTCAAAAAAAAAAGAAAAAAGAAATGAAGATGGCAGGCCGGACGCGGTGGCTCACACCTGTAATCCCAGCATTTTCAGAGGCCAAGGCAGGAGGATCAGTTGAGGCCAGGAGTTCAAGACCAGCTTGGCCAACATGGTGAAACACCATCTCTACAAAAATACAAAAAAATTAGCCAGGCTTGGTGGCGGGTGCCTGTAATCGCAGATACTCTGGAGGCTGAGGCAGAAGAATTGCTTGAACCCAGGAGGTGGAGGTTGCAGTGAGCCAGGATTGTGCCATCGCACTCCAGCCTGGGAGACAGAGAGAGACTCTGTCTCAAAAAAAGAAGAAGAAGAAGAAGAAGAAATGAAGATGGCAGTAAATGCTCAGGCACACCAGACAGCAGTCATGTGGTTCATTCCCACACATACTACACTGGGGAGTGGGCGTCATCATCATCCCTGTTCTACAGAGGGAAACTGAGGCAGAGAGGCCCACTGTCTGGGATTTGAACTGTTTTCTTAGCCACTCCCCACACACCCCAGGTCAGAAGAGCGACAGCTGGAGCTGAGACCCCCTCCAGGCTTATGGCCCTTCCCTGCTCCTCAGTTCCTGAAACTCCACCCCCAAGCCGAGCTCGGGAGGCTGAGGCAGGAGGATTGCTTGAAGCCAGGAGTTCAAGATCAGCCTGGGCAACAGAGCAAGACTCTGTCTGTAAAATAATTTTTTTTTTTTTTTTTTTTTTTTTTTTGAGATGGAGTCTTGCTCTATCACCCAGGCTGGAGTGCAGTAGTGCGATCCGGCTCACTGCAAGCTCCGCCTCCCGGGTTCATGCCATTCTCCTGCCTCAGCCTCCCGAGTAGCTGGGACTACAGGCGCCCGCCACCACGCCTGGCTAGTTTTTTCTATTTTTAGTAGAGACGGGGCTTCACCGTGTTAGCCAGGATGGTCTCGATCTCCTGACCTCGTGATCCGCCCGCCCCGGCCTCCCAAGTGCTGGGATTACAGGAGCCACCGCACCTGGCCTAAAAATAATTTTAAAAATATTTTGGCCGGGAGCGGTGGCTCACGCCTCTAATCCCAGCACTTTGGGAGGCCGGGGTGGGCGGATCACGAGGTCAGGAGATCGAGACCATCCTGGCTAACATGGTGAAACCCCGTCTCTACTAAAAATACAAAAACTTAGCCAGGCCTGGTGGCGGGCGCCTGTAGTCCCAGCTACTTGGGAGGCTGAGGCAGGAGAATGGCGTGAACCCAGGAGGCGGAGCTTGCAGTGAGCCGAGGTCATGCCACTGCACTCCAGCCTGGGCGACAGTGAGACTCTGTCTCAAAAAAAAAAAAAAAAAAAAGTATTTTTAATTTTTTGACCTGGCATGATAAATTATTTTAAAATTTTTGAGTCAGGAAATGTGGCTCATGCCTGTAATCCCAGCACTTTGAGAGGCTGAGGCAGGCAGATCACCTGAGGTCAGGAGTTCGAGACCAGCCTGGCCAATATGGTGAAACCCTGTCACTATTAAAAATACAAAAAGTTGGCCGGGTGTGGTGGCGGGCACCTGTAATCCCAGCTACTTGGGAGGCTGAGGCAGGAGAATCACTTGAACCCAGGAGGTAGAGATTGCAATGAGCCAAGATCACACTATTGCACTTCAGCCTGGGCAACAGAGCAAGATTCTGTCTTAAAAAAAAAATTTTTTTAGTGCACACTTGTGGTCCCAGCTACTTGGGAGGCTGAGGCAGGAGGATTGCTTGAGCCTAGGAATTGGAGGCTGCAGTGAGCTATGATTGCACCACTGCACTCCAGCCTGGGTGACCAAGTGAGACCCTGTGTCAAAAACAAAAACAAAAACACAGCCCCTATGGGGACAGGGTGACAGACTCTTTGGCTTTGAGCATCCAAGTGGGATGTGACATCTGCCCACTCTGTTTGAACGACAGGCAGGATCTCAGACTGAGAGGGGTCAGCATCCTCCTCCCCCAAAATGCATCCCCCTTACGCCTCCTTTCCCACCTTGGGATTCCCTCTGACCCCCTTTCCTTTCTCTGTTGCAGCATTCTGTGTCTGGCTGACTCTGCTGGGAGCTGAAACCCAGGACTCCAGGGGTGAGTCTGCTGGGAAGCAGAAAGCACAGTCCACAGCCAGAGTCTGGGGAGGGCCCTGGACCCCCGCCCAGCCCCCTTCAGCCCAGGGAAAGAGAGGCCTCGTGCACGGGAAACTCAGCGCCCTGCCCCATCTCCCTCAGTGCCCCCTTTTTGTGTGTCCCCTTGCCCCTCACCTTCTGACCGTGCTCCCTGCTCTTGCAGACTGTGCCCGGTGGTGCCCTGAGAACTCCTCGTGTGTCAACGCCACCGCCTGCCGCTGCAATCCAGGGTTCAGCTCTTCATCTGAGATCTTCACCTCCCCCACGGAGATTTGTGACGGTACAGAGGCTTGAGGGCAGTGCAGGGTACATCTGAGATTATGAGGCTTTGCCCAGTGCCAGTGGGGGACAGAGGTTGTTGTTAGGGGCCACAGCATCACTTTCCAGACTATCATCATGGACAGAGAAAAGACAACGAGGGCAGGCGTGGTGGCTCACACCTGTAATCCCAGCACTTTGGGAGGCTGAGGTGGGCAGATTTTTTGAGGTCAGGAGTTTGAGACCAGCCTGGGCAACATGGCGAGACCTTGTCTATACGAAAAATACACAAAATAACCGGGCATGGTGGCACACATCTGGAGTCCCAGCTACTTAGAAGACTAAGGCGGGAGGATTGTTTGAGCCCAAGGGTTTGAGGCTACAGTGAGCTATGATTGCACCACTGCACTCTAGCCTGGGCAACAGAGTGAGATCCTGTCTTAGGGAAAGGAAAGGGGAAGGAGAGGGAGAGGATGAGGAAGAGGGAGAGGGGAAGGGGGAGGGGTACGGGGAGGGGAAGGGAGAGGAAAGGAGGCAGGCAGGCAGGCAGGAAGGAAGGAAGGAAGGGAGGGAGGGAGATAGGCCCGGCGGGGTGGCTCATGCCTATAATCCCAGTACTTTGGGAGGCCAAGGTGGGTGGATCACCTGAGGTTGGGAAGGTCGGGAGTTTGAGACCAGCCTGACCAACATGGAGAAACCTCGTCTCTACTAAAAATACAAAATTAGCCAGGCATGGTGGCACATGGGCTCATGCTTGTAATCCCAACTGCTTCGGGGGCTGAGGCAGGAGAGTCGCTTGAACCCGGGAGGCAGAAGTTGCGGTGAGCCAAGATCGCGCTATTGTGCTCTAGCCTGGGCAACAAGAACGAAACTCTGTCTCAAAAAAAAAAAAAAAAAAGAGAAAGAAAAGAAAAAGAGAGAGAGGGAGGGAGGGAGGGAAAGAGAGGGAGGGAGGGAGGGAAAGAAAGGGAGGGAGGGAGGAATGAAGGGGAAAATAAGGGAAAAATATGAAGGAGGAGAAGTAAGAAGTGAATAGGCATGGCTTCCCAGGGAGAGAGAAGCTGGGTGCTCAGGAATCTGGAGTCTGTGCCTCAGTTTACCCTTAAGACTGGGGAGGGGTACATTCTGGCTATGAGTTTTTTCTGCCTTTTTTTTTTTTTTTTTTGAGACAGAGTCTCACTCTGTCTCCCAGGCTGGAGTGCAGTGACCCGATCTTGGCTCACTGCAACCTCCACCTCCTAGGTTCAAGCGATTCTCCTGGCTCAGCCTCCTGAGTAGTTGGGATTACAGGCATGCACCACCACGCCTGGCTAATTTTATATTTTTAGTAGAGACAGAGTTTTGCCATGTTGGCCAGGCTGGTCTCGAACTCCTGACCTCAGGGGATCCACCCACGTCAGCCTCCCAAAGTGCTGAGATTATAGGCGTGAGCCACTGCACCCGGCCGCCATGGGGTTTAAATTTCTACAAAAAGACTGGGGATGGGGATGTGGAGCTTCCTGTTCATCCCCCACCTCAGCTCTGTTCACTGTGTCCAAATCTAGGATGCCAGCCAGAGAACTGAGATCAAGTGTGGTCTTCAGGAATGGCTTGCTCCAGCTGCAGCACAGCCTGTGCAGTGCAACTTAGGATTCTTTCCAAAAGATACTAAGCAGCAGGCCCCATGTTGGGGAATCAGGATGGGGGTCTCTGCCCTGACGGAACTCACATCTTTGGGAGGTGACTCCCTGTCCTGTTGTGTTCCAGACATCAATGAGTGTGTGCCCCCGTCAAAAGTGTCTTGCGGAAAATCCTCGGACTGCAGGAACACAGAGGGGAGCTACGACTGCGTGTGCAACCCGGGGTATGAGCTTGTTTCTGGGGCAAAAACATTCAAGAATGAGAGCGAGAACACGTGTCAAGGTAAGAACCACCCCACGTCCTCTGACTCTCCATCCGTGAGATTTGGGGTCACCACAGCCATTCTGGCAGCATCCAGAGAGCAGGGCCTTGGTTATAGGGTCAGTGAGATGGGACAGGTGTGCATGTACCTACCCCACCACCCCAGAGAGGCAGAGCGATGTGAGGATTAAGGGCTGACTCTGGGACCAGCTGCCTGGGACAAATCCTGAAAACCAAGTGTATGACATTGGCCAGAATACTTATTCAGAAACTTCTGTCCACATGTGAGATGTGATAACATCATGCTTGTAATTCCAGTGCTTTGGGAGGCTGAGGCGGAAGGATCTCTTGAGGCCAGGAGTTCAAGACCAGCCCATAGCAACATAACAAGATCCCACCCCTATTAAAGGGGAGACCAAGGCAGGTAGATTGTTTGAGCCCAGGGGTTCCAGACCAGCATGGGCAAGCAGGTGAAATCCTATCTTTACAAAAAATACCAAAAAAAAAAAAAAAAAAATTAATTAGCCAGGCATAGTGGCCTGCGCCTGTAGTCCCAGCTACTCAGGAGGCTAAGGCATGAGAGTCGCTTGATCCTGAGAAGCAGAGGTTGCAGTGAGCGGAGGTCACAGCACTGCACTCCAGCTTAGGTGACAGAACGAAACTCCATTTCAAAAAAAAAGAAGACTGGGCGTGGTGGCTCAAGCCTGTAATCCCAGCACTTTGAGAGGCCGAGGCGGGTGGATCACGAGGTCAGGAGATTGAGACCATCCTGGCTAACACAGTGAAACGCCGTTTCTACTAAAAATACAAAACATTAGCCGGGTGTGGTAGCGGGCGCCTGTAGTCCCAGCTACTCGGGAGGCTGAGTCAAGAGAATGGCGTGAACCCAGGAGCGGAGGTTGCAGTGAGCTGATATTTTGCCACTGCACTCCAGCCTGGGCAACAGAGTGAGACTCCGTCTGAAAAGAAAAAAAAAAAAAAAAGCACTTAAAAGCTCCTGGCTTGCAGAATGTGCTCTATCAGCAACGGCTATTGGGGATTTTATCGTAATTCTGATCTGATGCACCCCCAGGATGGGTACTGTAGCGTGTGAGATCAGAGAGCAGCTGCAAAGCTCTAACCCTGCACAGAGGCCACAGCTTTTGCTATGGTCTTGCTTGAGGCCATAGCTCAGGCCAGGAGAAACTGGAACTCCAGGCTTTGCCTCTTTTTCAGGGAAGCTGTTTGGGCAGGGAGGGGCTTCCAGGATCCACAGGGGCAGATGGGAGCCAGCAGTGGGCAGCTGAGAGCGACTCATTCAAAGAGAGGGAGTTAGTGCAGGGTACCAAGATCAGGAAGAGGAGTGGCGCGGAGGTGGGAGGTGATGAGACTCAGACTGCAGAGAGAAGAAAGGGCCCGCAGCCCAGATCCCAGCTTCCCAGCTCCACCTCTCCTGCTCTGCATTCAGGCAGAGTGCAGAGGGACGAAGAGGGAGGTAAGGTGGGGGACAAGACAGAGATGCATGTACCTGGGACATGAACCTGCATGGAGCCCAGCAAGAGACTTCTGTCCACCACACTGCTAGTCCCCAGGGGCCCTTGCAAGTGGACTTGGTGTTGCCCCACATGCATGTGACTTGGCCAGAGGAAAGAGTCTTCCTATGAATTGGAAAAAGATCCCCCTCTCCCAGTGGACACATTTGACAAACAAAGAGTGGACTGGTTTTCAGCCCCTGCTCATCTCACTGGCCCAATATTTTTGTGCAGTGAGCAACCTGCACAACTGTACTTGGCGATCATGGTTTCCTCCCAGGTTGCCCCGGCTAGGGGTGCTGCCCACCCGCTGCTATGAGCCCTCTGCATGGGATGGTGGTTGTGGTTATGGAGGAGGTGTGCTGCTGTGTTAGAAACAGGCCTGGGCTGAGAGAAGGTGACTCAGTCAGGCAGCTGGGCAGAGACGTGGACAGCAGGGCTGAGGTGATAGAGGGACCTCCATGGACATCAAGGCAGGTGATAGAGACAGCAGCCTGCTGGTTTGGAGCAGGACCTATCACCAGAGGTGAGAAGCTCAGAGGGGCCTGGGCCCCTCCCTTTAACCTCAGCACTCCAGGCTTCACTATTACACCTGAGGACACATGCACCCAATGTCACAGCCCATGGGGCCTCTGACATCCGGCTCCATCCACTCCTCACCCCACTGTCTCCAGGCGTCTCAGGGCCATCCTAGACACCTGATCACCCATCTTTGTCCCAACCCTGAGACTCAGGAGCCTCCACAGGGGGCCACGTCGGAAGCTCAGAACATCCCCCTGCCCATCTGGCATCTTATTTGCATAAAACAAAAGGGGGCTGGCACTCAGGATATTTCATGGACTCATGACATGGCGTGTGGTGGCGCATTCCAGTACAGTATCCATCCTTTCCGCCATCGCCAGGGACTACCAGGATAAGACTTGCTGCCACTGGGGCTCACATGAGCTCAGCCACACCTGGAACCCCTCTGACACCCACTCCTACCATAATGAACCCCAAAACCCTGTCCAGAATCTCAGGAGGAGGGAATCTCAGCCAACAACCTTGCTTGGAGAAGATGCCTCCTGACCGTCTTCCTGGCCATTTAGCCCTCATCCATTTCCCCATTCAAGGCTCCACCCTCACCCACTCTGATAATTCCTGGGCCTAAATGCATCTCCAGTGACCAAAGCTTGGGAGGATGCTGTGGCCAGGGGTGGTCAGGGTGACATGAACCCCACAAATGGATTCAGAGGGCCAGGCGCTGTGACTCATGCCTGGAATCCCAGCACTTTGGGAGGCTAAGGTGGAAGGATCACTTGAGGTCAGCAGTTCGAGAGCAGCCTGACCAACATGGTGCAACCCTATCTCTACTAAAAATAGAAAAATTAGCTGGGCGCAGTGGTGCGCACCTGTAATCCCAGCTACTCGGGAGGCAGAGGCAGGGGAATTGCTTGAACTCGCGAGGCGGAGGTTGTAGTGAGCTGAGATCACATCACTGCACTCCAGCCTGGGCGACAGAGAGAGACGCTGCCTCAAAAAAAAAAAAAAAAAAAAAAAAAAAAAAACAGGCACTCAGAGGATTGGATGAAGGAAGCGGCTCCAGCCTGGACTAGATGGCAAGAGAGAGTGTCACTGGGGACCATCGCCCCAGGCCTGATCCTCTCCCGAGCCCAGTCCTGGTCTGGAGCACTTGGGGACAGAGATGGAAGCTTGAACCCCATTCAGCAGGGCCCACAGGTCTCCATCCCTGGTGGAATGACAAGGGATGAGAGGACAGATACATCTGCCACCCCTCACCCATCGGCACCGGTGCCCTCTCCAGCCACAAGCCCCCGCTCACGGCCAGCTCTGCTCAGATATGGATTCTCACCACATCCTGCTATTTCCCTACCCATAGATCCCTTCCTGGGGGTCAGAAAAAAGCATCTTTGTAGACTCGGGGCTGCTTGGCTGGACATCAGCCCCCACTGTCCACCCCAGCCTGGTGCCCACTGTCCAGGCAGCCCTAGCCTGTCCCGCACCATCGCTCGTTCACCCCACCCCTGCCATTGCACTGCATCACGGGGGCCCTGGCTCAGGGAGGGGCCTTGGCCCATGTCCATGAAGCTGGGCTCTCAGAGCTAGTGTGGATGGGACAGCGCCGTCCTGCCAGGGCCACCAGGATTCTGAGAATTTGGCCAGCGAGCTGCCATCCTGGGGGAGTCAGGCCCAGGGCCACCATTGAGAGCCAAGACACGTCCTGCCCAGGCGCACAGCATGTCCCTTGCATTTGGTTCTCAGGAAGACCCCACCCTGGCCTTTGCCCGGAATCCACAGGCTGGGACACAGATGGCTGGGACACACCAGCTTGGAGCTGCCCAGAAAGGCAGAGCAGAAGGGAGGACTTGGCTGCTTCCGGCCACATCTGGACAACAGAGGGCCTGGGCCACCACCCTCACCATAGGATGCCTCTGTGTGGATTGGAAAAGGGAGGAGACAGTGGTGCCTTCCAGATGCTTCCGTGCCGGGAAACGTGGCGGACCCTCAGCCCTGAAAGCTGCTCACAGCTACGGGCATCCTTCACCCTCTCCTTCCTCTTGCAGACGTGGACGAATGTCAGCAGAACCCAAGGCTCTGTAAAAGCTACGGCACCTGTGTCAACACCCTCGGCAGCTTCACCTGCCAGTGTCTGCCTGGCTTCAAGTTCAAACCTGAGGACCCGAAGCTCTGCACAGGTAGAGGCCCCGGGAAGACGCTGTGAGGCTGGACGGGAGCTGGGGATGGAGCCGAGGCAGGTCCTGCAAAGCAGCCGAGGAGAAGGGAGAAGATCCGCAGGTTCCCACAAGGTCAAGGACCTGCTAAGCCCCTGCCTAAGGATTCACCTCCCAGGAAGGTCCCGCCACAGCAGGGAGGCAGCAGGGCCTCTGGGGCTTGGAGTGCCCTTGTGGGCCCCCAGACCTCACCCCTTCCTCGTCTGTCACGTGTGAGTGGAAGAAGGTGTCACTTCCAGTTCTGAGAAGGGGAACCTCCACCATGACCAGGGAGGGAGCAGATGAGAGGTTTTAGTTTTTAGTCATGGAAGTCCGGCTCCCATGACTCAGTTTCCCTTTTGCTTTCACCTCCTATAAACTGGGGACCATGGTCCCTGCTGTGCCCTTCTGGTAGGAAGACCATCATAAGATGCTTTGAAGGTGAAGCTGAAGGTCACCAGGTGGCGACACGTGCAATAATGGTCTTCAGTCCGGGGCAATGAAAAGACAGGGAAGTGGGTGCAGTGAGTGGAGGGCAGGCCTGGGCTGGTCAGGGACAGGGTTTGACCCTCTGGCTTTGTCCTCAGATGTGAATGAATGCACCTCCGGACAAAACCCATGCCACAGCTCCACCCACTGCCTCAACAACGTGGGCAGCTATCAGTGCCGCTGCCGCCCGGGCTGGCAACCGATTCCGGGGTCCCCCAATGGCCCAAACAATACCATCTGTGAAGGTCGAGAGCTCAGATCCCACGTTCCCAGAGACCCACAAACATCTAACCACATGTTCAACGGCACCCCACGAACCAAGCGGAACGAACGCTGGAGGCGCCCGGCTGTGCCAGGCGCTCGTTCTTCTGAGGCTAGATGAGAAAAGAGCAGGGCTCCCCGGGAAGGAGCTGGGGTACTGAGGGGGGAGGCTCAGGGGGACCCCAGGCAACAGCTGATGACTCACTGGGAGGAAGACGTTTCACCATATTTGTAACCTGCACATCTGCACGGGGCACACCTGCTGTGCCCAGGCCTCTCCACGCTTCCATAACCCAGCGTCCGCCACTCCAAGGGGGGCACTAATGCCAGGAAGAACGAGCTGGGGGCACAGACAGGAGACAGGACCTTCTCTGAGCTCGGACAGGGCCTGACTCCCTTCTTCCTGTCCTCAGATGTGGACGAGTGCAGCTCCGGTCTGCATCAGTGTGACAATTCCACCGTCTGCTTCAACACCGTGGGTTCGTACACCTGCCGCTGCCGCCCAGGCTGGGAGCCCAAACACGGAATCCCGAATAACCAAAAGGACACTGTCTGTAAAGGTATGACCTGACCCTAGAAGCTCCCCAACCCCCAACACACACAGACACTCTCCCGCCTAATGAGCCGCTTGTCTTGTTCCCTGCAGAGATGAATTTCCCCACCTGGACCCCGCCCCCTGGAGTCCACAGCCAGGTGAGTGGCCCCTGCAGGGACGAGGTGGCAGGAACTCCATCCACACAGCACCGCATCTGTCTCCTTGTCCTAAGCTTCCCACCCACCGTCCAGGCTCTCTGACCCCCACATCTCCTCTCTCTGCAGACGCTTTCCCAATTCTTCAACAAAGTCCAGGACCTGGACAGAGACTTCAAGACAAGCTCAGCCAACGTCACCATCCAGGTAAGGGCAGGATGCTGGGGGACCCTAGGACAGTGTAGAATCAGCTGGGGGAGGCTTCCATGTGGCCAGAGAGAGTGCCCAACCCAAGCAGGGGCCTCTAGTCAGAGATGTACATGCGCATAAGATACACATACCACATACAGTATGTACACAAACATATGTACACTCGGACACGTGAAGACGCACGCACACACACATACACCAGGTATAATGGCAACAGACTGCAGCACTTAAGAACCTGGAGATGGGCCACAGGAGTTCAAATCCCCCCATTGCCACTTCTTTTTTTTTTTTTTTGGAGGCGGAGTCTCGCTCTGTTGCCCAGGCTGGAGTGCAGTGGCCGGATCTCAGCTCACTGCAAGCTCCGCCTCCTGGGTTTACGCCATTCTCCTGCCTCAGCCTCCCGAGTAGCTGGGACTACAGGCGCCCGCCACCTCGCCCGGCTAGTTTTTTGTATTTTTAGTAGAGACGGGGTTTCACCGTGTTAGCCAGGATGGTCTCGATCTCCTGACCTCGTGATCCGCCCGTCTCGGCCTCCCAAAGTGCTGGGATTACAGGCTTGAGCCACCGCGCCCGGCGCCACTTCTTGCTATGTGATCTCAGGCAAGTGAGCCGCCCTCTTTGGGCCTCGGTTTCCTCATCTGTTTTTGGGGTTGTGGTGGGTTTTTTTTGTTTTTGTTTGTGTGTGGTTTTTTTTTTGGAGACAAGGTCTGGCTCTGTTGCCCATTCTGGAGGGCTGTGACACGATCATGGCTCACTGCAGCCTCAATCTCCCTGGCTCAAGTGACCCTCCCACCTCAGCCTCCCAAGTAGCTGGGACCAAAGGCACGCACCACCATGCCTGGCTAATTTATTTATTTATTATTTATTTATTTAATATATTTATAGATGGGGGTCTTAATATGTTGCCCAGGCTGGTCTCGAACCCCTGGGCTTAAGTGATCCTTCTGCTTCGGCCTCCCAATGTGCTGGGATCACAGGCGTGAGCCACTGTGCGTGGCCTCATCTACAACACAGGCATTAAAATAATGCCTCCTTCATATAGTCAGTGTGAAGGGTAAATAAACTAATAGTGGTAAGACTCAGAGAACTGTGCCTGACACATGATCAGCCTTATAGAAAGGCTTTCCTGGCCAAGCACCGTGGCTCCCGCCTGTAATCCCAGCACTTTGGGAGGCTGAGGCAGGCGGATCACCAAAGGTCAAGAGTTTAAGACCAGCCTGGCCGGCCGGGCGCGGTGGCTCAAGCCTGTAATCCCAGCACTTTGGGAGGCCGAGACGGGCGGATCACGAGGTCAGGAGATCAAGACCATCCTGGCTAACACGGTGAAACCCCGTCTCTACTAAAAAATACAAAAAACTAGCCGGGCGAGGTGGCGGGCACCTGTAGTCCCAGCTACTCGGGAGGCTGAGGCAGGAGAATGGCGTAAACCCGGGAGGCGGAGCTTGCAGTGAGCTGAGATCTGGCCACTGCACCCCAGCCTGGGCGACAAAGCGAGACTCTGTCTCAACAAAAAAAAAAAAAAAAAAAAAAAAAAAAGACCAGCCTGGCCAACATGGCGAAACCCCATCTCTACCAAAAATACAAAAATTAGCTGGGCGTGGTGGTGTGTACCTGTAATCCCAGCTACTCAGGAGGCTGAGGCAAGAGATTCGCTTAAACCTGGGAGGCGGAAGTTGCAGTGAGCCGAGATTGCGCCACTGCACTCCAGTCAGGGCAACGAGAGTAAGACTTTGTCTTAAAAAAAAAAAAAAAAAAGTTTTCCCATATGTGTTTAGCACCGTAGAAAAATGATGTGAGCCACTTAACATAATTTTAACTTTTCCAGTGGCTAGATTATTTATTTAGTTAGTTTTAGAGATACGGTCTTGCTTTGTCACCCAGGCTGGAGTGCAGTGGCACAATGACAGCTCACTCCATTCTCAACCTCCTGGGCTCAAGCGATCCTCCTGCCTCAGTCTCCCAAGTATTAAGAGCTGAGGCTACAGGTGTGAGACACTGTGCCTAATTTTTTTATTTTTTGTAGAGATGAGGGTCTTGCTATGTTGCCCAAGCTGTTCTTGAATTCCTGGATTCAAGTGATCCTCCCACCTCAGCCTCTGAAAGTACTGGAAGTACAGGTGTGCACCACTGTGCCTGTTGTCCAATAACTACACTTTATAAAGTAAAAATAAAGTTAAATTAAAGTTAAGATTGCAGGCCAAGCATGGTGGCTCAAGTCTGTAATCCCAGCACTTTGGGAGGCTGAGGTGGGCAGATCACCTGAGGTCAGGAGTTCAAGACCAGCCTGGTCAACATGGTGAAACCTCATTTCTAAAATAACAAAAAAATTAGCCGGGCATGGTGGCAGGGACCTGTAGTCCCAGCTACTAGGGCGACTGAGGCAGGAGAATCACTTGAACCCGGGAGTCGGAGGTTGAAATGAGCCAAGATTGTGCCACTGCACTCCAACCTGGGAGACAGAGTGAGACTCAGTCTCAGATAAATAAATAAATAAAGTTAAGATTACATTTAACCCAATAGATCCAATGTATTAACCACTTTAACATGGAATGATTTTTTGTTTTGTTTTGTTTTGTTTTGTTTTTGAGACGGAGTTTCGCTCTGTTGCCCAGGCTGGAGTGCAGTGGCACCATCTCGGCTCACTGCAAGCTCCGCCTCCAAGGTTCATGCCATTCTCCTGCCTCAGCCTTCCAAGTAGCTGGGACTACAGGCGCCGCCCACCATGCCTTGCTACTTTTTTGTATTTTTAGTAGAGACGGGGTTTCACCATGTTAGCCAGGATGGTATCGATCTCCTGACCTCGTGATCTGCCCGCCTCAGCCTCCCCAAGTGCTGGGATTACAGGTGTGAGCCACCGCGCCCGATCAAAGTTATTGTTTTTGTTTTGCTTTGTTTTGTTTTGAGACAGAGTTTCGCTCTTGTTGCCCAGGCTGGAGTGCAATGGCATGATCTCGCCTCACCGAAACCTCCGCCTCCCGATTCAAGCAAGTCTCCTGCCTCAGCCTCCTGAATAGCTGGAATTACAGGCATGCACTACCATGCCCGGCTAATTTTGTATTTTTAGGAGAGACGGGGTTTCTCCATGTTGGTCAGGTCGGTCTTGAACTCCCGAGCTCAGGTGATCCACCCGCCTTGGCCTCCCAAAGTGCTGGGATTACAGGCGTGAGCCACCAAGCCTGGCCGGGAATTATTTTTTTTAAACCCTGAGATATTTTGTATTCTTTTTCTTAGAATAAGTCTTTGAAATCTGTTGTGTATTTTACACTTCAGAGCAGGTTCAGATGCATTAAAAGTGCCGGACAGAGTTAGAACAGAGCCTGCCGGGGATGGTGGTGGCCACCTGTAATCCCAGCTACTGGGGAGGCAGGAGGATTCCTTGAGCCCAGGAGTGGGAGCCTCCAGTGAGCTAGGATTGCCCCACTGCACTCCAGCCTGGGTGACACAGCAAGAGCCCGTCTTCAAAAATAAAATAAAAGGTTGAGTGCGGTGGCTCACGCCTGTAATTCCAACACTTTGGGAGGCCAAGGTGGGCAGATCTCTTGACCCCAGGAGTTCAAGACCAGCCTGGGCAACATTGTGAAATCCATCTCTACAAAACAGTACAAAAATTGCCGGGCGCAGTGGCTCATGCCTGTACTTCCAGCACTTTGGGAGGCAGAGGTGGGTCAGGAGTTCAGGAGTTCGAGACCACCCTGGCCAACATGGTGAAACCCCATCTCTATTAAAAATTTAAAAATTAGCTGGGCATGGTAGTGGACACTTGTAATCCCAGCTACTCAGGAGGCTGAGGCAGGAGAATTGCTTGAACCCAGGAGGCGGAGGTTGCAGTGGTCCAAGATCGCGCCATTACACTCCAGCCTGGGCGACAGGAGTGAAACTCCATCTCCAAAAAAAAAAAAAAAAAAAAAATTACAAAAACTAGCCGGGTGTGGTGGCACGCTTCTGTAGTCCCAGCTACTCAGAAAGTTGAAGTGGGAGGATCACTTGAGTCTGGGAGGCAGAGGTTGCAGTGAGCTATGATTATGCCACTGCACTCCAGCCTGGGAGACAGACCGAGACCTTGTCTCAGAAAAAGAAAAAAAAAGAACAGAAAATCAATACAGAGCCTGGCAGGCAGGCTGTGCCCAACCAGTGTTAAGCACTGTGATTCATACATACATGGAGGCATATACTCAATCCGCCACTTGTTTTCTGGTTACTGCATGATCTCAGTGATTCCCTTGTGCCTGTGGGTCTCCAGGGTGTCCCCTGGTGGGCGGGGGGGAGGTGAGATCCAGGTCCTTCAGGCAACCCCTGTGGTCCCATGCTCCAGCGATTCTGTCACCCGCCACCCCGTAGAACCTCATCAAATTGGTAGACGAACTGATGGAAGCTCCTGGGGACATAGAGGCCCTGGCCCCATCTGTCCGGCACCTCATAGCCACCCAGCTGCTCTCAAACCTTGAAGACATCCTGAGGATCCTGGCCAAGACCCTGCCTGAAGGCCCCTTCACCTACCTTTCCCCTTCGAACACAGGTGAGACCTTGGCCTGCCCTGCCCTAACCCTGGGCCCCACCTGGTACCCGGGGTCCCTAATCACTACTGCCCCTCTCCCCTCAGAGCTGACCCTGATGATCCAGAAGCAGGGGGACAAGAACGTCACTATGGGTCAGAGCAATGCACGCATGAAGCTGAATTGGGCTGTGGCAGCTGGAGCCAAGGACCCAGGTAGCAGTGGCCGTCTGGAACGGGAGCCCGTGGGAAAGAGATGGAGGAGCTGGGATGGGGCCAGGGTGAGGTTCAGAATATGGAACAACTGACCGGGCATGCCTGCAATCCCAGCATTTTGGGAGGCAGAAGTGGGTAGATCGCTTGAGCTCAGAAGTTCAAGACCAGCCTGGGCAACATGGTGAAACCTGGTCTCTACAAAAATTACAAAAATTAGCTGGGTGTGGTGGCCTGTGCCTGTAGTACCAATTACTCGGGAGGCTGAAGTGAGAGGATCAGTTGAGCCCGGGAAGTTAAGGCTGCTATGAGCTATGATCACGCCAAAGCACTCCAGCCTGGGCGACATAGTGAGACCCTGTCTTAAAAAAAAAAAAAAAAAAAAAAAAAGCCAGGCGCAGTGGCTCATGCCTGTAGTCCTAGCACTTTGGGAGGCTGAGGCAGGTGGATCACCCGAGGTCAGGAGTCCGAGACCAGCCTGGCCAAAATGGTGAAACCCCGTCTCTACTAAAAATACAAAAATTAGCTGGGTGTGGTGGCAGGCGCCTTTCATCCCAGCTACTCGGGAGGCTGAGGCAGAAGAATCGCTTGAACCTGGGGAGTGGAGGTTGCAGTGAGCTGAGATTGCGTCACTGCACTCCAGCCTGGGCGAAAGAGCGAAACTCCGTCTCAAAAATAAATAAATAAAGGAACAGCTAGAAACTGACTCATCGGGAGGGGCTCCTGGCGTCATCGTGGTGGGCTGGCTGAGCCTGAGTTGGGCCATCTTGGGAGGGAGGATACAGCATGGGAGGAGGACAATAGGAGTAGGCAGCAAGCGTGTCTGTTCCCCAGGCCCCGCCGTGGCGGGCATCCTCTCCATCCAGAACATGACGACATTGCTGGCCAATGCCTCCTTGAACCTGCATTCCAAGAAGCAAGCTGAGCTGGAGGAGATCTATGAAAGCAACATCCGCGGTGTCCGACTCAGACGCCTGTCGGCCGTCAACTCCGTCTTTCTGAGCCACAACAACACCAAGGAACTCAACTTCCCCATCCTGTTCGCCTTCTCCCACCTTGAGTCCTCCGCTGGGAAGGAGGGAAGAGATCCTCCTGCCAAGGTCTCTGCTCACTCTGCTCCTTCCTCAAAGATAACCCAGGGTCTTTGCATGTGCTGGGCCCCTCCCTGTAAAGCTCTTTCTCCATGTGACTCCGTTTTCTTTTTTTTTTTTTTTGGTGACACAGAGTCTCGCTCTGTAGCCCAGGCTGGAGTGCAGTGGCCGGATCTCAGCTCAATGCAAGCTCTGCCTCCCGGGTTCACGCCATTCTCCGGCCTCAGCCTCCCAAGTAGCTGGGACTACAGGCGCCCGCCACCTCGCCTGGCTAGTTTTTTGTATTTCTTAGTAGAGACGGGGTTTCACCGTGTTAGCCAGGATGGTCTCGATCTCCTGACCTCGTGATCCACCCGTCTCGGCCTCCCAAAGTGCTGGGATTACAGGCTTGAGCCACCGCGCCCGGCCTTTCTTTTCTTACTTATCTATATTTTTAGACAGGAGGGTCTCACTCTGTGGCCCAGGCTGGAGTGCAGTGGCGCGATTATAGCTCACTGCAACCTCGAACTCCTGGACCCATCCATTCCTCTGGCCTCAGAGTTTTGAGTAGCTGAGGCTACAGGCATGTACCACCACTCCCAGTTAACTTTTTTATTTTTGATAGAGACAGGGATCTCACTATGTTTCCCAGGATGGTCTAGAATTCCTGGGTTCCAGTGATCCTCCCGCCTCAGCCTCCTAAGTAGCTGGGACTCTAAGTGTGCTCCACTACGCCCAGTTAATTAAAAAAAACATTTTTTTTTTTTTTTTTTTTTTTTTTTTTTTTTGAGACAGAGTCTCGCTCTGTCGCCCAGGCTGGAGTGCAGTGGCGCTATCTCGGCTCACTGCAAGCTCCGCCTCCCGGGTTTACGCCATTCTCCTGCCTCAGCCTCCCGAGTAGCTGGGACTACAGGCGCCCGCCACCTCGCCCGGCTAATTTTTTTGTATTTTTAGTAGAGATGGGGTTTCATTGTGTTAGCCAGGATGGTCTCGATCTCCTGACCTCGTGATCCGCCCGTCTCGGCCTCCCAAAGTGCTGGGATTACAGGCTTGAGCCACCGCGCCCGGCCAAAACATTTTTTTTTTAATGGAGATGGAGGTCTTGCTATGTTGCCAAAGCTGGTCTCAAACTCCTGGCCTCAAGCAATCCTCTCACCTTGGCCTTCCAAAGTGCTGGAATTACTTACAGGCGAGAGCCACCACGCCTGGCCACCTTCTAATGTACTATGTATGTTACTTATTCATTAGGTTTATGACATAATCTGCCTCTCCCACTTTTTTTTTTTTTTTTTTTTGAAATGGAGTTTCACTCTTGCCACCCAGGCTGGAGTGCAGTTGCTCAATCTCAGCTCACCGCAAACTCTACCTCCCAGGTTCAAGCGATTCTCCTGCCTGGGACTCCCAAGTAGCTGGGATTACAGGTGCTTGCCACCACGCGCAGCTAATTTTTGTATTTTTTAGTAAGAGATGGGGTTTTGCCATGTTGGCCAGGCTGGTCTCAAACTCCTGACCTCAGGTGATCTGCCCGCTTCGGCCTCCCAAAGTGCTGGGATTACAGGCATGAGCCACTGTGCCCGGCCTCCTCTCCCACTCTTATGTCAACCTCACAAGGGTAGGTGCTTGTGTCTGCGGCGTTCACTGCTGTGTCTCCAAACTGTTACATTCAGTAGGCGCTCAGTCAATACTCATCTAGTAAACAAGCAGCCCTCTTGGGCTCAGCGCAAGCCCAGGACCTAAGAGTGAGCTCCAGGCCAACCTCTCTGACCACCCCCATCTGCCCACAGGACGTGATGCCTGGGCCACGGCAGGAGCTGATCTGTGCCTTCTGGAAGAGTGACAGCAACAGGGGAGGGCACTGGGCCACCGAGGGCTGCCGGGTGCTGGGCAGCAAGAACGGTAGCACCACCTGCCAATGCAGCCACCTGAGCAGCTTTGCGATCCTCATGGCTCATTATGACCTGGAGGTGAGCAGCTGGGGCCATCCTCAAGCGCCCACAGGTAACAAGGTCCAGCAGCAACCAGACAGGCAGCTAGTTCTCCATGGAGCCCTGCTGGTTGCTCAGATATGTCTGCATGGTTGCACAGCCCAGGTGTCCCCACATCACACCCCTCGCATCCTCTTCCTTTGGCCTCTTCTCTACAACCCAGAAACTATACATCGGGTGCAGCCAGTAGCTCCTCTGCCTGTCCATCCTGTACCAATTGTGAGATGTCAAGTAAAAGCTCCCCGTGTAGAGCATTCCAAGGGAGCACCACTTGCCTTTTTTATTTCAGACGGAGTCTCATTCTGTCGTCCAGGCTGGAGTGCAGTGACGCAATCTCAGCTAGTGAGGTTCAAGGGATTCTCCTGCCTTAGCCTCCTGAGTAGCTGAGATTACAGGCGTGCACCACCATGCCTGAGTAATGTTTGTATTTTTAATAGAGACAGGGTTTCACCATGTTGCCCGGGCTAGTCTTGAACTCCTGACCTCAGGTGATCCACCCGCCTTGGCCTCCCTAAGTGCTGTGATTACAGGTGTGAGCCACCATGCCGGCCTTTTAAAATTTTTATTTTTATTTTTATTTTTTTTTTGAGACAGAGTCTTGCTCTGTCGCCCAGGCTGGAGTGCAGTGGTGTGATCTTGGCTCACTGCAACCTCTGCCTCCCGTGTTCAAGCGATTCTCCTGCCTCAGCCTCTCAAGTAGCTGGGATTACAGGTGCACGCCACCATGCCCAGCTAATTTTTGTATTTTTAGTAGAGGCGGGGTTTCACCATGTTGGGCAGGCTGGTCTCGAACTCCTGACTTCAGGTGATCCGCCCACCTCAGCCTCTCAAAGTGCTAGGATTACAGGCGTAAGCCACTGCACTCAGCCTGGAGCACCACTTTCTGTATGTGACTTCAGTAGAATCCATAGTTAAGCTGGGCCTTGTCGAAAACTGCAATTAGGCAGAGAAAGGGAGCGCCTGTGGTCCAGGCCATAGGCCCAGCAAGCACAAAAATGTGAAATCCGTAGACTCCCCTGCCAGCTGGTAAGTGTGGCCAGATCTAGGAGGGACAAGGGAGGAGGTCAGAGAGGTGGGTCCGTCAGAGTGTTGGCGGAAAAGGGACCACAAAGAGGGCAGAAAGGCCTCAGGCCCTGAAGGAACCCTGAGCACCCGGTGCCACTCCTAGGACTGGAAGCTGTCCCTGATCACCAGGGTGGGACTGGCGCTGTCACTCTTCTGCCTGCTGCTGTGCATCCTCACCTTCCTGCTGGTGCGGCCCATCCAGGGCTCGCGCACCACCATACACCTGCACCTCTGCATCTGCCTCTTCGTGGGCTCCACCATCTTCCTGGCCGGCATTGAGAACGAAGGCGGCCAGGTGAGGTCCCGCCCGGCTCCCACCTGAGCTCTGGGGTCAGGGAGACCTGGGAGGGGTTAGCCCCGCCCACTCCCGGGGCTCGGTCGGGTAGGCGGGCCCTGGAGGCATGAGGCCCCGCCCCTGCCCGGGATCTGGCCCCGCCCACCGGGGGGTCGGGTTGTCTCTTTAAAGGGCGCTGGCCTTGGAGCCGCCTGGCCATGTCCCGAGTCCCCGCTCGCTTCTGAGCGTTGTTGGGGATGGGCCCTGGAGGGGAGCCTGGCCCGGCTCCAGACCCGCCCACCCTTCGGCTGTGGTCCCGCCCACTCTCGGGCCCTGGCGCCGCATGCCCCGCCCCGCGCTGACGTCGCCCCGCCCCTCCGTCCCCGCCCCGCAGGTGGGGCTGCGCTGCCGCCTGGTGGCCGGGCTGCTGCACTACTGCTTCCTGGCCGCCTTCTGCTGGATGAGCCTCGAGGGCCTGGAGCTCTACTTTCTTGTGGTGCGCGTGTTCCAGGGCCAGGGCCTGAGTACGCGCTGGCTCTGCCTGATCGGCTATGGCGTGCCCCTGCTCATCGTGGGCGTCTCGGCTGCCGTCTACAGCAAGGGCTACGGCCGCCCCAGATAGTGAGTGCAAGGAGGTGGGGCAGGGGGAGGGCGGGGTGCTAGGCCCGGGGCTCACAAGCAGTGCCACGCACGATGTCCAGCTGCCCTCGGTTCCGCTTCTGGCTTCCTGGGACACTGATGGGACCCCTCCCTTACCTCACAGCTGCTGGCTGGACTTTGAGCAGGGTTTCCTCTGGAGCTTCCTGGGGCCTGTGACCTTTATCATTTTGGTAAGTTCCACTCCCCCTCCATCAAAGCCCAAGCGCCATGGGCCCAGGCCCGCCTGGACTATCGCTCTCGACCTCTAACCCACAATCTGCTCCCCCGCCCAGTGCAATGCTGTCATTTTCGTGACTACCGTCTGGAAGCTCACTCAGAAGTTTTCTGAAATCAATCCAGACATGAAGAAATTAAAGAAGGCGAGGTGAGAGGAGGGGCTGGGAGGACTTGGAGGCGGGGCCGGGGTGAGGGGCATGAAGCTGGAGGTGATGTGGGGGCCCACACTGCAACCCCCCTCCCCGCAGGGCGCTGACCATCACGGCCATCGCGCAGCTCTTCCTGTTGGGCTGCACCTGGGTCTTTGGCCTGTTCATCTTCGATGATCGGAGCTTGGTGCTGACCTATGTGTTCACCATCCTCAACTGCCTGCAGGGCGCCTTCCTCTACCTGCTGCACTGCCTGCTCAACAAGAAGGTGGGGGCCTGGGCACGGTGGCACACACCTGTCATCCTCCCACCTACTTGGGAGGCTGAGGGGGGAGGATTGCTTGAGTCCAGAAGTTCGAGACCAGCCTGGGCAACATAACCAGACGCTGTCTTTACCAAAAAATTCAAAGATAGCCAGGGTGAGGCCAGACGAGGTGGCTCACGCCGGTAATCCCAACACTTTGGGAGGCCGAGGTGAGCAGATCATCTGAGGTCAGGAGTTTAAGACCAGCCTTGGCTAATGTGGTGAAACCCCATCTCTACTAAAAATACAAAAATTAGCCGGGCACAGTGGCACATGCCTGTAGTCCCAGCTACTTGGGAGGCTCAGGCAGGAGAATCACTTGAACTGGGAGGCGGCAGTTGCAGTGGGCCAAGATGGCACCATTGCACTCCAGCCTGGGGGACAGTGAGACTCATCTCAAAAAAAAAGATAGCCGGGTATGGTGGTGAATACCCATAACCTCAGCTTCTCAGGAGGCTGGGACAAGAGGATCACCTGGGCCCAAGAGTTCAAGGTTGCAATAAACTATGATAGTGCCACTGCACTCTAGCCCGGGCGACAGGGGGACCCGATCTCAAAAAAAAAAAAAAAAAACACACACACACAAAAACACCAAGGTGGGGCTTAAAGGCAGAGCATGGGGAGGAGCACGCACGGTCCCAGGGCCTGCTCCTGCCCTGACTGGGTATCTGGGCCGGCAGGTTCGGGAGGAATACCGGAAGTGGGCCTGCCTAGTTGCCAGCGGGAGCAAGTACTCAGAATTCACCTCTACCACGTCTGGCACTGGCCACAATCAGACCCGGGTAAGGGGCTGCGCCTGGGGCGGGTGTGTGGGCAGGAAGGCACCAGGGCTGGCAGGGCTCAGGTCTCACTGGGCTCTCCTCTCCAGGCCCTCCGGGCGTCAGAGTCTGGCATATGAAAGCACATGGTTCTGGACGGTCCAGCAGCTCCTGTGGCCGCAGCAGCTTTGTACACGAAGACCATCCATCTTCCCTTCGTCCACCGCTCTGCTCCCTCCACCCTCCCTCCCTAAGCCCCGTGTGTGCCACCAGGAGGGAGTGGCAGCTATAGTCTGGCATCAAAGCCCAGGACACCCAGTGGGGTGGAGCCGGAGCCACTGGTCCTACTGCTGGCTGCCTCTCTCCTCCACCTTGTGACCCAGGGCAAGTACAGGGGCTGGCCCAGGGCTGCAGCATGTTGCCTTGGCACCTGGGGCTAGTACTCAGGACAGACTGAGGGCTCGTCCCGGCCTGGACTTTTCCTCTCACGTCTGCTGCAGAACTGAAAAGACTAGGTGCTGGGGCTCAGCTTCCTTCTTAAGCGAAGACTGATGTCAGAGGCCCCATGGCAGAGCCCCTTGGGGCCACTGCCTGAGGCTCACGGTACAGAGGCCTGCCCTGCCTGCCCAGGCAGGAGGTTCTCACTGTTGTAAAGGTTGTGGATGTTGTGTAATGTGTTTTTATCTGTTCAAACTTTTCAATGTTGACACTTAAAATTAAACACATGCATACAGAAGATGGCCTTGCCTGCTGGTGGTGATTCAGACGCCAGGCCCAGGGTGTCCGTCAAAGGCCGAGATGACTAAGAAACAGATGGTGTGGGAGCCAGGTTTCCGTAATAACAAGTTTATTCTCACACAATTTCTAGCTTCTCAACAGTGGCACCTGGAAAGGGGAGGTGAAGCTGCATGCGGGCGGCTCCAGGTGGGCAGCTCCGGGTGGGCGGCTCTGGACTGGCGGGGCACGTGGTGGTTACCGGCTCTGCTCAACTGTAAGACACAAGAAGCGGTGAACCGAAGGGCCGGGGTAGGAACCCTCTGCCTCAGCCCCCTGCCCTGCCCAAGGCACTTACTGTATGTGGATATGTCAATTTCCTCTGGAAGTTCTGCCACATTAACTTCAAACCGGTCCTGGACGTCATTGAGGATTTTGGCATCATTCTCGTCAGACACAAAAGTGATGGCTAGGCCTTTGGTGCCAAAGCGACCCGCCCGGGCCACCTGCAGGCAGACAGGATCAGGGTCAGGCCACAGATAACACCTCAGGACTTGAGGAAAAGCAGGGTTGGGGCCCCACCCCACCGCCAGGGGAAAGCGACATGCCCGTGAGGCCGCTCACCCGGTGCAAGTAAGTGTCCGAGTCCTCAGGCATGTCATAGTTAAAGACGATGTTGACTCGCTCGATGTCCATCCCCCGGCCAAACAGATTGGTGGCCACCAGGATCCGCCGCTGGAAATCCTTGAACTGCTGATAGCGTGACAGGCTGGGGTGCAGGAGAAACAAGTGGAGGCCGTCAGACACTGGGCTCCTGGGTGGCGCTCCCTGCAGCCTTGGCGGGTGGCTCGCACTCACCGCTCCTCCTGGGCCATGCCCCGGTGGATGGCGATGGCCGGGAAGTTCTGCTCCACGAGGAGCTGGGCCAGGGCCATGCAGCGCTGCACTGACTTGACGAAGATTATCACCTGAAGGAAGGAGTGGCGGTCAGGGACACACAGTCCGGCGGCCCAGCGACCTCCCGATGGTCCAGAGCCCCAGGACGGGCTGATGGAAGTGTCACCTGGTTAAACTCCAGCACGTCCAGGAGATCAAAGAGCTTGCGGTTCTTCTCACTGTCTTTGAGTTTGACGTAGTACTGCTGCAGGCCGTGCAGCGTGAGCTTGGTCTCGTCGTCCACAAACACCTCCATGGGCTGTGTGGGAAGGGAGGTGGGAGGGGCGGGCAGGGATCACCTCTGGGCATCTCGCCTGCCCAGAACCTTCCAGTGGGCGACTCCTTTGTGCGACGCTTCCCAGAGGGCCTCCTGCACCAGACCTCAGTAAACATCGCTCAAAACCTGGATGTAAGCTCTGGCCCGGCTCAGGTGTGGACCAAGCTTGACTCCCAGTTTGACAAGACCGAGGGGAGGAAAGGAGGCTCCGCCGGCTCCCAGCATCCCAGCATCCTCCGAGGCATGTGGGCTGTGCGGGTGTCCTGGGGCCCCAGGCTCCAGGCCCCTGGGGAAGGCCGAAGCTGCCACTCTCGCCTTACTCACATCCTGCATGAACTTCCTGCACACAGGCCGGATGTCCTTGCTCAGGGTGGCGCTGAACATCATGCACTGCTTCTCGTGTGGTGTCAGGCGGAAGATCTCCTGCACATCCCGCCGCATGTCTGGGTGGGGAGGGCAAGACATGCGTGGGCATGAGCGTCTGCCATGCAGGACCCCCACCCCAGACCAGACCCAGACCCCTCCCAACCTGTGCCAGGGAGCCAGTGGCACCGTGACGAGGGCAGAGTGAGCCGCGGGAGTGGCCAGTCCTGGTGCCTGAGGGGCTGGGGGGTGGCCAGCGAGCGCAGGCGCGGGAGGAGCTGCAATCCACTTACGCGCTGGCGCGGAGCAGCCGTGCCCGTGCGCCTCGAGACACGCTTCAGGGAGGGGAGCCTGAGGCAGAGACAGCCGCTGGGGTGAGAGCTGCAGCTGCCTCCCAGGACACAAGCCCATCTCCCACCGGCCCTGTCGAGGCTCCCTGAGGGCAGGTGGGGCCTAGAACCAACCCAACAGGTGGCAGAAGTCTCACACTCCTAGAGGTATGTGCGCGTGCCTTTACGTCCAGGAGGGACGGGGGCTTATTTGGGTCCCGTGGTCCCATTCGGCTCGGGCTCAGAAACAGCACGTCCCTCTGCCAGCAGCAGAGCTTTCCCTAAGATCACCACAGGAGCCCCGCCTGCCAGCCACCCATGTGACCCACTCAAGAGTCTTCCGCCTGCTATGGGGCCCGCCTAGTCACTGACTCTCCAGCTGAGGCTGCAAGGGCAGATGACTCACCCAGCTGCTCCAGCATCTTGTCACACTCGTCCAGCACAAAGTGCTTCACATTCTTTAGGCTGAAGCTCCTGTTCCGCACGAGCGCCAGGATGCGGCCCGGGGTCCCCACCACGACATGGGGACAGTTCTTCTTCAACACTTCTTCATCCTTCTTGATGGAGAGACCCCCGAAGAACACAGACACCTATGGGGAGGAGGAGGAAGCTGCTCCATGCTGATACCTGGCCCAAGGCCCCAACCAGCTCGGCCCCAGCAGCCCCTGAGGGCACCTAATACCCAACCCCAGCACCTGTGAACAGGAGGCCTCAGGGGACCAAGGCAGGCCTGAGAGCCTCCCGGGGCTCCACTCAAAGAAAGCCCCAGGCTGGGACCTGCACAGGCCCCTGGGAGCCATGCATAATTCATCAGGCTTTTAAGGAGCAAAAACCACCGCAAACCTCAAAGGCAGCTGCCCCTGCCAAGCTTGGTAAATGCTGGCTGGGCCAGAGCCGAGGCTAACAAAGCTGCAGAAACCAAGCGGCGCCTGACCAAGTCCAACCTGAGGGGCTCACCTTGACGCTGGGCATGTACTTGGAGAAGCGCTCATACTCCTTGCTGATCTGGAAGGCCAGCTCCCTCGTGTGGCACATGACCAGGACCGTCACCTGGGAAGTCGCACGAGAAAAGGGCCCTCAGGCAGTATCCTAAACCCCTCCCCCACCAGAGTCCACCCAACCCAGTCCCCCCAACATACTGCACCCAACATCATAGGCCATTTGAAGACCCGGTCCAAATGCCTCCCCCTACTCACGGCCCTTCTCCAACCCTCATTCCCTATACCCTCCCACAGCTACTGAAACTTGTCTCCCAACACCAGGACCCGCAACGAGAAACAGAAAATGGCCCGCATAATGGTTAGACCTGGCCTGCCCAGGTGACGTGGGACCCAGCTCTTTAAGGATTTCCTGAATCTCGGCACTCAGGCGGCCCCAGCCCCGGTCTTCCCACCCATGCCACCAGACACTGGACCACACCACAGCTCTCCACGGCACCTTCATCCATCAGGATGTGCTCTGAGATAACAAGCGCACGGGCGCCAATATGAGGCCCAAAGATGTGCACCCGACCTGACTCAGGAGCAAGACACCAGAATTCACTGAAGTGTCTCCCCAAGATAGTGGCACACAAGATAAAGGGAGAAGACAGCCAGGGCCTAACAGCAAGGACAGCAGTGACAGCTGTATTCGGGGCAACCCGACCTTCATAGATGGACACTCTCTAGGTAGGTGGCACAGCAAAACAGCAGCAATACCTCTGGGGCAAGGGGCAAACTGTAGGCACTTTCCAGTTATTTTGGCTTATTGGCAATTTCTGATTTTTGTAATAACTGATTACTCTATATTTTGAGATTAAGTCTCCCTCTGTCACCCAGGCTGGAGTGCAGTGGTAGGATCATAGCACACTGCAGCCTCGACTTCCTGGCCTCAAGCAATCCTCCAGCCTTGGTTTCCCAAAGCGATGGGCTAACAGGTGTGAGCCACCTCATCCAGCCCCTCTACTTCGGCCGCCACAGGTAGGGTGGGGCTGGGAAGGGAGGAGCCCACCCACCTGTCCGTTAACAGGCTCAATCTGCTGTAGGGTGGCCAGCACGAAGACCGCTGTCTTGCCCATCCCAGACTTGGCTTGGCACAGGACGTCCATGCCCAGGATGGCCTGGGGAATGCACTCGTGCTGGACTGCAGGAGAAGCAGAGCGTGAGAGACGAGAACCTGGACACACCCCCGTGCAGGCTGCTCACCAGTTGACCAGGGGGCCCACAGTGAGGGCAATCAGAAAAGGCCAAGTCCGGACAAGGCCACAGACACCTGCAGGGCTAGGGTATCTGCCTGGTCAAAGCAGAGCACCCCGGTGCTGAGAGCAGCCATAGGCCCTGCTGGGCACAACTGATCCAAGGGGCGGGCAGGCCCCTCCCTCACCCACGGCACACTGGAGGCAGCACCGCTCTGGGCGGGCAGGGCTGGTCTTGTCTTGGTGAGGACCTGGGCAAGAGGATGACACCCAGAAGGCGTACCCTCAGACGGATGCTCAAAGCCACAGTCCACGATGGCCCGCAGGAGCTCCGGCTTCAGCAGAAAGTCCCGGAAGCCAGAGCTGTGGATGGAAACGTAGGATCCCTTGATGTCTTTCTTAGGGGGAGCCGGTGTGCTCTCTTGAGGAGCCTGGGGCTCTTCCTCTTCATCGTAATCCAAAAGATCATTTTCCACATCCTGTTCTGCCATGATGCTGAGAAGAGAGAGAGGCAGGGTCCCGCGAGTGGGCACAGAAGGATGATGAAGCTTCATTCAAACGGCATTCTCTACCACCTCCTTCCATAAGCCAGCCTGTCAGCTCCACCTGGGCTGCATCTCGTAGCTTCGCCCTGTCTTCACCTCCGCACCCCCAAGCCACCCTCTCTCTCCCCCATGCCCCACTTGCCACACCCACAGACAGAACACCCTCCACCTCCAAGGGCTTCCCATGGCTTGCAGAGTTAAAATCCCAACTCTCACCACAGGTCAGGCAATCCCCTTGGTTTGACCCCTGCCCACCTCATCCCACACCACCCCCAGCCTTGTTCAGCTGCTCAGACCCCTGGAACTCCTGCCCCAAGCCTTTGAACCCGGTTGTCACCACCAGCAATGCTCGGCCCCCAGGTCTCTGCACAAATGCCTTCTTCTCCACACGCAAGCCTCAGCTCCAGTGAACCTCCTCGGGCTACCTAGCCCAGAGAAGCCCCCTCCCTATCACTCCGCAAGGAACCCACTGGGCTTTCATGGGGCAGGAGCCCAAAGACCCCAGGGGTAGGGCTGCCAGGATGCTGGCGGGAACTAAGTTTGCAAGAGAGCAAGCAGTATCTGCCCAGCCCCAGCTTCTCCCGCTCTCTGTGGTCTGCACAGGGGAATAATTAAGTGCTCTCATGAAAGGCCTCCTATTGGGCCTGGGCCAATAAAAATAAAGCTGAGAAGATGGAAAATGGAATTAATACAAAGTCTGCCTACCTCTTTGCTTTATTAATCTAATGCATACCAAGTGCCTGCTGGGTGCAAGGGACCCAAACATGAGGACAATTGTCTTTCATCCTCCTCCCCTACCCCAGACTCCAGTGGGGGGTGGAGCAGAGGGCTGCAGCTGATACAATTCTTCCTGAGGCTGGATGCTGAGGATCCTAAGCCACTTCTGGCCCCACTGTCACTCAATCCCAGCCCAGAAACAGCAATTCCATTCTCTCAATGGCTGTTTTTTCTCTCTCAACATCCCTGTCCATGAGGCAGTGAATCCCATCAAGGCCCTCTGGCCAGTTCTCACCTATGCTACCATGCTGGCCCCAATGTGCTATCACCTGTTTTTTATTATTATTGAGACGGAATCTTGCTCTGTCACCCAGGCTGCAGCGCAGTGGCACCTCGGCTCACTGCAACCTCCGCCTCCAGGGTTCAAGAGATTCTCCTGCCTCAGCCTCCTGAGTAGCTGGGATTACAGGTGCTTGCCACCACGCTCAGATAATTTTTGTATTTTCAGTAGAGACAGGGTTTCACCATGTTGGTCAGGCTGGTCTCGAACTCCTGACCTCGTGATCCGCCCACTGCGCCTGGCCTTGTTATTATTATTTTTAATTAGAACAGCTTTACAGGCCAGGCGCGGGGGCTCACGCCTGTAATCTCAACACTTTGAGAGACCAAGGCAGGCGGGTCACCTGAAGTCAGGAGTTCCAGACCAGCCTGACCAACATGGTGAAACCCCATCTCTACTAAAAATACAAAAATTTAGTCAGGTGTGGTGGCAGGCGCCTATAATCCCAGCTACTCGGGAAGCTGCTGCAGAAGAATCGCTTAAACCCGGGAGGCGGAGGTTGTGATGAGCCAAAATCATGCCACCTCACTCCAGCCTAAAAAAAAAAAAAACTTCACAGAGATATTTACACGCTATACAACTCACCACTTAAAGCAGACAATTCAGTGGTTTTTAGTGTAGAACCAACATGTGCAACCACTACCACACGTGCAATTTTAGAATACTTCATCACCTTGAAATAAAAGCTCCTGTACCCTTTACCCATCCATACCCTAAATACCCCACCCCAGCCCCGGGCAACCACTAATCTGCTTTCTGTTTCTATGGATTTGCTTGTTGTTGTGGATATTTCACATAAATGAAATCTTACAATTTGTGACATTCTGTGTCTGGCTTCTTCACTCAGCACAATGTGCTCCAGCACATCATCAGCACTCCCTTTTTTTTTCCCCCTCTTTGAGACAAGGTCTTGCTCTGTTGCCCAGACTGGAGTACAGCGGCCCAATCAAAGCTCACTTCAACCTCTGCCTCCTAGGCTCAATCAAGCGATCTTTCCACCTCAGCCTCCCTAGTAGCAGAAGCTACAGGCACCCACCACCACTAATTTTTGTATTTGTAACAGAGATGGGGTTTCACCATGTTGCCCAGGCTGATCTCCAACTTCTGGGCTCAGGCGATCCACCCCCCTTGGCCTTCCAAAGTGCTGGGATTACAGGTGTGAGCCACCACACCCGGCCTCATTTCTTTCCATGGTCACCTAATGTTCCTTCTCATCAATATACTACATTTTGCTTAACCACTGTCAGCTGGACATGCAGAGGCCATCATCTCTTGGCTGAATTAAGCCAACAGCCTCCTCCCTGGTTTCCCTGTTGCCATCCCCCAGCCCCTCCCCAGAGCAGCCAGAAAGATCCTATCAAACTAAGTCACGGCCAGGCCCAGTGGCTCACGCTTGTAATCCCAGCACTTTGGGAGGCCGAGGCGGGTGGATCACCTAAGGTCAGGAGTCCAGGACCAGCCTGACCAACATGGTGAAACCCCGTCTCTACTAAAAATAACAAAAATTTGCCAGGTGTGGTGGCGGGCACCTGTAATTCCAGCTACCCGGGAGGCTGAGGCAGGAGAATCACTTGAACCTAGGAGGTAGAGGTTGCAGTGAGCCAAGATCACACCACTGCCCTCCGGCCTGGGCGACAGAGCAAGGCTATCTCAAAAAATTTTAAAAAAAATTAAAAAAAAAAAAGCCTGAGTACATCACTGCTCTGCTCAGAAAACTCAAGTTTCCACACAGCCAGCCTACCAGGCCCCTCCTGATCTGACTCCTCTATACTCAGACCTCATCTCCCCCATTGCCCCTCACTCACCGGCCTTGCTACTGTGTCTCAAACACACCTCAGCACCTTTGCACTTGCTGTTCCTGCTGTCTGAGTCACAAATCCCCCACTTCTTTTGGGCCTCCTTTGCTCCAGAAAGGCATTTCCTTACAGCCCCAAATAAAACAGCACCGCTTCCAGTCAGCCCTGCCCTGTGAGAATAGCTAATGAGCACTCCATAGCATAGGCTGAATAAATGGAACTGGAATAAAGGCGTTCAGGCAGAGCTGAGCAGGTTTCTTTATCTGACCCTTCAAACAGGCAATCTGAAGGGGTCACTTCCCAGGCAGCAGGGAAAACATGAGCCAAGAAAGGTCAGTCCAAAAAGCACCAGAGCCTTTTGGGGTATGGAGAGTAGGACTAGCTGGCTGGCATCGGGGCAGAAGAGAAAGCTGGAAGAGCTGGTCGGCCACAGGGCATGTTTTTTCTTTTTTTTCCTTTTTTTTTTGAGACAGGGTCTCGCTCTGTCACCCAGGGTGGAGTGCAGTGGTGCAATCATAGCTCACTGGAGCTTCGACCTCCCAGACCCACCCAGTGAGTCTCCCACCTCAGCTTCCTGTGTAGCTGGGACTACAGGTGCATGCCACCACGCCTGGCTAATTTTTGTATTTTTAGTAGAGACAGGGTTTCACCATGTTTCCCAGGCTGGTCGTGAACTCCTGGACTCAAGCAAACCTCCTGCCTCTGCCTCCCAAAGTGCTGGGATTACAGGCATGAGCCACCCACCACGCCCAGCCTGGGCATGTGTACTTGCTAAGCAATAGGGAATTGCTAATTAGGTTGGAGCTGAGTCACTCAATCAGGATCTGCCCAAGAGTACTGTAATTTACTCCACAGATGAAGGGAGAGGTTAAGACCAGCAGCAGGGAAAACCAGTCACCAAATGAAAGAGAAGTAACCAGGGTAGGGGCATGAGGTAAGGAAAGAAAGGGTGGGACATGCCACAAGACAGGAACATCCCCTGAGCAATCCATGGGTAGAGAAGAGCCACAGTCTATTCCGGGCTCCACATCTAGGTGGCCAAGAGATGCTGTATTTTAAGGAAATAAAGCAAAGTTGTTTTGCTGGTGGGGAAAGAAATTTGCGGCAGGCCGGGCATGGTGCTCACTTCTGTAATCCCAGCACTTTGAGAAGCCAGGGTGGGCGGATGGCTTAAGCCCAGGAGTTCGAGACCAACCTGGACAATAAGTTGAGACCTCGTCTATACAAAAACAATTTTTTAAAAAAATTAGCTGGGTCTGGTGGCATGGGCCTGTAGTCCCAGCTACTTGGAAGGCTGTGCCGGGGAGGATCGCTTGAGCCAGGAGATCGAGGCTGCCAGTGATGGCGCCACGGCATTCCAGCCTGGGTGACAGAGGGAGACCCTTTCTCAAGAAAAATAAACATAAAAAAAGAAATTGGGGCCGGGCGTGGTGGCTCACACTTGTAATCCCAGCACTTTGGGAGGCGAAGCGGGCGTATCACTTGAGGTCAGGAATTAAGAGACAAGCCTGGCCAATATGGTGAAACCCCGTCTTTACTACAAAAACAAAAATTAGCCGGATGTGCTTGCTTGAACCCAGGAGACAGAGGTTGCAGTGAGCGGAGATAGTGCCACTGCACTCCAGCCTGGGCGACAGAGCGAGACTGTCTCAAAAAAAAAAAAAAAAGAGAGAGAGAGAGACAGAGAAACATAAATTGGGGCAATCTGAATCCGTTAACACACAAAACTTTCGAGAAACCGGGCTGGGCAGCATCGAAAACTCAAAACAGGATCCGGCGGGGTTTTCCCCGCCCAAAGTGGGTGGCCACGACCGCCGAGGCGCTAGAAGCGGATGAACTTGAAAGGTGACAGCAGGGAACTCACAACCCAGACACGCCACGTATACCCATTTACCCTCAAGTGTCCCCTGGCAGGCTTTCCACCCCGGAGTTTATTCCCACCTGGGGACTCCTATTTCCAAAACAAAGTCTTTTTTTCTTTTTTTGAGGCAGAATCTCGCTCTGTCACCCAGGCTGGAGCGCAGTGTCGCCATCTCGGCTCACTGTAACCTCTGCCTCCCGGGTTCAAGCGATTCTCGTGCCTCAGCCTCCCGCGTAGCTAGGACTACAGGCGCCCGCCACCACGCTCGGTTTTTTGTTTTTTTTTTTTTTTTTTTTTTTTTAAGTAGAGACGGAGTTTCACCGTGTTGGCCAGGCTCGCCTCGAACTCCTGACCTCAAGGGATCTGCCCTCCTTGGTCTCTCCCAAAGTGCTGAGATTACAAGAGCCACCGCGCCCGGCCTTCCAAAAGAAAGTCTTATGTGCCCCAAATCTCAGAACCCCGAATCCCGTAAAAAGTAGACCAAGAAGAAAGTAAACTGGGAAAAGGGTCAAGTCCCTTGGACCCAAAGAAACCCCTGAAAACTGGAAGCTCCGACTTCTCCCACCCAGGCCCCAGACCCCGGCGTCACCCCCTCGTCCCTCTCCAAATGGCCCCAGGCCGCCGTGGGGTCTATTCGGACGGACTGACGGACTCCAAGTGGGACTCGGAGTGCCGTCGGCCATGACAGCCCCTCCCAGAAGCGGGCCCCGAGCCCCGCGCGCCAACGGCCGGCCCACCCCTAGCGCATGCGCCCCGGTCCGCAACGGCCAACACACAGCGCTCTGACACACCAACCGCCCCGCCCCCCCTCGTCTCGCGACCCTTTCTCCTCCTCCCCTTAGCTCCCAACGTCTCCCCTAGTCCTCTCGCTCTCAGGTCAGACGTCCCCACACCGCTGCCCCGCGCCCGGGATCCGCCGCTCACCTAGCTCCCCGTTCTTCTCCGCGTGCTGCTAAGAGAGCCTTCTGACTTCGGTTTTCCGCCGGGCGCTCAGACACGAGCTGCCGCGCTTCCTGCCTCTTGCGTCGGGCTGCTGCGCTGCTCACTGGACCGCTGCCTTTTCATTCAAGAGAGGCTGAAGCAGTGATTGGGTCCTGTGGAAGGGAGCGGGAGATTATTGGCGGAGACGGGAAGAAAGAGGGCGTGCCCTACGCCTCGCGTTCATTGGTCAATCTAAAAGTAGGCGCGCCCCAGTGAGCCGACAGACTGGGGCCGGCAGCGCGTGGTCTCGTGATCTGGGTGTGGTGCTCGGTGGGAGCCGCCATGTTTAGTACTGATAACTGAAGACCAGATGGTTGCCCTTTGGCGTGTGCCCCACCCTTTCGAAGCGTGGCTTCTGCGCTGGGCGCTGAAACCGGAACTATCCCAGTTGCTATCAATCTGCGGCCTGGGGTCCTCCACAGTGGAGGCTCTGAAAAAGAATAGGGATCTTGGAATGATTCGAGTGGAGAGAACATTTTGCAGTATTTGGATTTCTATCACTCCATGATAGTTTTGTCTCCTTGAATTTAACATAAGTAGAAGCATGCAATAGGTTGTCTTTTGTGTCTGACTTTTGCTCAACAAAACTTTTTTTTTTTCTTTTGAGACGGAGTCTGGCTCTGTCACCCAGGCTGGAGTGCAGTGGCGTGATCTGTGCTTACCGCAACCTCCGCCTCTCGGGTTCAAACAATTCTCCTGCGTCAGCCTCCTGAGTAGCTGGGACTGCAGGCGCCTGCCACCACACCTGGCTAATTTTCATATTTTTAGTAGAGACGGGATTTCACCATGTTGGCCAGGCTGGTCTCGAACTCCTGGCCTCATGTGATCTGCCCATCTCAGCCTCCCAAAGTGCTAGGATTACATCAGCCATTCTGCCTGGCCCCAACAAAGTGTTTTTGAGAGTTGTCTGTGTTGTGGGGATATCAACAGCTCGTTTTCATTGCTGAGTGGTATTTCATTGTGTGGCTATACTGTAATGTAGCCAATATAGTTTCACCCACCTGTTCTTGGCTAATTGATTGTTTCTGGTCTTTGGCCACTGTTAATAAACTTGTAAGAGTATTTTGGGGAAGATAAATTTTCATTTCTTTTAAATACCTAGGAGTAGCATGGTGGCATTGTCACTGAGCTTCATTAGATCCTAGGAGTAGCATGGTGGCATCGTCACTGAGCTTCATTAGACCCTGGCAGATTTATTTTCCTATCTTCCTGCCTCTCTCCCTCCACTTTCCTCTTTCCTTCTTCAGGGTGTGACTCTGTTACCTATCATGCCCAGCTAATTTTTAAAAACTTTGTGAAGGTAGGGTTTTGCAGGCCGAGCGTGGTGGCTGACACCTGTAATTGCAGCACTTTGTGGGGGCCAAAGTGGATGGATTACCTGAGGTCAGGAGTTTAAGACCACCCTGGCCAACATGGTGAAACCCCATCTCTACTAAAAACACAAAAATTAGCCGGGCGTGGTGGCGGGCGCCTGTAGTCCCAGCTACTTGGGAAGCTGAGAATGGCATGAACCCGGGAGGCGGAGCTTGCAGTGAGCCGAGATCGCGCCACTGCACTCCAGCCTGGGTGACAGAGCAACACTCTGTCTCAAAAAAAAAAAAAAAGAAAATGCCAAGTAAAGAAAGGATCACGGCCGGGCGCGGTGGCTCAAGCCTGTAATCCCAGCACTTTGGGAGGCCGAGGCGGGCGGATCACGAGGTCCGGAGATCGAGACCATCCTGGCTAACACGGTGAAACCCCGTCTCTACTAAAAATACAAAAAACTAGCCGGGCCCGGTGGCGGGCGCCTGTAGTCCCAGCTACTCGGGAGGCTGAGGCAGGAGAATGGCGTAAACCCAGGAGGCGGAGCTTGCAGTGAGCTGAGATCCAGCCACTGCACTCCAGCCTGGGTGACAGAGCAAGACTCCGTCTCAAAAAAAAAAAAAAAAAAAAAAAAAAAAGGATCAGCCAGGTACTATGGCTCCCGCCTATAATCCCAGGACTTTGGGAGACCAAGGAGGGTGGTTCACTTGAGATCAGGAGTTTGAGACCAGCCTAACCAACATGGAGAAACCCTGTCTGTACTAAAAATGCAAAAGTAGCCGGGCGTGGTGGCACATACCTGTAATCCCAGCTACTCGGGAGGCTGAGGCAGGAGAAATGCTTGAACCCGGGAGGTGGAGGTTGCAGTGAGCCGAGATTGTGCCATTGCACTCCTGCCTGGGTGACAGAGCCAAGACTCCGTCTCAAAACAAAAAACAACAATAACTATTGGCTATTTGGGGCTACTCAGGAAGCTGAAGCAGAAAGATCGCTTGAGACCAGGAATTCCAGACCACCTTGGGCAACATAGCAAGACCCTATCTCAAAAAATAAAAAATAAAAAGATAAAAAAATTGTACAAACATTTTGTGTATCTTAAGTTTTTGCCACCCTCTTAAATTTTCCTACCAAAGGCCAGCGCGGTGACTTATGCCTGTAATCCCAGCACTTTGAGAGGCCGAGGTGGGCAGATCACCTGAGGTCAGGAGTTAGAGACCAGCATGGCCAATGTAGTGAAACCCCGTCTCTACTAAAACTACAGAAAATTAGCTGGGCATGGTGGCGGGCACCTGTAATCCCAGCTACTCGGGAGGCTGACGCAGGATAATCACTTGAACCCAGTAGGCAGAGGTTACCCTGAGCCGAGATTGCACCCTTGCACTCCAGCCTAAGCAACAGAGTGAGACCCCATCTCAAAAAAAAAAAAAAAAAAATTAGCCAGGCATGGTGGCACATGCCTGTAATCCCAGCTACTCTGGAAGCTGGGCCAGGAAAGTCGCTTGAACCTGGGAGGTGGAGGTTGCAGTGAGCCAAGATCACGCCACTACATTCCACCCTGGGCGGCAGAGCGAGACTCAGTTTCAAAGATGAAAAGCCAGGCACAGTGACTCGTGCCTGTAATCCCAGCACTTTGGGAGGCCGAGGCAGGTGGATCACCTGAGGTCGGGAGTTCAAGACCAATCTGATCAACATGGAGAAACCCCTACTAAAAATACAAAATTAGTTGGGCATGGTGGCGCATGCCTGTAATCCCAGCTACTCAGGAGGAGGCTGAGGCAGGAGAATCGCTTGAACCCGGGAGGTGGAGGTTGAGGTGAGCTGAGATCATGCCATTGCACTCCAGCCTGGGCAACAAGAGCAAAACTCCATCTCAAAAAATAGTAATAATAAAAAGGAAAGAAAAAGAAAAAATTAACTAGGTGTGGTGTTGCACACCTGTAGTTCCAGCTACTCAGTAGGATGAGGTGGAGGGTGAGGTGGATGGATTATTTGAGCCCAGGAGCTCAAGACCACAGTGAGCTGTGATTGTGCCACTGCTTCTGGGCAACAGAAGGAGACTCTGTCTCACACATACAAAAATAAAATAATAGGCCGGGTGCGGTGGCTCACGCCTGTAATCCCAGCACTTTGGGAGGCCGAGGCGGGCGGATCACAAGGTCAGGAGATCAAGACCACGGTGAAACTCCGTCTCTACTAAAAGTACAAAAAATCAGCCGGGCAGGTGGCGGGCGCCTGTAGTCCCAGCTACTCAGGAGGCTGAGGCAGGAGAATGGCGTGAACCCGGGAGGCGGAGCTTGCAGTGAGCTGAGATCACACCACTGCACTCCAGCCTGGGGGACAGAGCGAGACTCCATGTCAAAAAATAAAAATAAAAATAAAATAAAATAAAATAATATTAAAATTAAAAACAGATTTAATCCTTAAGTGAAGCGGATGACATGAGGGCATTAGCATATTCGTGGCCAGGTGTGTGAAGTAAAGCTCAGAGCACATTAATCTGAGGCCCAAGGTCACACAGCTGGCAGGGATCCAAGCCCAGGCCATCTCCCACTGTTGGAATGCACCGTGCAAAGGTGGAGAGAGAGACCAAGGCCAGGCAACTTGGAAACCTGGGGAAAACCAGTCCCTAAGGAGAGAAAAAAATGCCCCAGCAAAGCAGGTGGAGGCAATTTTGGAGTATCATGGATCGTCTGTATTGAGTAATAGAAGAGACTGTCAGGCTGGGCACGATGGCTCACGCCTGTAATCCCACCACTTTGGGAGGCTGAGGAGGGTAGATAACTTGAGGTCAGGAGTTCGAGACCAGCCTGGCCAATGTGTCCTGTCTCTACTAAAAATATAAAAATTAACCAGGCATGGTGGCAGGCACCTGTAATCTCAGCTACTCGAGAGGCTGAGGCAGGAGAATTGCTTGAACCTGGGGGGCAGAGGTTGCAGCGAGCCGAAAGCGCGCCATCGCGCTCTAGGCTGGGCTACAGAGCAAGACTCCATCTCAAAAGTAAATAAATAAATAGAAGAGACTGTCAAACCCAGTTAAGTCCAGTTGAGAGGTCTGAGAAAACAGGAAAACATCCCCAGCTCACCTACCATCCATGCAGACAGGAGGAGCTTCTGTTTTCTTCTTCAACAAAATAAAAACAAATGTTAAATGCAGAACAGATCAGAGCCTCCTAACTTACACCCACAATCCAAGATTAACAAATGTTAACATATTTCATATCGGCTTGATTCACTTCAGAATCGTTTAAGATATTTTTTTTGTTTTGTTTTGTTTTTTTTTTTTTTGAGACGGAGTCTCGCTGTGTCTCCCAGGCTGGAGTGCAGTGGCGTGATCTCGGCTCACTGCAAGCTCCGCCTCCCGGGTTCACGCCATTCTCCGGCCTCAGCCTCCCAAGTAGCTGAGACTACAGGCGCCCGCCACCACGCCCGGCTAGTTTTTTGTATTTTTAGTAGAGACGGGGTTTCACCATGTTAGCCAGGATAGTCTCGATCTCCTGACCTCGTGATCCACCCGCCTCGGCCTCCCAAAGTGCTGGGATTACAGGCTTGAGCCACCGTGCCCAGCCAAGATATTTTTTTAAAAATTATTATTTTTTTGCTCTTTCCTGCACATGGAAAGATATAAAAATTTTATTTTTATTCTTTATTTATTTATTTATTTTGAGATGGAATCTCACTCTGTCACCCAGGCTGGAGTATGGTGGCACCATCTCTGCTAACTGCAACCTCCGCCTCCCGGGTTCATGCAATTCTCCTGCCTCAGCCTCCCGAGTAGCTGGGATTACAGGCGCCTGCCACCATGTGCGGCTATTTTTTTTTTTTTTTTTTTTTTTTTTTTTTTTTTTTTTTTTTTTTTTTTTTTTTTTTTTTTTTTTGCATTTTTAGTAAGACAGGTTTTCGCCACATTGGTCAGGCTGGTCTCAAACTCCTGACCTCAGGTGATCCGCCTGCCTTGGCCTCTCAAAGTGCTGGGATTACAGGTGTGAGCTGCTGCGCCCGGCCTGAAATATATAAAAAAAATTTTAAGCTTGCTTATCTGAATGCCTAAAAAGCAAAAGACTGGCCGGGCGCAGTGGCTCACGCCTGTAATCCCACGACTTTGGGAGGCCGAGGCAGGTGGATCACCTGAGGTCAGGAGTTCTAGACCACTCTGGCCAAGATGGCGAAACCCTGTTTCTGCAAAAAACAAAAATTAGCTGGGCATGGTGGTGTATGCCTGTAATCCCAGGTACTCGGGAGGCTGAGGCAGGAGAATGGCGTGAACCCGGGAGTTGGAGGTTGTAGTGAGCTGAGATCATGCCACTGCGCTCCAGCCTGGACAGCAGGGAGAGACTCTGTCTCAAAATAAAATAAAATAAAATAAAATAAAATAAAATAAATAAATAAAAATTAGCCAGGCATAGTGGTGCATGCCTGTAGTCACAGCTACTCAGAGGGCCGAGGTAGGAGGATCACTTGAGCCTGGAAGGCTGAGGCTGCAGTGAGCCATGATCTCACCTACTGCACTCAGCTTGAAGAACAGTGAGACCCTGTCTCAAAGAAAAGAAAAGAAAAGGCCGGCATGGTGGCTCAAGCCTGTAATCCCAGCACTTTGGGAGGCCGAGACGGGCGGATCACGAGGTCAGGAGATCGAGACCATCCTGGCTAACACGGTGAAACCCTGTCTCTACTAAAAAAAAAAAAAATACAAAAAACTAGCCAGGCGAGGTGGCGGACGCCTGTAGTCCCAGCTACTTGGGAGGCTGAGCCAGGAGAATGGCGTAAACCCGGGAGGCGGAGCTTGCAGTGAGCTGAGATCCGGCCACTGCACTCCAGCCTGGGCAACAGAGTGAGACTCCGTCTCAAAAAAAAAAAAAAGAAAAGAAAAGAAAAGAAGAAAAACTATTGATACGTGCTGGGCTCAGTGGTTCATGTCTTTAATCATGGCACTTTGAGAGGCCAAGGCAGGCGGATCACCTGAGTCAGGAGCTGGAGACCAGACTAGCCAACATGGCGAA
The DNA here is from genome assembly GCF_024542745.1 of Macaca thibetana thibetana. Taxonomy (NCBI): domain Eukaryota; kingdom Metazoa; phylum Chordata; class Mammalia; order Primates; family Cercopithecidae; genus Macaca; species Macaca thibetana. The sequence goes on along the minus strand of NC_065596.1, from coordinate 10,062,389 downwards.
ACCCTGTCTCTACTAAAAATACAAAAATCAGCTGGGTGTGGTGGTGGATGCCAGCAGTCCCAGCTACTGGGAAGGCTGAGGCAGGAGAATCACTTGATCCTGGGAGGCGGAAGTTACAGTGAAATGAGGTCTCCCCACTCCCCACTGCACTCCAGCCTGGACAAAAGAGTCTTGCTTGCAAGACTCCATCTCAAAAAAAAAAAAAAAAAAAAAAAATCAAGAAGGGAAAAAATTAATCTATGGTGATAGAGTCTATTTGAGGAGGTTGCCTGGGCAGGAGCAGAAGCAGTTCTGGCAAAGTGGCATGCCCCTGTAATGTCACCCACTTGGGAGGCTGTGGCCGGAGGATCACTTAAGGCCAGGAATTCAAGACCAGCCTAGGCAACATAGTGAGACCTCGGCTGGGCGCAGTGGCTCAAGCCTGTAATCCCAGCACTTTGGGAGGCCGAGACGGGCGGATCACGAGGTCAGGAGATCAAGACCATCCTGGCTAACACGGTGAAACCCCATCTCTACTAAAAAATACAAAAAACTAGCCGGGCGAAGTGGCGGGCGCCTGTAGTCCCAGCTACTCGGGAGGCTGAGGCAGGAGAATGGCGCGAACCCCGGAGGCGGAGCTTGCAGTGAGCTGAGATCCGGCCACTGCACTCCAGCCTGGGCGACAGAGCGAGACTCCGTCTCAAAAATAAAATAAAATAAAATAAAATAAACATAGTGAGACCTCATCTCTACAAAAAAGTAAAATAAAATAAAATAAAAATTAGCCAAGCATGGTGGCTGATACCTGTACTCCCAGCTACTCGGGAGGCTGAGGCAGGAGGATTGCTCGAGCCCAGGAGTTTGAGTCTTCAGTGAGCTATGATTGCACCACTGCACTCCAACCTGGGTGAAAGAGTGAGACCCAGTCTGTAAGATAAATGAATAAATAACACATTGTGATTAAAGTCAAAGTCACGGCCGGGTGTGGAGGCTCACGCCTGTAATGCCAGCACTTTGGGAGGCTGAGGCAGGCAGATCACCTGAGGTTGGGAGTTCAAGACCAGCCTGACCAACATGGAGAAATCCCGTCTCTACTAAAAATAGAAAATTAGCCGGCTGTGGTGGCATATGCCTGTAATCCCAGCTATTCGGGGGAGGCTGAGGCAGGAGAATCACTTGAACCCAGGAGACGGAGGTTGTGATGAGCCAAGGTCATACTATTGCACTCCAGCCTGGGCAACAAGAACGAAACTCTGTCTCAAAAAAAAAAAAAAAAAGGCTGAAGTCACTTGTGCTTCACTCCAATTCCTTTCCTTCCAGTACAGAAACAATGTCCTAAAGAAAAACAGTCGTACTGAACAGTTACTGCACCCAACTTTACAAGAATTACAGTCATTGGGTCACATAATGACAGGGACATGTTGAGAAATGTCTCCTTAGGCAATCTTGTCATTGTATGAATGTCATGGAGTTTGATATAGTTTGGATGTTTGTCCCCTCCAAATCTCATGTTGAAATGTGATCCTCCTTGAGCCCAGGCGGTTGGGGCTGCAGTGAGCCACGTTTGTGCCACTGCACTCCAGCCTGGGCGACAGAGTGAGACTGTCTCTAAAAAAAAAAAAAAAAAAAAAAAAAAAAAGAGGAAAGAGGCTAGGCGTGGTGGCTCACGCCTGTAATCCCAGCACTTTGGGAGGCCGAGGCGGGGAGATTACAAGGTCAGGAGATCGAGACCATCCTGGCTGACACAGTGAAACCCCGTCTCTACTAAAAATACAAAAAACTAGCTGGGCGTGTTGGTGGGTGCCTGTAGTTCCAGCTACTCCAGAGGCTGAGGCAGGAGAATGGCGTGAACTCAGGAGGCAGAGCTTGCAGTAAGCCAAGGTCGGTCACTGCACTTTAGCCTGGGTGACAGAGCAAGACTCATTTAAAAAAAAAAAAAAAAAAAAAAGGCCGGGCGCAGCGGCTCATGCCTGTAATCCCAGCTACTCAGGAGGCTGAGGCAGGAGAATCGCTTGAACCCGGAAGGCCGAGGCTGCAGTGAGCCGAGATCGTGCCACTGCACTCCAGCCTAGGCGACAGAGCAAGACTGTCTCAAAAAAAAAAAAAAAAAAAGGGAAAAGAAAGAAAGAAGAAGCAGGAAAGAAACAAAAGAAAGAGAAAGAAGAAAAGAAAGAAATAAAAATAAAAAAAAACAAAAAAGTAATGGAAAGAAAGAAAAAAGAAAAAGAGAAAAAGAATAAAACAGAAAGAAAAAAGAAAGAAAAAAGAAAAAGAGAAAAAGAATAAAACAGAAAGAAGAAAGAAAGAGAAAGAAGAGAGGGAGGGAGGGAGGAAGGAAGGAAGGAAGGAAGGAAGGAAGGAAGGAAGGAAGGAAAGAGAACAAGGAAGGGAGGGAGGGAGGGCAGGCGGGCCAGGCACGGTGGCTCATGCCTGTAATCCCAGCACTTTGGGAGGCCGAGGCAGGCGGATCACCTGAGGTCGGGAGTTCAGGACTAGCCTGACCAACATGGAGAAACCCCGTCTCTACTAGAAAAAATACAAAATGGGCCGGGCGCGGTGGCTCAAGCCTGTAATCCCAGCACTTTGGGAGGCCGAGGCGGGTGGATCACGAGGTCAGGAGATCGAGACCATCCTGGCTAACACGGTGAAACCCCGTCTCTACTAAAAATACAAAAAACTAGCTGGGCGTGGTGGCGGGCGCCTGTAGTCCCAGCTACTCGGGAGGCTGAGGCAGGAGAATGGCGTGAACCCGGGAGGCGGAGCTTGCAGTGAGCCGAGATCGTGCCACTGCACTCCAGCCTGGGCGACGCAGCGAGACTCCGTCTCAAAAAAAAAAAAAAAAAAAAAAAAAAAAAAAATGAACTGGGTGTGGTGGTGCATGACTGTAATCTCAGCTACTTGGGAGGCTGAGGCAGGAGAATCACTTCAACCCAGGGGGTGGAGGTTGCGGTGAGCCGAGATCGTGCCATTGCACTCCAACCTGGGTAACAAGAGTGAAACTCTGCCTCAAAAAAAAAAAAGGTAGACAAAACGAAGGAAGGAAGGAAGGCAGACAGGTGATCTACAATGTTGGATATGGGACCTAGTGGGAGGTCTTTTTGATCATGAGGGCAGATCCCTCATAAATGCCTTAGTGACATTTCCACGGTAGAGTGAGTTCTCCCTCTCTATTAGTTCATGAGATTCCTGATTGTTTAAAAGAGCACGGCACCGCTGTCCTCTCTCCGTCTGGCTTCCTTCCTGTCTCACCATGGAATGCCTGCTCCCCTTCCCCTTCCCCTTCAACTATGATTGGAAACTTTCCGAGGCCCTCCCAGAAACAAATGCTAGTGTCATGCTTCTGGTACAGTCTGCAGAACTGTGAGCCAAATGAACCTCTTTATAAATTACTCAGATTCAGGTATTCCTTTATAGCAATGCAAACTGACCTAGACAGGTGAACTTAGATAAACCTAGATGGGTCTGGGCATGGTGGTTCACTCCCAGCACTTTGGGAGGCCAAGGCGGGTGGATCATGAGGTCATGGGTTTGAGACCAGCCTGGCGAACATGGTGAAACCCAGTCTCTACTAAAAATAAAAAAATTAGCCGGGCATGGTGGTACACTCCTGTAATCCCAGCTACTTAGGAGGCTGAAGCAGGAGAATCACTTGAACCTGGGAGGTGGAGGTTGCAGTGAGTCGAGATCCTGCCATTGCACTCCAGCCTGGGCAACAGAGTGAGACTCCATCTAAAAAGAAAAAAAAAAAAAAAAAAAAAAAAAAAACCTACATGGTATGGCTACTACACATATAGGAAGGCTACATGTGTACATGTAGGCTATGTGGTGTAGCCCAGCAGTCACCAACCTTTTTGGCACCAGGGACCTGTCTGATGGAAGACAGTTTTTCCATGGACGTAAGGAGGGTGGATGGTTTTGGGATGAAACTGTTCCACCTCGGATCATCAGGCATTAGTTAGATTCTTATAAGGAACGGGGAACCTAAATCCCTCACATGCATAGTTCACAATAGGGTTTGAGCTGCTATGAGAATCTAATGCTGTTGCTGATCTGACAGGAGGCAGAGCTCAGGCGGTAGGTAATACTCACCCATCACTCACCTCCTGCTGTGTGGCCTGGTCCCTAACAGGGTCCCTGCACAGCGTGTAACCATCTGAATACTGCAGGCAATTGCAACACAATGCTAAGTATTTGTTCTGTTGTTTTTACCTTCATCTTCTTTGTGATGGTACAAAGGTAGGTATTTGGATATCTATACATATCAAAACATAGAAAAGGTACTGGGTGCAGTGGCTCACACATGTAATCCCAGAACTTGGGAAGGCTGAGGCAGGAAGTTCAAGACTAGCTTGGGCAATGTGGTGACCTTATTTCTACCAAAAAAAAAAAAAAAAAAAAAAAAAAAAAACTAAAAAGCTACTTCATATACATTTCCTTCTTTTTTTTTTTTTTTTTTTTTTTTGAGACATAGTTTCACTCTTGTTGCCCAGGTGGAGTGCAATGGCGCGATCTCGGCTGACTGCAACCACACCTCCTGGGTTTAAGTGATTCTCCTGCCTCAGCCTGAGTAGCTGGGATTACAGGCACCTGCCACCACGCCCGACTAATTTTTATTTTTTTTTCTAACAGGGTCTGGGCTGGGCACAGTGGCAGTGGCTCACGCCTGTAATCCCAGCACTTTGGGAACCGAGGAGGGTGAATCACCTGAGGTCAAGAGTTCAAGACCCGCCTGGCCAAAATGGAGAACCCCCCCCCCCCGTTTCTACTAAAACTACAAAAATTAGCTGGGCATGGTGGCAGGCACTTGTAATCTTAGCTACTCAGTTGTCTGAGGCAGAATAATCTTGTGAACCCGGGAGGTGGAGGCTGCAGTGAGCTGAGATCACACCACTGCACTTCAGCCTGGGCGATAGAGTGAGACTCTGTCTCAATAAATAAATAAATAATATAAATTAAAAAAATAAATAAACAGTCTAGCTGTCACTCGGGCCATAGTGCCAGGTGAGATCTCAGCTCACTGTAATCTCCATCTCCTGGGCCCACTAATTTTTGTATATTTTGGAAGAAATGGGGTTTTGCCATGTTATCCAGGCTGGTCTGGAACTCCTGAACTCAAGCAATCTTCCCGCCTCTGCCTCCCCAAAGTGCTAGGATTACAGGCATGAGCCACCCCACCCAGCCTCCTTTACTTTATACATTTTTTCACTTTATATATATGTGTGTGTGTGTGTGTGTGTGTGTGTGTGATTGATACAAATGGTATCAGACTGCATTATTTTGTTTCTTTCTTTCTCTTTAGTATCATTATTAAAAAATAACTAGAGGGCCGGGCGCGGTGGCTCAAGCCTGTAATCCCAGCACTTTGGGAGGCCGAGACGGGTGGATCACGAGGTCAGGAGATCGAGACCATCCTGGCTAACACGGTGAAACCCCGTCTCTACTAAAAAATACAAAAAACTAGCTGGGCGAGGTGGCGGGCGCCTGTAGTCCCAGCTACTCAGGAGGCTGAGACAGGAGAATGGCCCGAACCCGGGAGGCGGAGCTTGCAGTGAGCTGAGATCCGGCCACTGCACTCCAGCCTGGGCGACAGAGCGAGACTCCGTCTCAAAAAAAAATAAATAAATAAAATAAATAAAAAAAATAACTAGAGGCTGGGCCCAGTGGCTCCTGCCTGTAATCCCAGCACTGTGGGAGGCTGAGGCAGGTGGATCACTTGAGGTCAGGAGCTTGAGACCAGCCTGGCCAACGTGGTGAAACCCCGTCTCTACTAAAAACACAAAAAATTAGGCTGGCGTGGTGGCACACGCCTGTAATCCCAGCTACTCGGGAGGCTGAGACAGGAGAATTGCTTAAACCTGGGAGGCAGAGGTTGCAATGAGCCGAGATCGTGCCATTGCACTTCAGCCTGGGTGACAGAGCAAGATTTTGTCTCAATAATAATAATAACTAGAGATGAGATTCTCTCTATGCTGCCCAGGCTGGTCTGAACTCCTGTCCTTTGCAGTCCTCCCACCTGTGCCTCCCAAAGTACTGGGACTACAGGCCTGAGGCTTTATGCTTAGTCCTTTTTTTTTTTTTTTAAATTATTTATTTATTTATTTATTTTCTGAGACAGAGTCTTGATCTGTCGCCCAGGCTGGAGTGCAGTGGCACTATCTCGGCTCACTGTAACCTCCACCTCCCAGGTTCAAGCGATTCTCCTGCCTCAGCCTCTCTAGTAGCTGGGACTACAGGCGCCCGCCACCACGCCCGACTAATTTTTATATTTTTAGTAGAGACAAGGTTTCATCATATTGGCCAGGCGGCTCTCCAACTCCTGACATTGTGATCCTCCCGTCTCAGTCTCTCAAAGTGCTGGGATTACAGGCGTGAGCCACTGTGTCCGGCCTTTTTTTTTTTTTTTTTTTTTTTTTTGTATTTTTAGTAGAGACAGGGTTTCACCGTGTTAGCCAGGACGATCTCAATCTCCTGGCCTCGTGATCCGCCTGCCTCGGCCTCCCAAAGTGCTGGGATTACAGGCACGAGCCACCGCGCCCAGCCCATCTTGCAATTTTCTAGCTTGTCTTTCCCAATTTTACTCCAGTACCTGCCCTTCAGGGAAGCCTACACTGACTGCTTCCTCTGAAATGAGATGGCTACCCACTCTGGCCTTTGCAGGTCTGGGATACCTTTCACCTGATACCTCAAACTGCGTCCACTCATTCCTTTCACAAAGACCGAAGTAGCACAGGCACTGTGCAATTTCAGGGAAGAGTAACATGCAAAATAATCAAACAGGGCCAAGGGCCCGAAATGACTTGGGTGTGGTCTGGGAAGATTGCTCAGAAGATGTAACATTTAAACAGATAACTAAATGAACAAAAGGGGCCAGCCTTGGAGAGATGTGATAGAAGGGCATCCCAGAACAGATAACAGCCTGTGCAAAGGCCATGTGGTTAGAAGTAAGGTAAGACTATTTGTTTTTGGCTTTTATTGGAGATGGGAGGTTGTTTGCTTTTTTTGTTTCTTTGATCTTACTCTGTTGCCCAGGCTGGAATGCAGTGGCATGATTTTTGTTTTTTTTTTTTGAAACGGAGTCTTGCTGTGTTACCCAGGCTGGAGTGCATGGCACTGTCTCGGCTCACCACAACCTCTGCCTCTTGGGTTCAAACAGTTCTCTGCCTCAGCCACCCAGGTAGCTGGGATTACAGGCACCCGCCACCATGCCCGGATAATTTTTGTATTTTTAGTAGAGATGGGGTTTCACCATCTTGGCCAGGCTGCTCTTGAACTCCTGACCTCGTGATCCACCCGCCTCGGCCTCCCAAAGTGCTGGGATAACAGGTGTCAGCCACCGCACCTGGCCTTTTTTTTTTGTTTTTTGAGATGGAGTCTCACTCTATTGCCCAGGCTGGGGTGCAATGGCATGATCTCAGCTCACTGCAACCTCTGCCTCCCAGGTTTGAGTTATTCTTCTGCCTCAGCCTCCCAAGTAGCTGAGATTACAGGCGAGCACCACCACGCCCAGCTAATGTTTGTATTTTCCATAAAGACGGAGTTTCACTATGTGGGTCACGCTGGTCTCGGACTCCTGACCTCATGACCCGCCTGCCTCAGCCTCCCAAAGTGCTGGGATTACAGGTGTGAGCCAATCGCTGGCCTTTTTTTTTTTTTTTTTTTCTGAGACAGAGTCTTGCTCTATTACCCAGGCTGGAGTGCTGTGGCATGATCTCAGCTCACTGTAACCTCTGTCTCCCTGGTTCAAGTGATTTTCCTGCCTCAGCCTGCTGAGTAGCTGGGATTACAGGCACCTGGCACCACGCCCAGCTAATTTTTTTTTTTTTTAGATGGAGTTTTACTCTTGTTGCCTAGGCTGGAGTGCAATGGCGCGATCTTGACTCACTGCAACCTCCATCTCCCAGGTTCAAGTGACTCTTCTGCCTTGGCCTCCCAAGTAGCTGGGATTACAGGTGCCCACCACCACACCCAGCTAATTTTTTGTATTTAATAGAGACAGGTTTCACCATGTTGGTCAGGCTGGTCTTGAACTCATCTCAGGTGATCCACCTGCTTCTGCCTCTCAAAGTGCTGGGATTACAGGCACGCCTGGCCCAGTGGTGCAATCTTGGCTCACTGCAACCTCCACCTCTTGGGTTCAAGCGATTCTCGAGCCTCCGCCTCCCCAGTAGCTGGGATTATAGGCGTCTGCCACCACAGCTGGCTAATTTTTTTTTTTTTTTTGTATTTTCAGTACAGATGGGGGTTTCACCATGTTGGCCAGACTGGTCTCAAACTCCTGACCTAAGGTGATCCACCTGACCTAGCCTCCCAGAGTCCTGGGATTACAGACATGAGCCACTGCACCTGGCCAAGGTGAGACTGTTTGAAGAACATAGTGAAGGCTAATGTTGCTGGATGGGGGTGAGGAGAGTGAAGTGTTTGGACAGGTAGGCAGAGAAGTCTGACAAGACCATCTTGTAGACCAGGTAAGGAGTATGAAGTTTTTCCTAAGTCTTCTAGGAAACCAGGGGCAGGCATGTTTTCTAGCAGGGAGAAGCAGGGATGGTGATGGTGTGATTTAGGATTTCCAAGGCCCCTGAGTGAATTAGAGAGGGGTAAGAATAGCTGCAAGGATGTGCCGGTGCAGTTATCATGTTTTGTTGAGATTGTACAATTAGTGTGTCTCGCCCCAACGCTTTTTTTTTTTTAGTCTTGTTTTTTTAGTCTAGTACTCCCAGGCTGGAGTACAGTAGCACGATCTTGGCTCATTGCAACCTCCGCCTCCTGGGTTCAAGCGATCTCCTACCTCAGCCTCCTGAGTAGCTGGGATTATAGATGTGTGCCACCACACCCGGCTAATTTTTGTATTTTTAGTAGAGGCGGGGTTTTGCCATGTTGGCCAGGCTGGTCTCGAACTCCTGACCTCAGGTGATCCACCTGCCTCAGCTTCCCAAAGTGCTGGGATTACAGGCGTGAGCCACTGTGCCTGGCAACCACCCCCTACTCCTTTTTTATTTTTAATATTTTTGAGATGGAGTCTTGCTTTGTTGCCCTGTCTGGAGTGCAGTGGCGGGATCTCAGCTCACTGCAACTTCTGCCTCCCACGTTCAAGCAATTCTGGTGCCTTAGCCTCCTTAGTAGCTGGGACTACAGGCATGAGCCACCATGCCAGGCTATGTCTCCCCGCCCCCGTTTTTTTTGTTTGTTTTTTGAGACAGTCTCGCTCTTGTTGCCCAGTCTGGAGTGCAATGGTGCAATCTTGACTTGCTGCAACCTCCGCCTCCCAGATTCAAGTGATTCTTCTGCCTTAGCCTCCCAAGTATCTGGGACTACAGGCGTTCACAACCATGCCCGGCTAATTTTTTTTTTTTTTTTTTTTTTTTTTGAGATGGAGTTTCGCTCTATTGCCCAGGCTGGAATGCAGTGGCGCGATCTCGGCTCACTGCAAGCTCCGCCTCCGGGGTTCACGCCATTCTCCTGCCTCGGCCTCCCAAGTAGCTGGGACTACAGGTGCCCACCAACACGCCCGGCTAATTTTTTGTGTTTTAGTAGAGATAGGGTTTCACCATGTTAGCCAGGATGGTCTTGATCTCCTGACCTCGTGATCCACCTGCCTCGGCCTCCCAAAGTGCTGGGATTACAGGCGTGAACCACAACACCCGGCCTGGCTAATTTTTTTGTATTTTTAGTACAGATGGGGTTTCACCATGTTGGCCAGGCTGATCTCAAACTCCTGATCTCAGGTGATCCACCCACCTCGGCCTTCCGAAGTGCTGGGATTACAGGCTTGAACCACCGGACCGGCTACATCTCCCCTTTTAAATTGCAAAGTGTGGCTGGATGTGGTGGCTCATACCTGTAATCCCAGCATTTTGGGAGGCCGAAGCGGGAGGATCACTTGAGGCCGGGAGTTGAAGACCATCCTGGGCAACACAGTGAGACTTCATCTCTGCAAAAAAAAAAAAAAGAATTAGCCAGGCATGGTAGTGCATGCCTGCAGTCCCAGCTACTCAGGGGACTGAGGTGGGAGGATCACTTGAACCTGGGAGGTTGAGGCTGCGCTGCAGTGAGCTGTGATGTCACCCACTGCACTCCAGCCTGGGTGACAGAATGAGACTTTGTCTCAAAAAAAAAAAAAAAAAAAAAAAAAGCCTGAACTGCAACTTTATTTCCAGTGCCACCAAACTCCCCAGTGGGTCTCCATAAATAATCATTCAGTAAATGAATGCGCGAAGGGTGGAGTGAGAATTTGGCTGTTTTCCCCAGGTCCATCTGGGGAGGCAGCCTGGGACCTCGCAGGCAGGGAAGGGAAGGCCCATCCCTGTGCAAGGTGGTTCCAGACAACCCAATCCCTCGGCCCCCACGAAACCTCACTCTGCCTTGTCCTCCTCATCTGTAGAATGGGGGGGCTGGAGAACCAGAGGGCGCTACTTCGTCTCTCAGGGAAAGAGCCATAGACATCCTGGCTTGATGATTGGAGTAAGGGGCTTCTCAGCTTACTCACTTGCAAAACTGGAGCAAAAGAACTAGTTTGGGCCAAGCGTGATGGCTCATGCCTGTAATCCCAGCGTTTCAGGAGATCAGTGCAGAACTGCTTGAGCCCAGGAGTTCAAGACCAGACTGGGCAATATTATGAGATCCAGTATCTACAAAGAAAAAAAATTGAAAAAACTAACCAGATATGGTGGCGCACACCTGTGGTCCCAGCTACCTGGGAGGCTGAGGCAGGAGGATTGTTTAAGCCTGCAAGGAAGAAGCTGCAGTGAGCTGTGATAGTGCCACTGCACCCCAGCCTGAGTGACAGAGTGAGACTCTGTCTCTAAATAAATAAATATCGGGCCAGGCGCAGTGGCTCACACCTGTAATCCCAGCACTTTGGGAGGCCGAGGTGGGCAGATCGCCTGAGGTTGGGAGTTCGAGACCAGCCTGACCAATGTGGAGAAACCCCATCTCTACTCAAAATACAAAATTAGTCGGCTATGGTGGCGCATGCCTGTAATCCCAGGTACTCGGGAGGCTAAGGGTGGGAATTGCTTGAACCAGGGAGGCAGAAGTTGCGGTGAGTCAAGATCATGCCATCACACTTCAGCCTGGGCAACAAGAGTGAAATTCTGTATAAATAAACAAACAAACAAATAAATAAATATCAACTAACTAGCTTGCAGAGTTGTTTTTTGTTTTGTTTTGTTTTTGTTTGTTTGTTTGTTTGTTTTTTTGAGAGGGAGTCTTGCTCTGTCCCCCAGGCTGGAGTGCAGTGGCGCCATCTAGGCTCACTGCAAGCTCTGCCTCCCGGGTGCACGCCATTCTTCTGCCTCAGCCTCTCGGGTAGCTGGGACTACAGGCGCCCGCCACCACACCCGGCTAGTTTTTTGTATTTTTAGTAGAGATGGGGTTTCACCATGTTAGCCAGGATAGTCCTGACCTCCTGACCTCATGATCCGCCCATCTGGGCCTCCCAAAGTGCTGGGATTACAGGCGTGAGCCACCGCACCCAGCCCACAGAGTTCTTTTCTTTTCTCTTTTCTTTTCTTCCCTTCCCCTCCCTCCCTCCCTCCCTTCTTTCCTTCCTGCCTTTCTGACAAAGTCTTGCTCTGTCACTCAGGGGGTAATGCAGTGGTGCAATCTTGTCTAACTGCAACCTCCGCCTACTGGGTTCATGCCATTCTCCTGCCTCAGCCTCCCAAGTAGCTGGGATTACAGGCACACGCCACCACACTCAGCTAATTTTATATTTTTTAGTAGAGACGGGTTTCACCATATTGGCCAGGCTGGTCTCGAACTCCTGACCTCCAGTGATCCACCCACCACCACCTTGGCCTCCTAAAGGGCTGGGATTATAGGGGTGAGCCACTGCACCCAGACATTTTTTTTTCTTTCTTTTTTTTAGACAAGGTCTCGCTCTGTCACCCAGGCTGGAGTGCAGGGGCATCATGATTGCTCCCCACAGTGATGCATTCTCGGCCTCTTGAGCTCAAGCGATCCTCCTGCCTCAGCCTCCTGGTAGCTGGGACTACAGGCATGCGCTACCATGCCTGGCTGGATGGATTCTAGATCAGAATATTCTCCTCCTTCTCTCTTTCTGTTGTTAATATCCCCCAAAGAGTTGCTCAGATGAAAAAATAAGAGAGAAAACATCGCGCCCTGGTTTCCGGGACGACTGAAACCACGCAGAGCCACGCGTAGCTAAGGTACCCACAGCCCACGGCGCTTCCTCGGGTCCCAAAGGGCGCCAATGTGCAGACACCGCCGCCAGGGAGCGCTCCCCGCCGGAGCCCCGGAGACCAAGGTTTGGCTCCCTCGCCTGGTTTCCAAAGGAGTGAGGGTCCGACGGCAGCCATAAACAAAGCTGCACGCTCTGCAGACCCCGGAGATCCCCTAGAAATTCCTCAGAGGCCTCCACTCTCCGCTTGGGCACAAGTCTGCATTTATGGAGCGCCATCTGCATGCAGCAGCCCCGAAAAAGAAGGCGGTGCCCATTTTATTGTGTGGAAAACTGAGACTCAGAGGCCACAGGGATTCCCAGGATGAACAGCGAGTTGGGATTCAAACCTCTTTTAATAACAATAACGATAATAGAGGTCAGGCGCAGTGGCTCAAGCCTGTGTAATCCCAGCACTTTAGGAGACCGAGGCGGGCGGATCACCTGATCAGGAGTTTGAGACCAGCCTGGCCAACATGATGAAACCTCATCTCTACTAAAAATATAAAAATTAGCCGGGCATGATGGCGGGCACCTGTAATCCTAGCTACTCAGGAGGCTGAGGCAGAAGAATCGCTTGAACCCGGGGGGCAGAGGTTGCAGTGAGCCGAGATCGCACCACTGCACTCCAGGATGGGCAATAGAGCGAAACTCCGTCCGAAAACAGCAAAACAACAAACAATTACGATAACATTAAAAGTGACAGCAGCTAACACTTATGGAACGTCTAGAGTGTTCTCAGCTCTTGGCCTGCACTGTCTCATTGAATTTTACCAACACCTAGGAGGTGAGCGCATCATTCCCATTTCACAGATGAGGTGCCTGGAAGGATTTGGCTTCCCCAAGGCGTAAAGCGCTGGCATTTGAATGCAGATCTGCCCAGAGCTTGTCTCCAGGTAACGGGGAAACTTCCATGCCCTTGAATAGGGGACCACAGATGCAGGCGTCCCGAGCTTGCAAATGCACAGGGGTGGGGTGGGGTGGGGGGTTATTGTGTTTTTTTTTTTCAGGGGTTCTGGGAGGCCCAAAGGCCTCCGCCGCTCTCGGCTTGAACGCGGGGAACCGTTCTCCTCGGGTTCCCGCGCGCTCCAATGGGGGACCTCTCGGCAGCGTGCGGTCGTCGCAGGACCCGGAAAGAGGAATGGTGGGGAGCCGATCGGGGTGCTCCGAGCTCGGGAGACTGAGGGGGCGGGCGGGCGGGACCCCGCAGCCCCGGGGGCCTCTGGGAGCCCCTCCCCCTCGGCCCCGCCCCCTCCCCGGGCGCCGACCTCCGGGGTCACGTGACCGGGCCCGGCGGCCGCTGGGGCTGGAGGGCGCGGCGCGGGGACGCGGCGGCCTGGGCAGGCGAGGCGGGAGCCTAGCAGGCCGGAGCGGGCCGCGGGCCGGGGAGGGTCGCGCCGCGCCCGCCCCCTCCCCGCCACGCCCGGGGCGCACGCGCGCTCCTCTGGCCGCCCCTCCCTCCGCGCGGGGACCCCTGGCGGGCGGCAGGAGGACATGGCCAGCGACGCCTTGCAGGTAGGCGCACCTGCGTCTGGAGTCCCGGGGCGACCGGACGGCTCCAGGGGACCCCGCCCTCGCGCTCCCGGGGGAGCCCCCCAGCCCCCCGAACGGGACTCGGGTGGCGATGGCTAGGGCGGGGACCTCCGGAGCGCCCGGCGCCCCCTCCCTGGGCCGGGACTGTGGAGCCAGCGAGGCCCCCTTCTCGGCAGGTGGCGATGTGGACGGGGCTGGTTTGGGGGCAATCTCGGAGGCACCCCCCGCTGCACCCCCAAACTCGGCCTCTCCCAGAGAACTAGAAGGGGCGCGGCGGAGGCTCTACTTCGGGTGTCTGTGGCTGGCTGGGAGTCCCGGTGCCTCTCGTCCGCCCCCAAACTCATCCCCCTCCCCAGGGTTGGGTGCCCGGCAGGTGCCGCTCCACCTGGGGCAGGTGCCTGGCGCAGTGCCGTGGGAGGGGAGGAGGCCGCCGGGCCCGGCCCGTGCCCTTCCCCCGCATAACAAAGCTCCAGCCACCCCCGCCTCTAGACAGCTTTATAGTGTTCCAGACGCCACCCAGATTGGCACCTGTTGGCGGAAGTACCCGAGTCACTTCATTAGGTCGGGGGACTGGGGACCCCCGCTCCTACTCTTGGACTGTCAGGTGGAACCTTCTCCCGGGTGGGGAGTGCCTCAGTCAACAGGCCAGGGATGCTCCCATATATAGAATCCTACTTTTTTGCATGGTGGCTGGGCAGGGCTGGGTCACCCCCACCCTCCTAACACACACACGTGACTGGCACCAGCCTTCTGCCCAGCCAGATTCCCCCGTGCCACCTGGTGGGTATCACTGACCTGGACTCATCTTCCCCGTCTGTGACAAGCAGGGCCAGCGTGACTGCCAACCTTCTTTGGTTCAAGTGACCCAAATCTGAGAAATGTCTGTGCCTCGGTGCCCCCATTTGCACCTCACCATCCAGTTCATCGTCCTGTGGCTGTTGTGTAACTGAGTTCTCGTCTCCTTCTGCACCTGCCCCCTGCCCCTCTGTGTCTCCCCCGTAACCCCCGGTCCCTCCCACCTCCCCAGTCTAGCTGATGGCCTGCCGGCCTTGCCGAGGAGCTGGGCGTATCTGGTGTTGCCGATCACACAAGGTCAGACCTCAGGGCCGGGATGGGCCGGGGTCCCTGCCTCCACCCCCGGCCCAGGGAGGGCTGTGTAGGAATCCCCGGGCGCATGCATGCGCTTGGCGCGTCCCACACATGACCCAGACAGGCTGTGATTCCTGCAGTGAGGCTGGACCCACGCCCTGGTCCCCCCTTCCCATCTCCTCCTTAGTCTCTTCCCTCCTCCTGGTCATCCCTCTCTCATGGTTGCTTGGGCCTGCCGCCCTGTCCCTCTGTCTGTCCCAACGTGTGCCTGTCTGTTCTGTGTCCTGCAAACGGATGTCCTGTCCAGATTCCGGAAACGCCCAAGGCATTGAAATCTCCGGATGTGGGGGTCTAGGTCCCTGGCTGCTCTGGCAAGATGGGGATTCTGGGAGGCAGGTCCTCTGGGTCTGAGGTCTCCGCTCCATGGTGGGCAGCAGAGGAGCAGGGGTTCTCCATAGGCCAGGCCAGGCCCCTGAGTCCTGGGTTTGCCTTGGTGGCCCTCAGGTGACCTGTATGCCCTGGGAAGAAGTGAGTCACTCAGGGGAGGAGAACCCAGGAGCCCAGCCTCCCTCCCTCTCTGCTTTACAGACCTCAGCTGCTGGAGGTGGGGCCGAGGGAGGCCACCTTTCCTCTCTGCCTGGACTTCCCCAGTTGAGCTGACCCCGCTCTTGGCTGTGTCCTCCCTCTGCCTGCTGGGGATGGGGTGGGGCCTGACTGAGTGAGGGTGGTATTTGGTGAGCCTGGGCTTAAATTCCGACGCTGACACTTCCTTGCTGTGTGTCCTGGGCCCAGTGCCTTCGCCTCTCTGAGCCTCGGTTCTGACCTAGGAAAAATGGGACTAAGAGGGTGTTCATGGGAGAGAGAGACCGAGACCTGGCCAGCACTTGGCAGGCGGGGCTGCTGTGAAGTCATTACTGGTAAGCGTCCTGGTCAGCAGCTCAGGGTGTGAATCTGTGTCCTTACTGATTGATTTACTTGTTTATATTTATTTATTTTGGGGGAGACAGTCTGTCACCCAGGCTGGAGTGCAGCGGTGCGATCCTATGTCACTGCAGCCTTGATTTCCGATTTCTGAGACTCAAGTGATCTTCCTGCCTCAGCCTCCCGAGTAGCTGAGACAAAAGGCACAGACCAACATGCCTGGCTAATTTCCTTTTACTTTTGTAGAGACAGGGTCTCGCTCTGTTACCTAGGCTGGAATGCAATGGCGAGATTCTTGTTCACTGCAGCCTCAAACACCTGATCTATAGGACTACAAGCATGTACCACCATACCTGGTTGATTTTTTTTCTTTTTTTTTTTTTTTTTTTTAAATTGAGACTGGGGTCTCTGTCACACAGGCTGGAGTGCAGTGGCATGATCTCTGCCTCCTAGACTCAAGCGGTTCTCCCACCCCAGCCTCCTGAGTAGCTGGGACTACAGGTGCGCACCACCACGCCTGGATAATTTTTGTATTTTTAGTAGAGGCAGGGTTTCGCCATGTTGCCCAGGCTTGTCTTAAACTCTTGAGTTCAAAGTAACCTGCCCACCTAGGCCTCCCAAAGTGCTGGGATTATAGGTGTGAGCCACTGCACCTAGCCTTTTTTTCTTTTTTCTTTTTCTTTTTCTTTTTATTGTTTTGTGACAGGGTCTCTCTCTGTCGCCCAGGATGGAGTGTAGCAAGCTCCACCTTCCAGGTTCACGCCATTCTCCTGCCTCAGCCTCTCAAGTAGCTGGGACTACAGGTGCCTGCCACCACACCTGGCTAATTTTTTTTTTTTTTTTAGTAGAAACAGGGTTTCATGGTGTTAGCCAGGATGGCCTTGATCTGACCTCGTGATCCTCCCGCCTTGGCCTCCCAAAGTGCTGGGATTACAGGCGTGAGCCACTGCGCCAGGCCTCTTTTTTTCTTTTTTGAGACAAAGCCTGGCTCTGTTGGCCAGGCTGGAGTGCAATGGCGTGCCTCTGCCTCCTGGGCTCAAGCGAGCTTCCCACCTCAGGCTCCCAAGTAGTTGAGACTAGAGGCACACGCCATCACACCTGGCTAATTCTTTTTTTTTTTTTTTTTTTTTTTTTTTTTTTGAGACGGAGTCTATCTCTGTTGCCCAGGCTGGAGTGCAATGGCCGGATCTCAGCTCACTGCAAGCCCCGCCTCCCGGGTTCACGCCATTCTCCTGCCTCAGCCTCCCGAGTAGCTGGGAGTACAGGCGCCCGCCACCTCGCCCAGCTAATTTTTTTTGTATTTTAGTAGAGATCGGGTTTCACCGTGTTAGCCAGGATGGTCTCGATCTCCTGAACTCGTGATCCGCCCGTCTCGGCCCCCCAAAGTGCTAGGATTACAGGCTTGAGCCACCGCGCCCGGCCTCACACCTGGCTAATTCTTATATTTTTTGTAGAGATGGGGTCTCACCGCTATTTCCCAGGCTGGTCTGGAACTCCTGAGCTCAAACAATTCTCCGGCCTTGGCCTCCTAAAGTGCTAGGATCACAGGCAGAGTCACCACACCTGGCCAATACTTTTAAGATTTTTTGTAGAGATTTTTGTAGGTCTTGCTATGTTGCCCAGACTGATCTCCAATTCCTGACCTCAAACACTGCTCCTCCCTCAGCCTCTCAAAGCGCTGGGATTACAGATGTGAACCACCACACCTGGCCAAATCTATGACCCTTAACAGTAGGCTTCTCAGCCTTAGCACTACTGACATTGAGGGCTGGGTCATTCTTTGCAGTAGGGGCTGTCCTGCGCACTGCAGGGCGTTGAGCGGCATCCCTGGCCTCACCCTGATAGAAGCCACCTCCCTACCCACAGTCATGACAACCAAAAATGTCTCTGGATGTTGCCACATGTCCCTGGGTATGGGGAGAAAATCTCCCCTCCGTGGAAAACTGTTACTGGCTAGGCACAGTGCCTCACACTTGTAATCCCAGCACTTTGGGAGGCTGAGGCTGGCTGATCACTTGAGATCAGGAGTTCGAGACCAGCCTGGCCAACATGTGAAACCCCGTCTCTACTAAAAATACAAAACATTAGCTGGGCGTGATGGCACGTGCCTGTAGTCCCAACTACTCAGGAGGCTGAGGCAGGGGAATCGCTTGAACCCGGAAGGTGGAGATTGCAGTGAGCCGAGAACGCGCCACTGCACTCCAGCCTAGGCGAAAGAGCAAGACTCTGTCTCAAAAAACCAAACAAAACAAAATAACAAAAAAATACTACTGTTACTTCCTTGAGCCTCAGTTTCCTCATCTGTGAAGTGGTGAGATTCTTGGCAGCAACTCAGGATTAGTAGAGAGGGGTTGGGAAGATGGTGGGAGTGATACACTTGGTCTGTGGCATTCCTCCCTGGGGGCAGCTGCTCTTGCGATCCCTCACGAGCCAAGGATAACATTCCTTGGCCGGGCGCGGTGGCTCAAGCCTGTAATCCCAGCACTTTGGGAGGCCGAGACGGGCGGATCACGAGGTTAGGAGATCGAGACCATCCTGGCTAACCCAGTGAAACCCCGTCTCTACTAAAAAATACAAAAACCTAGCCGGGCGAGGTGGCGGGCGCCTGTAGTCCTAGCTACTCGGGAGGCTGAGCCAGGAGAATGTCGTAAACCCGGGAGGCGGAGCTTGCAGTGAGCTGAGATCTGGCCACTGCACTCCAGCCTGGGCGACAGAGCGAGATTCCGTCTCAAAAAAAAAAAAACAAAAAAAATTCCTTGTCTGTGAAATGGATGCTCCCAGCTGAAGGAGATAATGCCAGGGGGCTATTTCCTAGCCGGTATTTGGAATCTGGGTGCTCTTGTTTTAAATCAAGGCCCCGGCCACGGGGCAGCGACTCACACCTGTAATCCTAGCACTTTTGGAGGCTGAGGCAGGAGGATTACTTGAGGCTAAGAGTTTGAGATCAGCCTGGGCAACATAGTGAGACCCTATGTCTGTGAAAAATACAAACATTAGCCAGGTGTGGTGGCACATGCCTGTAGTCCCAGCTGCTTGGGAGGCTGAGCTGGGAGGACTGTTGGAGCCTGGGAGGTAGACACCGCAAGGAGCCATGATCACACCACAGCACTCCAGCCTGGGTGACAGAGTAAGACCCTGTCTCAAAAAAAAGAAAAAAATGTACATGACATATTCAACTTTATTGTATAGTAGCTTTGTGTTAGATGTTTTTGCCCAACTGTAGGCGTGGGTAAGTGCTCTGAGCACATTTAAGGTAGGCCAGGGTGAGCTATCATGTTTGGTAGGTAAGGTGTATTAAATGCATTTTTGACTTATGATATTTTCAACTTATGACAAGCTTGTCAGGAAGTAACCCCATCATAAGTTGTTCTTGAACGTTACTGTGTGCTTAGCAAGTGGTTTTGTAGGCCACTGATTTGGGGCATTCATTCATTCATTCTTTCTTTCTTTCTTTCTTTCTTTCTTTCCTTCTTTCCTTCTTTCCTTCTTTCCTTCTTTCCTTCTTTCTTTCTTTCTTTCTTTCTTTCTTTTTTTCTTGAGATAGAATCTCACTCTGTCGCCCAGGCTGGAGTGCAGTGGTGTGATCTCAACTCACTGCAACCTCCACCTCCCAGGTTCAAGCGATTCTCATGTCTCAGCCTCCCAAGCAGCTGGGATTACAAGCACGTGCCACTATGCCTGGCTAATTTTCAAATTTTTAGTAGAGATGGGGTTTCATCATGTTGGCCAGGCCGGTCTCGAACTTCTGACCTCAAGTGATCTGCCTCGCTCACCCTCCCAAAGTGCTGGGATTACAGATGTGAGCTACCACACCTGGCGTGGTTTTGGAAATTTTTTTTTTTTTTTTTGAGAAAGAGTTTTGCTCTTGTTACCCAGGCTGAAGTGCAGTGGCGTGATCCTGGCTCACCTTGACCTCAGCCTCCTGGGTTCAAGCAATTCTGCTTCAGCCTCCCGAGTAGCTGGGATTATAGGCATGCGCCACTATTTTTCTTTTTTTTTTGAGACAGAGTCTCGCTCTGTTGCCCAGGCTGGAGTGCAGTGGCGCGATCTCGGCTCACTGCAAGCTTCACCTCCCGGGTTCTCGCCATTCTCCTGCCTCAGCCTCCCAAGTAGCTGGGACTACAGACGCCCGCCACCATGCCCGGCTAATTTTTTGTATTTTTAGTAGAGACAGGGTTTCACTGTGTTAGCCAGGATGGTCTCGATCTCCTGACCTCGTGATCCGCCCGCCTCGGCCTCCCAAAGTGCTGGGATTACAGGCGTGAGCCACTGCCCCCGGCATTTTTTTTTTTTTTTTTTAGTAGAGACAGGGTTTCTCCATGTTGGTCAGGCTGCTCTCGATCTCCTGACTTCAGGTGACCCACCTACTTCGGCCTCCCAAAATGCTGGGATTATAGGCGTGAGGCACTGTGCTTGGCCTGGTTTTGCAAATTCTTATCCCAGTCCCCCAGTGCTGTCCCCTAATTGTGTTGGCCTGAGGGAGGTGCCACTGGGCTGGCTGGGACCCTGGACCTCTCAGCTATGGTCAATAACAGTTGGTGACTGGACTGAGAGGAAGCAGGAAGTTGGGACGGCCCGTCTGCAGGAAGGGGGCCTCGCCTCTGAAGAAGTGGCTGTTCTGACCCTGAAGGAGAAGCCGGGGACAAGGGGTGGCTGAGAGAGTCTGGCTGTAGGGACATATGCAGATAGTCGCAAGGCTGGAGGTCTGTGGGAGCATGGACGCGCTGCAGGGGCCTCGGGGAGCGTGCATACGTGTGTGAGCATGTGCACACGCATGAGCATGTGGGCTGTGCCCTCTCGGGCAGGTGGGAGTGTGTCTTGTATGGGTTCTAGAGTGAAACTCATAAGCACTTGTATGTGTTTGCAAATAAGTGCATATGTGGTAGGCATGGGAATGGGTACACTGTGAGCCCATTTTTCAGGCATACACCTGCAGGTGTAGAAGTGTGCACCTGTGTGTGGATCTTTGTTTCATCCACACACACAGGCATGGGAGTGTGCACACGTGTGAGCCTGTGTTGCAGGCACACACCTGCAGCCATAACAGTGTGCAAACACAGGCCAGGCGCGGTAGTACACGCCTGTAATCCCAGCACTTTCAGAGGCCGAGGGGGGCGGATCACCTGAGATCAGGAATTCGAGACCAGCCTGGCCAACATGGTGAAACCCTGTCTCTACCAAAAATACAAAAATTAGCTGGGCGTGGCGGCACATGCCTGTAATCCCAGCTACTTGGGAGGCTGAGGCAAGAGAATTGCTTGAACCTGGGAGGCGGAGGTTGCAGTGAGCCAAGATCGCACCAGTGCACTCCAGCCTGGTCAACACAGGGAGACTCCATCTCAAAAAAAAAAAAAAAAAAAAAAAAGAAAGTGTGCAAACACTTGTGACCCTGTGTTCTGTGCTATCCACATATGTATTTGAAAGTGTTTGCACACTCAAGTCAGCCTCCAGAGCCTGCATCCCCTCATGGATACACCATGAGTGTGTGAATGTACAAACTGCCTACACTTTGGACATTCTCTAGGGACAGGGAGCAAAGACTGTCCCTGGGCTTCATCTAGAAGAGCAGGCTTGGCCCCAGAGGTGGCTGAAGGGAAGGTCCCTTAGATGCCCTGGAGTTGGCCCCGCGCGAGGGGTGCTGGGAGTTGACAGGAAAGAGGAAGTGGCGGCCGAGAGGCCCTGGTGGGGCTGAGGTTCAGGAAGAGGGCGGAGCCCTCAGCCCGGACCCAGGATGGCGGAGGCCAGTACCCCCTCGGAGCAGGAGCTGGAGGTGGGGTCCAGGGTCCCTGTGGGGGCAGGCAGAAGGGGACCCCAAGTGGCATAGGCCAGTAGTCCTTCCCTGGGTACCTCTCTGTTTGGGAACAAGGAGAGGAGATGGGGCGCTGGCCTCAGAGTTCTCTGTTTGGAGGATGAGACTATCCAGGGCCCTTCGGGGCTCCCAGGTTGGGGAGAGACAGGAGGAAGGAGTCCAGGCTCTGCTCTTTAGGGTCCCAGTTGTTGAAGACAGGAGAAGAGCAGATGAGGGTCTTCAAGACCCCATAGTTTGGGGGTACAGCAGAGAGAAGACTTGGCCTGCCCTTGGGATGCCTTGGTTTTGGGGGTGTAGCCAAGGAAAGATGAGGCCTGCCCTCGGGATGCCATAGTTTCAGGGTACAGGTGAGGGAAGATGGGGCCTGTCCTCAGGACCCTGTAGTTTTGGGGATACAGCAGAGAGAAGACAGGGCCTGCCCTTAGGCCCTTAGTTTTGGGGAGCAGCAGAGAAAAGAATCTTCCCTTGGGACCCTCTCGTTTGGGGGAGGCAGCAGAAGGGAGACAGATCTTATTCTTGAGACCCCCTTAATGTGGGGGACCTGGTGGTGGTGGGGGTGACAAGGCCCTGCTCTTGAGACCTCCCAGTTTGGGGAGGTCAGGAAGCAGTGGCAGGGTCTCATCACCTTCCAGTTTTGAGAGTCAGAGGAGGTAGAGCAGGCCCTGTCTTGGGAGCCCCAATCCAGGGCAGAGGCTGGGCCAGGCTGGCTGCATGTGGTCTGCACCCAGAGTCCTCCTAACCCCACTGACCCTGCTGTGTCCCCTGCAGAGTGAGCCTCGCAGCTGGTCCCTGCTAGAGCAGCTGGGCCTGGCCGGGGCAGACCTGGCGGCCCCTGGGGTACAGCAGCAGCTGGAGCTGGAGCGGGAGCGGCTGCGGCGGGAAATCCGCAAGGAGCTGAAGCTGAAGGAGGGTGCTGAGAACCTGCGGCGGGCCACCACCGACCTGGGCCGCAGCCTGGGCCCCGTGGAGCTGCTGCTGCGGGGCTCCTCGCGCCGCCTCGACCTGCTGCACCAGCAGCTGCAGGAGCTGCACGCCCATGTGGTGCTGCCCGACCCGGCTGCCACCCATGGTGAGCTGGGATGCCTCTGGGGATGCGGGACTCCAGGCAGGGGCTCCACGGCTCACTGGCTCACCCATGGTCTCCAGAGCCAGGTTAACCCATCTCCACGGACCCCCAGGGAGACTCATGCCATGACCCACGCAGCCACCAACACCCAGAGAGGTGCATACAGCCATACCAGCACCCGGTAACACTCAAGACTGTGCACGCTGTCACATGAATGAGTACCTCTAGACACAGCCACGCCAACACCCAGGCAACATTCAAGGATGTACACACACTCACACAAACACCTAAAAGAACAGCCACACCAACACCCAGGCACATCCAAGGGTGCACATACTGTCACACAAATACCTCCAGACACAGCCACGCCAACACCCAGGCAACACTCAAGGATGTGCACACAGTCACACGAATACCCAGAAACTCTCACAATTACATGGATGATGCCCAAAGACTGTTTATTTTTGTTTTTGTTTTGAGACAGGGTCTTGCCTTGTCACCCAGGCTAGAGTACAGTGGTATGATCAAAGCTTACTACAGCCTCAATTTCCTGGGCTCAAACAATTCTCCTACCTCAGCCTTCCAAGTAGCTGGGACTATGGGCATATACCACCATGCCTGGCTGATTTAATTTCTTTCTTTTTTTTCTTTTTGTAGAGACAGGATCTTGGTATGTTGCCAGGGCTTGGCTAGAACTACTGGCTTCAAGTGATCCTCCTGCTTTGGCCTCCCAAATGCTGGGAATACAGGTGTGAGCCATTGCACCCAGATTGTTTTTTAATTTAAAAATTTTTTATTGGTTTTACATTTTTTTTTCTTTTTTTTTTTTTCTTTTTGAGACGGACTCTCGCTCTGTTGCCTAGGCTGGAGAGCAGTGGTGTGATCTCAGCTCACTGCAACCTCCACCTCCCAGGTTCAAGTGATTCCCCTGCCTCAGCCTCCTGAGTAGCTGGGACTACAGGCATGTGTCACCATGCCCGGCTAATGTTTGTATTTTTAGTAGAGATGGGGTTTCACCATGTTGGCCAGGCTGGTCTCAAACTCCTGACCTCAACTGATCCACCCACCTCAGGTGATCTGCCTCCCAAAATGCTGGGATTACAGTTGTGAGCCACCTCGCCCAGCAGTTTAAATTTTTTCTGCGGGGGGAGGGGGACGGACAGAGTTTCACTCTTGTCACCCAGGCTGAAGTGTAATAGCACGATCTCGGCTCACTGCAACCGCCACCTCCCAGGTTCAGGTGTTTCTCCTGCCCCAGCCTCCCAATTAGCTGGGATTATAGGCATGAGCCACCACGCCTGGCTAATTTTTGTATTTTTAGTAGAGACGGGGTTTTGCCATGTTGGCCAGGGTAGTCTTTAACTCCTGACCTCAAGCAATCCGCCTGCCTCGGCCTCCCAAAGTGCTGGGATTATAGGCGTGAACCACTGCGCCCAGCCTCAGTCATTTCTGCACCCAGGGTCCCCTCGAGCATCACACCACTCTCCAGAGACTCACGCAGACACATGCATCCGGATGTGCCAACACCCGGAGACTCAGTCATACCAACCTGGAGATCTGAAGTCACAGTTGTAGCAACAGTCAGAGATGTACGCAGAGCATCTCCCAACACCCACGATCTCAGTCATCCTAACACATGGCGTCTCACAGAGTTACACTAACACCTAGGGAGACACACACTCAGCCATGCCAACACCCTGCAGCTCACAGATGGCACCACTCCCACACCCACAGGCTCACACAAGCCACGTACGTAGTTACTAACGGGCCTCCCAGATGCAGTGGACCCAGCACCAAGGACACACTAAGACACCTGGGTGCTCGCCTGCACTCTTTCATCCTGAGTCCTGCCCCAGCCCCGAGGAGTTTCCCCGGGTGGGTGGGTGGGTAGACTGCTGGGCCCTGGTGTCCCTCTGCCTGCCTGCCTGCTGGCCCCCAGCTCCCCCTCCCCGTGCGTCAGGGGCAATGCCCAGGCTGGGCTGAGGATGAAGCCTCCCAGGCAGACCGAGGTGACCATGCGTGATGACTCTCTCCCACCTGTGACCTGTAGATGGCCCCCAGTCCCCCGGTGCGGGCGGCCCCACTTGCTCGGCCACCAACCTGAGCCGTGTGGCGGGCCTGGAGAAGCAGTTGGCCATTGAGCTGAAGGTGAAGCAGGGGGCGGAGAACATGATCCAGACCTATAGCAATGGCAGCACCAAGGTGAGGCAGCACACGCACACACGCCGTGTGCACACACCACACCTGTGCACGTACAGTCCACCCACACGTGCACACCCACCCGCATGTGTACACATCTGTCCCCGTGTGCACATGCCCACTCGAGTGTGCACCCACGCCTGTACGTGCACACACTGGCATGTACCCCCACATCTGTACATGCACACACCTACCTGCATGCATGCACTCACCCACATGTACACACACGTATACACCCACACATGCACACACCTGCATGTGTACACACCCTTGAACGTGCACACACAGCTGCACGTGCATGCACACTTGCACACATCCACATGTGCATATACCAGCATGTGTACATACACCCCCATGTGCACACACACCTGCGTATGCACACACACCTGCCTGTGCACCCACATCTGCATACACATTTGCAGCGCACACGCACATGTACACACCCACATGTACACACTCACCCACTCGTGTATCTGCACACACACTGCACATGTATACAGCTGTATACATGCACAGGTGTGAGCAGATCACAGGCTGGGGGCATAGGGTGTAGCCTACAGCTGTCCCCATGGGAGGCTGGGAGCCTTTGGATTGGGGACACACTGGCTGATGGGTGTAACCTGGTGTCAGGACTAAGGCACAGGCAGCTCATGCGGGCATATGGGAAGCGTGACTATGGGCGATGTCAGACAGACATGTGGCAGATTGTCTCCCCTCCTCCCATGGTCTCCTGCAGAGCCTCAGGCCCATCCACAGTCAGGGCAACATGCAGCCTCTCACTGCTGATGGTCTTCTGTTACAAGCACACACAATCATGTCAGTACCTTGACACACACACACCATCATAACATCTAGACACACACACACACATGCTGTCATAACATCTAGAGACACATACACACATGCTGTCATAACATCTAGAGACACACACACATGCTGTCATAACATCTAGACACACATACACACACACATGCTGTCATAACATCTAGAGACACATACACACATGCTGTCATAACATCTAGACACACACACACACCATCATAACATCTAGACACACACACACCATCATAACATCTAGACACACACACACGCTGTCATAACATCTAGACACACACACACACATGCTGTCATAACATCTAGACACACACACACGCTGTCATAACATCTAGAGACACACACACACACACACCATCATAACATCTAGACACACACACATGCTGTCATAACATCTAGAGACACACACACACATGCTGTCATAACATCTAGACACACACACACATGCTGTCATAACATCTAGAGACACACAGCGGTAACAACATCTAACAACACAGGGAGAATCCCACCACAGCCACATCTGGACACATACACACACTTACATTCATACCCAGAGACTGGTGCACACGGACGCACAGACACACACACATCCCCCATCCTGCCAGTCAGTCCCAGGAACACACAGGTCTCCATCAACACCCAGAAATTCTGACACCACAAGCACAGGCCGACCTACAGCTAGAGGATTAACGTCCAGACCCACAGGCTGGTGTGCGCCTGTCCTTCCACGTGAATGTCACATGGGAGGACAGACTGCATGGATTTTTTTTTAATGACACTATTTTATTTATTTTTTTGAGACAGAGTCTCACTCTGTCACCCAGGATGGAGTGCAGTGGCGTGCTCTCGGCTCACTACAACCTCCGCCTCCTGGGTTCAAGTGATTCTCATGCCTCAGCATCCCAAGTACCTGGGATTACAGGCATGTGCCACCACACCCCACTAATTTTTGTATTTTTAGTAGAGATGGGGTTTTACTATATTGGCCAGGCGAGTCTCGAACTCCTGACCTCAGGTGATCTGCCCACCTCGGCCTCCCAAAGTGCTGGGATTACAGATGTGAGCCACCTTGCCTGGCCTAACATTATTTTATTTATTTAATTTATTTTTTATTTTTATTGAGATAGGGGTCTGTGTTGCCCAGGCTGGACTCGAACTCCTGGGCTCAAGCATTCCTCCTGCCTTGGCCTCCCAAAGTGCTGGGAGCTCACGGACGTGAGCCACTGCGCCCCATTTATCAATTGATGGACATTTGGTTGTTTCCACGTTTTTAGCGATTGTGAATAGTTTTGCTATGAACACCCGTGTACAAGCATTTGAATACCATTCCATGAAAATTTAAAACCTAGAACAACTGTGTATCTTTTTACATGTATCTGAGCATTATACACAAAAAGAATAAGACTTTCTCACCCCCTAAGAATTTCTGCCCCCTCGGGGGTGATACTGACCCGATGAAAATGAATAGAGTAGGCCAGGTGCGGGTCCCAGCACTTTGGGAGGCTGAGGTGGGCGGATCACTTGAAGTCAGCGTGGCCAACATGGCGAAACCCCAACTCTACTAAAAAAATACAAAACTTAGCCAGGCGTGGTGGCACATGCCTGTAATCCCAGCTACTCGGGAGGCTGAGGCAGGAGAATTGCTTGAACTTGGGAGGCAGAGGTTGCAGTGAGCTGAGATCACGCCACTACACTCCAGCCTGGGTGACAGAACGAGACTTTGTGTCAAAAAAAAAAAAAAAAGCTGGGTGTGGTGGCGGGCGCCTGTAATCCCAGCTACTCAGGAGGCTGAGGCAAAAGAATCGTCTGAACCCAGCAGGTGGAGGCTGCAGTGAGCCGAGATTGTGCCACTGCATTCCAACCTGGGCAACAGAGCGAGACCTTGTCTCAACCAATCAATCAATCAATAAAACAAATTGCAGCCGAGAGAGGTTGAATGGCTTGCTGGAAGCCACACAGATGTTAAGTGACAGAGCCAGGATTCAAACCCCATTTACTACATCATCCCACTGTATCCAGGAATGCATGGAAGTGCATTCATTTACTTATTTATTTATTTTGAGACAGGGTCTCACTCTGTTTCCCAGGCTGGAGGGCAGTGATGCAATCTCAGCTCAGTGATGCCTTTAGCTCCTGGGTTTGAGTGATCTTCCTGCCTCAGCCCCCTGAGTAGCTGGGACCACAGGTGCACACCACCACACCCAGCTAATTTTTGCATTTTTTTTTTTTGTGGAGACAAGGTCTTGCCATGTTGCCCAGGCTGGTCTTTAACTCCTGGGCTCAGCAGTCCACCCACCTTAGCCTCCCAAAGTGCTGGGATTACAGGCGTGAGCCACCATGCCTGGCTTGCAAATGCGTGTTGTTACATCCACATGTGAACACTGCCACAGTCACCTGGGACCTGCATGGTGTGGCCAGACCCCAACCACCCAGCCTTCCTTTCTGACTGTCTCTGCCTCCAGGACCGGAAGCTGCTGCTGACAGCCCAGCAGATGTTGCAGGACAGTAAGACCAAGATTGACATCATCCGCATGCAACTCCGCCGGGCGCTGCAGGCGGGCCAGCTGGAAAACCAGGCAGCCCCGGATGAGACCCAAGGTGAGTCCCTTGCTTCCAGACAGCTTAGCCCGCATCTTGCCTTGCAGGGCTCAGCCTCCAGCTCCATAATGAGTCCCTTTCTGGGGCAGGGAGGTGGATCCTGTGACCCAGTGTGAGACTTCAATACATTCCTGACCCTCTCTGGGCCAGAGCTTCCCATTTTGTCCCATGCAGAGTTTGGATTACATGAGGGGTTGGTAAATTACTACCTTCACACCAAATCTATCCATTGTCTTTTTTTTTTTTTTTTTTTTTGGTCAATCCATTGTCTGTTTTTGTTTTTTGTCAATAAAGTTTTATTGGTACCCAGCCACGCCCATTTATTTACTATGTTTTTGACTGCCTGACTATTCTGAATAATGACCCTGGTACTTGGTCACAGAGAGTCACACTCACAGTCACACTGTGTCCACATGTGTCACTCACCTGGACACCAGTAACACAGACACAGTTCCAAGGAAGTTGATAGTCACAGGGATGTTGCCTTATAAACACAGTCTCAGCTGGGTGCAGTGGCTCATGCCTGTAATCCCAACACTTTGGAAACCGAGGTGGGCCGATCATTTGAGATCAGGAGTTCGAGATCAGCGGCCAACATGATGAAACCCTGTCTCTACTAAAAATGCAAAAATCGGCTGGGCATGGTGGCATGCACCTGTAGTCCCAGCTACTCAGGAGGCTGAGGCAGGAGAATCACTTGAACCCGGGAGGCAGAGGTTGCAGTAAGCTGAGATCGCCCCACTGCACTCCAGCCTGGGCAACAGAGTGAGACTCTGTCTCAAAAACACACACACAAGAAAACACACAGTCTCACTGTCACCCCTAGACCTGCTGCCACAAGGCGCTTAATCAGTCACTGGGACTTTTAGGAATAAAGTCATCCAGTCACCCATCCCTGCGACAATACCCAGAGACAAAGGAATGTGTGATCCTACCATCACACATAGTCACTGCACAATCCATGCGGGTATCCACAGTGCAGGCACACAATCACGTGCACCATCGCACTGACACACACCCCAGGCCACACTTTTTTTTTTTTTTTTTTTTTTTTGATGGAGTCTCGCTCTGTCACCTAGGCTGGAGTGCAGTGGCACGATCTCGGCTCACTGCAACCTCTGCCTCCCGGGTTCATACCATTCTCCTGCCTCAGCTTCCCAAGTAGCTGGGATTGTAGGCGCCCGCCACCACACCCGGCTAATTTTTCTTTCTTTTTTTCTTTTGAGACGGAGTCTTGCTCCGTCGCCCAGGCTGGAGTGCAGTGGCGCGATCTCGGCTCACTACAAGCTCCGCCTCCCGGGTTCATGCCATTCTCCTACCTCAGCCTTCCAAGTAGCTGGGACTACAGGCGCCTGCCACCACACCTGGCTAATTTTTTTGTGTTTTTAATAGAGACGGTGTTTCACCATGTTAGCTAGGATGGTCTCAATCTCCTGACTCCATGATCCGCCCACCTCAGCCTCCCAAAGTGCTGGGATTACAGGCGTGAGCCACCGCACCCGGCCGATACACCTTTTTTGTTTGGACAGGGTCTCGCTCTGTTGCCCAGGCTGGAATGCAGTGGTGTGATCATAACTCACTGCAGGCTTGACCTTCTGGGCTCAAGCAATCCTGCTGAGTAGCTGGGACCATAGGCATGTGCCATCACACCCAGCTTATTAAAATATATATATATATTTTGTAAAGACTAGGTCTTGCTGTGTCGTCCAGGCTGGTTTCAAACTCCTGGCCTCAAGTGATCCTCCTGCCTTACCCTCCTAAAGTGTTGAGATGATAGGCGTGAGCCACTGTGCCTGGCCCGTGCCCCTTTTCTTGACCTTGTGCTTTGGCATACATGCATTTGTGTCTGTAACTGTGTTTCTCTGCCCCTATAATTGTGTCCCTGTGCCCAAGATGACAGGGCCGTGTCTGTGTAACAGAATCTGACTCATGACAGTGTCTCTATGTGGCAGGGTGACTGCATCTTTGTGACAGAGTATGTGTTCCTCTGCCTGCAGGTGATAGTGTGCCTATGCTGGTGACAAAGTGGTAATGCCATGTGTCCCTGTGGGCGACCGTGTGACAGTGTCAGTGCGACAGTGTCTGTCTTAACTCGGGCTGCCATAACAAAGTCCCATAGGCTGAGTGGCTTAAACAACAGACATTTATTTTTTTCACAGTTCTGGAGACTGGCAGTCCCAGATCAGGGTACCAGCGTGGTCGGTTCCTGGTGAGGGCGCCCTTCCTGGCTTACAGACGGCTCCCTTCTTACTGCACCCTCACAGGGAGAGACAGCCTTAGTGCCTCTTCCTCTTCTTATTTTTCATTTTTAGTTTTTTGAGACAGGGTCTTGGTCTGTCACCCAGGCTGGAGTGCAGTGGTGTGATCACAGCTCACTGCAGCCTCGACTTTCTGGGCTCAAGTGATCCTCCTGGTTCAGCCTCCAGAATAGCTGGGACTACAGGCACACGCCACTACGCCTGGCTAATTTATTTTTTATTTTTAGTAGAGACAAGCTCTCTCTATGGTGCCCAGGCTGGTATCAAACTCCTGGCCTCAGGTGATCCTCCTGCCTCAGCCTCCCAAAGTGCTGCGGTTATAGGCATGGACCACTGCACCCAGCCTCTTCCTCCTCCGATAAGGGCACTAATCCCATCATGATAGCCCTCCCTCCATGACCTCCTCTAACCCTAATTACCTCTCAAAGGCCCCTTCTCCAAGTGCCATCCCACTGGGAATTAGGGGTTCAACATAGGAATTTGGAAGGAGGCAAACATTGAGTCTCTTAACAGTGTCTTTGTGACTGACAGCATCTGTGTGAGTGTAGTCGTATGTCTGTGGTTGTCCAGATGCCCATGAGTGTCACCGTACCTGGTTGACTGTATAACCTGGTGACTGTTCATTGGGGAATGAGGTGTGTCAACATGGGTATGACAGTATGATTTTTTTTTTTTAAATAACATGGAGTCTCACTCTGTCACCCAGGCAGGAGAGCAATGGTGCAATCTTGGCTCACTGCAACCCCCGCCTCCTGGGTTCAAGTGATTCTCCTGCCTCAGCCTCCTGAGGAGCTGGGGTTACAGGCCTGCGTCACCATGCCCAGCTAATTTTTGTATTTTTAGTAGAGACAGGGTTTCACCATGTTGGCCAGGCTGGTCTCAAACTCCTGACCTCAAGTGATCCACCCGCCTCGGCCTCCCAAAGTGCTGGGATTACAGGTCTGAGCCACCGTGCTTGGCCTATGATTTATGTGTTCTTGTCTCTTTGGGTGACAGCCCCTGGGTGACAGTGTCTAAATCTAGATAATGTGGCTGTCCCTTGGGGGCCACAGTGTGCCTGCGTCTGCCCCTGTGCAAATCCCTGGAGGTGAAGAGGGACCGTGACAATGTGACTGTTGGTAAGCCTGAGGTGACAGTGTGCCTGTGTGTCATTGCTCAGACTGTCCCCTGTAACAGGGTAACTTTTTCCCTAAGACTGGCCCTGTGAGTGATGGTGTTTGGATAGAAGAGTATGGGTGGAAGTGTGGCTGCCTGCAGGTGACAGTGCGACAGTGTCACTGTGCCTGCCCCTTGGGTGAAGAGTGATGCATCATGATGGTTTGTCTGCGGCCGGTGCCTGTTGCTGCGAATGGCTGTGTGTCTGGGACTAGGTTGGTGGGGCACTGCACGCTAGCCTTACTGCCCTGTATTCCACACTCACAGGGAGTCCTGACCTGGGGGCCGTGGAGCTGCGCATCGAAGAGCTGCGGCACCACTTCCGAGTGGAGCACGCGGTGGCCGAGGGTGCCAAGAACGTACTGCGCCTGCTCAGCGCTGCCAAGGCCCCGGACCGCAAGGCAGTCAGCGAGGTGAGGGGCGGAGCTTTCATTAGAGCTAGGGCTTTAGCAGGGGGCGGGGCTTCAGCCAGCGGCGGGGATTTCTCCAGGAACGGCCCTGGTTTGAGGGGTGGAGCCTTAAAGGGTATGTGACCTTTATATGGGGTGGGGCCTCAGCCGGGGTAGACTGCTGTGAGAAGCGGGGCATCAGCTAGGAACAGTGCCACTGTGAGGGGCGGGGTCTCTGCAGGGGGTGGGGCCTAGTTTTCCCAGAGGTGGGACCAAATTGGTTTGAGGTTTAGCCCTCTAGGGAGGAATTCAGTGCGAGACTCAGTCAGTCTGAGGACGGGCCATAGGGCTGCACTTGGGGAGGGGCAAGCCTGGTCCCGTCCCCAGCCCCACACTTCCCACCGCAGGCCCAGGAGAAATTGACAGAATCCAACCAGAAGCTGGGGCTGCTGCGGGAGGCTCTGGAGCGGAGGCTGGGGGAGCTGCCCGCCGACCACCCCAAGGGGCGGCTGCTGCGAGAAGAGCTCGCTGCAGCCTCGTCCGCCGCCTTTAGCGCCCGCCTGGCCGGGCCCTTTCCCGCCACGCACTACAGCACCCTGTGCAAGCCCGCGCCGCTCACAGGTGGGCCTGAGACCTGCCCCACTCCTGCAGCCCTGGGCCTCTGACTGCTCTGATTTCCCCATTCCTGTGACCCCCGACTTGGATCTCCACCCTCCCCAACCCTGGACTCCCATCCCATTGTCTCCTCCCCTCTCCAGTAGACAGCCCGTTGCACCCTGGACTTCTCACCCTACTTTGCCCTCTGATTCTGAGCTCTTGCCCCCTCCCCACCTCTCAGTTTCTCCATCTCTCTTCACCTGGCCCAGTATTTTTCCCCCAGCCCCTGTCCCCCAGCTCCACCTCAGCCTCACAACGCTCAGGCCTGAGCCTCCTATCCCCCTGCTGCAGACCAGCCAGCCCCACCTTCCACAGACCCCTCAGCCATCTACCCCTCCAGACCAGCCCCACCGTAGACCCCTAGCCCATCTCAGGCCTCAGGTCGTCCACCGAGTCCTCCCCTAGAACCCCTAGTCCTACCCTGTTCCTGCTTGCCTGAGCCCCGGCCTGCACCCTGAACCTCCCTTCTGCCCCTAAACTTCCGCATCGGAGCCCGTCCCGGAAGGACTGCTTGTCTCATGTTCTCCTATTCCAGCACGGACATCCCGGCCTCAGGCGCTGTGCTCCACCCTGGTTGTCCCTCACTGGCTCCCACTTGTACTATGGCTGCATCTCGATGTGTCCCCTCCCCACTGTGGTCCCCTCCACTCAGCCTGCCCCAGAAATGGCCCCCCTGCTGAGCTTTCCCCTCCTGCAGGGACCCTGGAGGTACGCGTGGTGGGCTGCAGAGACCTCCCAGAGACCATCCCCTGGAACCCTACGCCCTCAGGGGGTGGACCTGGGACCCCAGACAGCCGCCCCCCATTCCTGAGCCGCCCAGCCCGGGGCCTTTACAGCCGCAGCGGAAGCCTCAGTGGCCGGAGCAGCCTCAAAGCAGACGCTGAGAACACCAGTGAGTGGCATCGTGGGCCCTGAGAAATGGGGTGGCATGGGGGACCCGGAATGCCCCATATTTGTAAACCTTTAAAAAATAGGCCAAGGGTCGGGTGTGGTGGCTCACGCATGTAATCCCAGCACTTTGGGAAGCCAAGGCAGGCGGATCACTTGTGGTCAGGAATTTGAGACCAGCCTGGCCAACATAGTGCAATGCAGTCTCTACTTAAAAATACAACTTGGCCGGGCGCGGTGGCTCAAGCCTGTAATCCCAGCACTTTGGGAGGCCGAGACGGGCGGATCATGAGGTCAGGAGATCGAGACCATCCTGGCTAACACGGTGAAACCCCGTCTCTACTAAAAAAATACAAAAAACTAGCCACGTGAGGTGGCGGGCACCTGTAGTCCCAGCTACTCGGGAGGCTGAGGCAGGAGAATGGTGTAAACCCGGGAGGCGGAGCTTGCAGTGAGCTGAGATCCGGCCCCTGCACTCCAGCCTGGGCGACAGAGCAAGACTCCGTCTCAAAAAAAAAAAAAAAATACAACTTAGCTGGGCATGGTGGTGCACACCTATAATCCCAGCTACTTGTGAGGCTGAGGCAGGAGAATTACTTGAACCCGGGATGTGGATGTTGCAGTGAGCCATGATCACGCCATTGTCCTCCAGCCTGGGTGACACAGTCAGACTCTGTCTCAAAAGAAAACAAAAACAACAAAAACAAACAAAACAGGCCAGGTGCAGCAGCTCACGCCTGTAATCCCAGCACTTTGGGAGGCTGAGACAGGAGGATCACTTGAGGCCAGGAGTTTGAGACCAGCCTGGGCAACATAGCAAGACCCTGTGTCTACAAAAAATAAAATGTAAAAATTAGCCAGATGTGGTGGCCCACACCTGTAGTCCTAGGTATTCTAGAGGTGGGAGGATCACTTGAGCCCAGGAGCTCCAGGCTGCAGTGAGCTGTCATTGAGCCATTTCACTCCAGCCTAGATGACAGAGAGACCCTGTCTCTAAATTAAAAAAAAAAAAATCAAGGTTATTTAGATTTAAAAAAAAAAAAAAGGCTGGGCGTGGTGGCTCACGCTTGTAATCCCAGCACTCGGGGAGGCCGAGGCGGGTGGATCATGAGGTCAGGAGTTCAAGGCCAGCCTGGCCAGCGTGGTGAAACCCCGTCTCTACTAAAAATACAAAAAAATTAACCAGGCGTGGTGGTGGGTGCCTGTAATCCCAGCTACTCGGGAGGCTGAGGCAGAGAATTGCTTGAACCCAGGAGGCGGAGGTTGCAGTGAGCCGAGATCACGCCACCATACTCCAGCCTGTGCGACAGAGCAAGACTCCATCTCAAAAAATAATAATAAATAAATAAAATTTAAAAAAGGAAAAACCAAACAAGAAACCAATATATCATACTCATTAGGATGACTATTTTACAAACCCAACAAAACAAACAGAAAATAACAGCTGTGTTAGGATGTGGAGAGAAATCAGAACCTTTGTGCACTGTTGGTGGGAATGTAAAATGGTGCAGCCCTATGGAAAATATATTGGCATGGCCGGGCGTGGTGGCTCACACCTGTCATCCCAGCACTTTGGGAGGCTGAGTGGGGGCAGATTACATGAGGTCAGGTGTTCGAGACCAGCCTGGCCATCCTGGCAAAACCCCTTCTCTACTAAAAATACAAAAATTAGCTGGGCATGGTGGTTTGTGTCTGTAATCCCAGCTACTCAGAAGGCTGAGGCAGGAGAATCGTTTGAACCCAGGAGGCAGAAGTTGCAGTGAGCCGAGATCGAGCCACTGCACTTCAGCCTGGGTGACAGAGCAAGACTGTCTGAAAGAAAGAGAGAGAGAGAGAGAAATATTGGCAGTTC
The DNA here is from genome assembly GCF_024542745.1 of Macaca thibetana thibetana. Classification (NCBI taxonomy): domain Eukaryota; kingdom Metazoa; phylum Chordata; class Mammalia; order Primates; family Cercopithecidae; genus Macaca; species Macaca thibetana. The sequence goes on along the minus strand of NC_065596.1, from coordinate 10,026,984 downwards.
CTGAAACGATTAAAAACAGAGTAAGCAGGCCAGGCACAATGGCTCACGCCTGTAATCCCAGCACTGTGGGAGGTCAAGGTGGGTGGATCACCTGAGGTCAGGAGTTCAAGACCAACCTGGCCATCATGGTGAAACCTCATTTCTACTAAAAATAAAAAGTTAACCGGGCGTGGTGGTGGTGTGCGCCTGTAGTCCCAGCTACTCTGGAGGCTGAGGCAGGAGAGTTACTTGAATCCAGGAGGCAGAGGTTGGAGTGAGCAGAGATCATGCCACTGTACTCCAGCCTGGGTGACAGAATGAGACTCTGTCTCAAAAAAAAAAGAAAAAAAACAACAACCAAGAATAACCATATGATCCAAAGCTACTTCTGGGCATATCCCCAAAAGAATTAAAAACAGGGCCTCGGACGTTCCATAATGTATACATATTTCAAAACAACATGTTGTACATGATAAATATATAATTTTTGTCAGTTTTAAAAATAGTGATAGAAAAATATTCTTTAAAAAAAGGGTCTAGGAGATATTTGTATACCTGTGTTCACAGCAGCACTATGAAAGCCAAAAATGGAAGCAACCCGGTGTCCACCAGTAGATGAATGGATAAACAAAACGGGGGCCGGCCGTACAATGGAACATTACTCCGATTTAAAAAGGAAAGAAATCCTGCCAGGCGCAGTGGCTCCTGCCTGTAATTCCAGCACTTTGGGAGGCGAGGCAGGTGGATCACTTGAGCTCAGGAGTGCGAGACCAGCCTGGGCAACATGGTGAAACCCCGTCTCTATTAAAAATACAAAAATTAGCCAGGCATGGTGGCGCACGCCTGTAATCCCAGCTACTAGGGAGGAAAATCGCTTGAGCCCAGGAGGCGGAGGTTACAGTGAGCCAAGATCATGCCACTGCACTCCAACCTGGGTGACAAAGTGAGACTCTGTCTCAAAAAAAAAAAAAAAAAAAAAAGGAAAGAAATCCTGTATCATCCTGAAACATGGATGAACCTTGAGGACATTAGTCTAAGTGAAATAGGCCAGTCCCCAAAAGACAAATATTGTATGATTCCAGTTATATGAGGTTCCTAGAGTAGTCAGATTCATAGAGACAGAAAGTAGAATGATGGATGCCGGGCAGTAGAGGGAGGGGAATGGGGAGTTTATTCTTTAATGTGGACAGAGTTTGGGTTTTGTAAGCTGAAAGTTCTGGAGATGGATGGTGGTAATGGTTGCACAGCAACGTGAATGTACTTTATGCCACTGAACTGGACACTTAAAAATTATTATGATGGTAAATTTTATGTTATATGTATTTTACCATAATTTTGTTTTTTCTTGAGACGGAGTCTCGCTCTGCTGCCCAGACTGGAGTGCAGTGGCACGGTCTCGGCTCACTGCAACCTCTGCCTCCTCAGTTTGAGTGATTCTCTTGCCTCAGCCACCCAAGTAGCTGGGATTACAGGCATGTGCCACCATGCCTGGCTAATTTTCTAATTTTTGTATTTTTAGTGGAGATGGGGTTTCGCCATGTTAGCCATAATTTTTTTTTGAGATGGAGTCTTGCTCAGTCGCCCAGGCTGGAGTGCAGTGACGCGATCTCGGCTCACTGCAAGCTCCACCCCCCGGGTTCTCGCCATTCTTCTGCCTCAGCCTCCCGAGTAGCTATGACTACAGGCGCCCGCCACCTCGCCCGGCTAATTTTTTTTGGTATTTTTAGTAGAGACGGGGTTTCACCGTGTTAGCCAGGATGGTCTCGATCTCCTGACCTCGTAATCCGCACGCCTCAGCCTCCTAAAGTGCTGGGATTATAGGTGTGAGCCACCGCGACCGGCCGGCCATAATTTTTTTAAAAGAAAATTTGATTCCTAATCTCGCAGCTAAAGAAAGGACAAAGAAAGAAAATTAATACATGTGTACCAAAAAAAAAAAAAAAGGGAGTGTAGAGAAGAGTAACGGGAGAGCAGACACCCATGTTACCACCACCTGCGTTAGCAAATAGAATATGGCAGCCAGGGGCCACAGCTCCTGCTTGGAATCGCAGCACTTTGGGATTTGCAGGAGGATCACTTGAACCCAGGAGTTCAAGACCAGCCTGGGCAACACAGCAAGACCTTGTCTTTACAAATAATAAAAAAAATGGGGCACATGTCATCAGGCCCTCCTGAGTCTGTGTCACAGAAAAAAAGAAAACTAAAGGGAAAAAAAGCGAAGACAGACCAACCAAAAATTAACCAGACGTGGGCATGGTGGCTTATGCCTGCGGTCCCAGCTACTTGGGAGGCTGAAGTGGGAGGATCACTTGAATGCAGGAGGTCAAGGCTACAGTGAGCTGTGATTGCACCACTGCATTCCAGCCTGGGCAACTGAGCGAGACCCCATCGTAAAAAAAAAAAAAAAAAAAGGCCGGGCGCAGTGGCTCAAGCCTGTAATCCCAGCACTTTGGGAGGCCGAGACGGGCGGATCACGAGGTCAGGAGATCGAGACCATCTTGGCTAACACAGTGAAACCCCGTCTCTACTAAAAAATACAAAAAAATAGCCGGGCGAGGTGGCGGGCGCCTGTAGTCCCAGCGACTTGGGAGGCGGAGGCAGGAGAATGGCGCAAACCCGGGAGGCGGAGCTTGCAATGAGCCGAGATCCGGCCACTGCACTCCAGCCTGGGCGACAGCGCGAGACTCCCTCTCAAAAAAAAAAAAAAAAAAAAAAAAAGGAAAAGAAATAGAATATTTCCAGCTCTCCAGAAGCCCCCTCCTGTCTCCTTCCCAATTCCAGCTCCTTCCTCTGCCATAGAGGTGACTACTGTCCCGACTTTTATCATTTCCTTGCTATAATTCATAGTTGTACAATTCCATGTTTGCATCTCCAAAAACTTTAGTTTAATTTTGCCTGGTATTAGAACTTTATATTGATAGGCTCATACAGACTGTATTCTATCACATGGCTTTTTTCATTCAACATTGTTTCGGGGCTAGGCATAGTGGCTCAAGCTTGTAATCCCAGCACTTTGGGAGGCCAAGGTGGAGGGATTGCTTGAGCCAAGGAATTTGAGCCCAGCCTGGGCAACATGATGAAACCCCATCCTATAAAAAAATGCAAAAAAACAAAACCAAACAAACAAACAAAAAAAGCATTGTTTTGGGAGACTCATCCATTTTGTTGTGAGAAGCTATAGTTAATTCATATTTATTCCTGCTTAATAATCCATTATGTTAGACTGAGCCATATCGAATTGCCTTTTTCTGAAACCAAAAAAAAAAAAAATAGTTAAATATCAGCAATTTTGTACTTCAGCTACTAAGAGTGTATCGCAGTTTTAAAATATTAATTCTCCTGTTAATGGACTGTGGGATGCCTCTATTTTGGACTGTTATATATACTTTCTATAAATGTATCTACTGATGTATACATGCATGCATTTTGCTAGGGTAAATTCTTAGGAAGGCCTGGGCACGGTGGCTCACACCTGTAATCCCAGCACTGTGGGAGGCCAAGGCCAGTGATCACTTGAGTTTGGGAGTTCAAGACCAGCCTGGCCAACATGGCAAAACCCCATCTCTACTAAAAACACAAAAATTAGCTGGGCATGGTAGTGTGTGCCCGTAGTCTGAGCTACTTTAGAGGCTGAGGCACGAGAATTGCTTGAACCCAGGAGGTGGAAGTTGCAGTGAGCCGAGATTGTGCCACTGCACTCCTGCCTGGGTGACAGAGAGAGACTCTGGCTCAAAAAATAAATGAATAAATAAATTCTTAGGAGTATGTTGCTGGGACTTCCATGTAGAATAAAACTGAATTTGGATCCCTGCCTCACCTCACACCATGGTAAAAAAAAAATCAACTGGATTAAAGGCTTCAATGTCGGCCGGGCGCGGTGGCTCACGCCTGTAATCCCAGCACTTTGGGAGGCCGAGGCGGGCGGATCACAAGGTCAGGAGATCGAAACCACAGTGAAACCCCGTCTCTACTAAAAATACAAAAAATTAGCCGGGCGAGGTGGTGGGCGCCTGTAGTCCCAGCTACTCGGGAGGCTGAGGCAGGAGAATGGTGTGAACGCGGGAGGCGGAGCTTGCAGTGAGCCGAGATCATGCCACTGCACTCTAGCCTGGGCTACAGAGCGAGACTCCGTCTCAAAAAAAAAAAAAAAAAAAAAAAAAAAAAAGGCTTCAATGTCAAATGCAAAACTTCACAGTTGGAGAAAAGTAATGGAGAGGAGGATTTATTTTAAAAAGATAGCAGACAGCCAGGCCTGGTGGCTCATGCCTGTAATCCCAGATACTTGGGAGGCTGAGGCAGGAGAATATCACTTGAGGCCAAGAGTTTGAGACCAGCCTAGTCAACATAACAAGACTCATCTCTACCAAAAAAAAAAAAAAAAGAAGAAAAAGATAATAGACCTGCCCCTTTCTGCCAGCATTTTCTTTCTTTTTTTCTTTCTTTTTTTTTTTTTTTTTTGAGGTAGAACTTTACTCTTGTCGCCCAGGTTGGAGTGCAGTGGCGTGATCTCGGCTCACTGCAACCTCCGCCTCCTGGATTCAAGTGATTCTCCTGCCTCAGCCTCCCGAGTAACTGGGATTACAGGCATGCGCCACCACACCTGGGTAATTTTGTATTTTTAGCAGACACGGGGTTTCACCATGTTGGTCAGGCTGATCTCAAACTTCTGACCTCAGGTGATCCACCTGCCTCAGCCTCCCAAAGTGTTGAGATTACAGGCACAAGCCACTGTGCAAGGCCATTTTTCCTTTCTGTTTTCTTTCTCTCTTTCTCTCTCTTTCGTCTCGCTCTGTCACCCAGGCTGGAGTGCAGTAGCATGATCTCGGCTCACTACAACCTCTGCCTCCTGGGTTCAAGTGATTATCCTGCCTCAGCCTCCTGAGTAGCTGGCATTACGGGCGTGCGCCACCACGCCCAGCTAATTTTTTGTATTTTCAGTAGAGATGGGGTTTTGCCATGATGGCCAGGCTGGTCTTGAACTCCTGGCCTCAACTGATCTGCCTGCCTCGACTTCCTAAAGTGCCGGGATTACAGGCATGAGCCACCTTGCCTGGCCGCTGCCAGCATTTTCTGACTGGGCCCTCTCCCCCATTTCAGGTGAAGTCAGCACTGTGCTTAAGCTGGACAACACAGTGGTGGGGCAGACGTCTTGGAAGCCATGTGGCCCCAGTGCCTGGGACCAGAGCTTCACTCTGGAGCTGGAGAGGGTGAGCTGCGTTGGAGGACAACAGGGCCCGGAGGAGGAGGCGGCGTTCCATGCCTCTGGCACCCTGAGTGATGGCCCTCTTCCTCTCCCTGCAGGCACGGGAACTGGAGTTGGCTGTGTTCTGGCGGGACCAGCGGGGCCTGTGTGCCCTCAAATTCCTGAAGTTGGAGGATTTCTTGGACAATGAGAGGCATGAGGTGCAGCTGGACATGGAACCCCAGGGCTGCCTGGTGGCCGAGGTACAGCCCACCCCTGATCCTGAGAAAATGCTGCTTCTCCCTCACTCCCCCATTCCCAGTTTCCTAGAAGGGGAAAATCTGTTTTAGGTCTGGCTCTTCCAGAAGGGGAAGATACGATTTAGGTCAGGCTCTTCTAGAAGAGGAAAACACATTTTAGATCCAGCTCTTCTAGAAACAGAGGATATGTGTTAACTCTGCCTTTTCTAGAAGGAGAAGATATGTTTTAGGTCAGCCTCTTCTAGAAGGGGAAGAGATGTTTTAGATCTGCTTTTTTCTAGAAGGGAAAGATGTTTTAGATCAGGCTTTTCTAGAAAGGGAAGATAGGCTTTAGATCATACTATTCTAGAAAGGGAAGATACATTTTAGATTTGCCTTTTCTGGAAGGGGAAGGCATGTTTTAGGTCAGGCTTTTCTAAAAGGGGGAGATATGTTTTAGATCTACCTCTTCTAGAAGGGGAAGATACATTTTAAATAGATATCTTGTAGAGGGAAAGGTATGTTTTTGATCAGGCTCTTCTAGAAAGGGAAGATAGGCTTTAGATCTGCCTGTTCTAGGCTGGGCGTGGTGGCTCATGCCTGTAATCCCAGCGCTTTGGAAGGCCGAGGCAGGTGGATCACCTGAGGTCAGGGAGACCAGCCTGGCCAACATGGTGAAACCATGTCTCAACTAAAAATACAAAATTAGCTGGGTGGCGCATGCCTTTAGTCCCGGCTACTCGGGAGGCTGAGACAGGAGAATCGCTTGAACCCAGGAGGCAGAGGCTGCAGTGAGCTGAAATCCCACCACTGCACTCCAGCCTGGGCAACAGAATGAGACTCCATCTCAAAAAAATAAAATAAAATAAAAGATCTGTCTGTTCTAGAAGGGGAAGGTACATTTTAGATCAGGCTCTTTTAGAAGCATAAGATATGTTTTAGATCTGGTTTCTCTTAGTACAGAAAGATAGTTTTAGATCAGGCTCTTTTAGAAGTGGCAGGTATGTTTTAGATCAGTGTATTCTAGAAGGGGAAGATACATTTTAGATCTGTCTCTGAACCTTGATAGAAAAGCACACCTTGGCCGGGTGCGGTGGCTCACACCTGTAATCCCAGCACTTTGGGAGGCCAAGGCAGGTGGATCACTTGAGGCCAGGAGTTCCAGGCTAGCCTGGTCAACATGGTGAAACCCCATCTCTATTACAAATACAAAAATTAGCTGGGCATGGTAGTGGGGCACCTGTAATCCCAGCTACTCGGGAGGCTGAGGCAGGAGAATTGCTTGAACCCAGGAGACAGAGGTTGCAGTGAGCTGAGATCATGCCATTGCACCCCAGCCTGAGCAACAAGAGTGAGACTTTGTCTCAAAAAAAAAAAAAAAAAAAAAAAAGAAGAAGAAGAAGAAGAAGAAGAGAACTTCTAATTAGCCACATCAGTGATATAACCTTAGCTGGGATTGGTTTTGTTCTGAGGCAAGATATTTAAAAAAAAAAAAAAAGAAGAAGAAGAAGAAGCTGATTTCCAAATTTAGAAATGTTTAAAGAAAAAAGGAAATAAATTATAAAATTTCATCCAGCCGGAAAAGTGATACAAAACCTGGCAACATATCGTGGTGATTGTTACCAGCCACAGTCAAGAGAAAGCGATTCCTTCCACAGCCGTGTGAGGGTGAAGGTCTGAATTGGGGTGGCCTCCCCTTGGCATTGTTGACATCTGGGGCCACATCATCCTCTGTGGTGGGGCTGTCCTGTGCACTGGAGAATGTTTAGCAGCACCTCTGCCCACTGCTTACAGGATGGCAGTAGCACCGGCTCCCCCTAAGGTTTGGCAGCCCAGAGGTCTCCAGACATTGTTTAGTGCTCCCTGGCTGGGAACCCCTGGTCCGAATGACATTTCTAGCTGAGTTCGCCTAGCATAAGCCAGACTCTGTAGCGAGTGCTTTGGCGACGTGAACTTTTTAATTCTCACAACCAACTAGCAAAAGAGGGACTGTTATTACTCAAATTTGACAGAGGAGGAAACTAGGGCACAGAGAAGGAAAGTGACTTGACCCCTCATTTAGCCAAATTATCCTAAAAAACTCTTAATCTTCCGCTGACCTATATGTGTACCCCATTTTACATATATACATAATAGATTACTTATATATGTATAAACACATATTATCTATTATTTACCCACCTACCTGTCCATCCATCCACTCTGTCTGTCTGTCTATGCATTCATCCATCCATCTTTTTTTTTTTTTTTTGAGACGGAGTCTCGCTCTGTCGCCCAGGCTGGAGTGCAGTGGTGCAATCTTGGCTCACTGCAAACTCTGCCTCCCGGGTTCACGCCATTCTCCTGCCTCAGCCTCCCAAGTAGCTGGGACTACAGGCGCCCGCTACCATGCCCAGCTAATTTTTTGTATTTTTAGTGGAGACAGCGTTTCACCATGTTAGCCAGGATGGTCTCGATCTCCTAACCTCATGATCTGCCCGCCTCAGCCTCCCAAAGTGCTGGTATTACAGGCGTGAGCCACTGCGCCCGGCCCAGCCATCTTATCAATGCATCCTTTATCCATTGATAGATATACCTATATTATCTATCTGTCTTATCTATGTATCCATCTATATTACCTATTTATCTAATCCATCTATCCATTTATCTATCTCTCTATATATTATCTATCAACCAATCTATTTTTCCATGCATCCGTCTCTATTATCTGTCAGTCATCTTATCCATCAATCTTATATATGCATCATCCATCCATCCATCTCTATATATTTCTCTCTATATACATCTACCCATTCCTCTATCTTTATCTATCCCTCTCTATCTGTGCCTCTAATTTTTCTCTCTGTAGCTAGATCTATCCATCCATCTATCTATATTATCTATCAACTAATCTATCTTTCCATTTACCCATCTGTCTATATTATCTATCCATATTATCTATCTATCCATCTATATTATCTATCATCTTATCCGTCCATCCATTTATCTTATCTATGCTTATCCCTCTATCCATCCATCTCTGTATATTCCTCTATCTCTATTTGTATCTACCCATTCCTCTCTCTGGCTCTATCTATCCCCGTCTATATCTATCTGTTCCTCTCTCTATTTTTCTCTCGATAGCTGTATCTATCTATCCATCCATCCATCCATCCTTCTATCTGTATGTATCCCTGCTTCTATCAGCCTCTCTCTCTTACTCTATCTGTAACTACCCTTCCATCCATGCCCCTCTCTATCTACCTGCATCTATATGTGTCTCTTTCTGTGTCTATTTATCCATCTCTCTATATCCATATCCCCAAGCAGAGGTTCTCCCCTGGTCTGATCATCAAGCACCACTGAAAGAAAGGGGCTGGTCCAGGCACGGTGGCTCACGCCTGTAATCCCAGCACTTTGGGAGGCTGAGGCTGATGGATCATTTGAAGTCAGGAGTTTGAGACCAGCCTGGCCAACATGGTGAAACCCCGTCTTTACCAAAAATACAAAAATTAGGCTGGGTGTGGTGGCTCACGCCTGTCATCCCAGCACTTTGGGAGGGTCAGGCAGGCAGATCACCTGAGGTCAGGAGTTCAAGACCAACCTGGCCAACATGGAGAAACCCAGTCTCTACTAAAAATACAAAAATTAGCTGGGCGTGGTAGCACATGCCTGTAATGCCAGTTACTTGGGAGGCTGAGGCAGGCAGAAGAATCGCTTGAATCGGGGAGGTGGAGGTTGCAGTGAGCCAAGATCGCACCACTGCACTCCAACCTGAGCAACAGAGTGAGGCTCTGTCTCAAAAAAAAAAAAAAAAAAAAGCTGGGCATGGTGGTGGGTGCCTGTAACCCCAGCTACTCAGGAGACTGAGGCAGGAGAATCTCTAGTGTCTGGGAGGTGGAGGTTGTGGTGAGCCCAGATTGCGCCACTGCACTCCAGCCTGGGCAACAGAATCTCAAAAAAAAAAAAAAAAAAAAAAAAAGGGAACTTTCTGCAGCTCTGTTGTTGATGTACCCACAGTGGCTGAGTTCTGTTGTAGATGGAAATGTTCTCTCTCTGAAACGCAACCCGTGCGACCAGGGAACCAAAGTTTGGTTTTTTTTTTTTTTTTTTTTGTTTTTTGAGACGGAGTCTCGCTCTGTCGCCCAGGCTGGAGTGAGTGGCGCGATCTCGGCTCACTGCAAGCTCCGCCTCCCGGGTTCACGCCATTCTCCTGCCTCAGCCTCCCGTGTAGCTGGGACTACAGGCGCCCGCCACCACGCCCGGCTAATTTTTTGTATTTTTAGTAGAGATGGGGTTTCACCGTGTTAGCCAGGATGGTCTCGATCTCCTGACCTCGTGATCCACCCACCTCAGCCTCCCAAAGTGCTGGGATTACAGGCGTGAGCCACCACGCCCGGCTCAAAAAGTTTTAATTTCACTGACATTTTCACTAATTTAAATTTAAATCGCCACATGTGAAACCGTACCAGACACTGCAGTTCTGTGACTTCGGCATCTTCTAGAAATTGTGTTGGAGTTGGGAGAATTAAACTTGACGGGTGACTTCCGTAGATGGGTGGGCACCAGCGTTGCCTGGGGACTTGTTGAAATATTGAGTGCTTTAAGGCCGGGCGCAGTGGCTCACGCCTATAATCCCAGCACTTTGGAAGGCCACAGTGGGCAGATCACTTGAGCCCGGGAGTTTAGGACCAGCCTGACCAAGATGGTGAAACTCCGTCTCTACAAAAAATACAACTATTTGCCAGGCATGGGGGTGTGTGCCTGTAGTCCCAGCTACTCAGGAGGCTGAGGTGGGAGGATCGCTTGAGCCCGGGAGGTGGAGGCTGCAGTGAGCCGAGATTGCACTACTATACTCCAGCCTGGGCAATGGAGCAAGACCCTGTCTAAAAAAAATTATCTATCTATCTATCTATCTATCTATCTATCTATCTATCTATCTATCTGTATAGATGTATCTCTCTCTCACACACACACACACACACACACACACACACACACACACACACACAGAGCGCGCTTCCTCCACTCCGTGTTTCTGGCTCAGTAGGTCAAAGGGGGGGCCTGGAAACCTGCGTTTCTAGCAAGTTCCCAGGTGTTGCTGCTACTGCAGGTCTGGGGTCTGGGAGCACATGTGGGGAATCGGGGTGTGGGATGGTGTGGCGTCCGTTTGTGGTCGCTGTCTGTCAGTCTTGTTGGATCAGATGCTCTCCCCACCTCTAGAAGGGGACCCGGTTGTCTGCTTCTTGCTTTTCCAGGACGTCCCTTCAGGAGGGGAGCCGTGGGTGGCACTGATGGCCTCTTCATTGTCACCTGGTACTCGGGTTGAATCTGATGCCACCTGACCAGAACCCCACTGGGGCGTGCACACCCGTGCTCCTAGGGGCTTCCTTACCAAGCTGTCTGCCTGCAGGTGGGCAGGGGTCCTCACCGTTTGGTCCCTTCCCCCAGGTCACCTTCCGCAACCCTGTCATTGAGAGGATTCCTCGGCTCCGACGGCAGAAGAAAATTTTCTCCAAGCAGCAAGGTGAGAGGGTGCTCCAGGCCTCCTGGGGGAGAGGCCGGGGTCCTGGGAGTGTCATGGAGGGTGATGCCTGCCGCCGTCCCCCCAGGGAAGGCGTTCCAGCGCGCTAGGCAGATGAACATCGACGTCGCCACGTGGGTGCGGCTGCTCCGGAGGCTCATCCCCAATGCTACGGGCACAGGCACCTTCAGCCCTGGGGCTTCTCCAGGATCCGAGGCCCGGACCACGGGGT